>NC_091846.1:27510469-27813499 GCF_037783145.1 Equus przewalskii
CACAGAGGTCAGGAAGAGCACTCTTCCAACTCCGCAAACATCTCATGAAGGGGGAAATTGGAGCATCACCGCCTCCCACCATGGCGGGAAGGGAGAAGTCCATGGAAAGTGAAAAAAAACGCAAGGCCTAAAAACAGTGATGACTTTCCGCTTAAACTTATACAATGATTGAATACATTCAAAAATGCTTTTACATCCAATGTACATGGAACCTTTGGTACAATCCCATGGAGTAGATTAGGCAGGCAGAATCCCTAATTTATAGATAGTGAAATGAAGACTCAGGAGACTAGAGATAAATTCAACAATTATCAATGTGGAAAGATTAAGAGACTCCCTCCTCACCCAGCTGGTGTGCAGAATGGAGGTAATGGGCTGATTCTCTAGAATAGCCACGAGGGGATTATAGTGGAAGAGGTGACCTCCAAGTGGGTGAGAATGCACAGGAGGAAGGGAGTGAGACAGAGAGACTTTTAGCTATTCCCAGATAAAGTCTAAATCATGAGAGATGCCTGAAAAGGATTGTAAAGTTTAACTTTGCATTAAGAATATCCTAAGAAGATTTGAATTTTCTTAAGGCATTGAGAGAAGATTGGAATAGTTTGCATTGTTTTGGCTTTTCTGGAGCCCTGGGAGTGTGGGGCATGGTAATACTTGGATTACATATGGCTGGCAGATGGTGGCACCAGACTTGAGCCCAGGTCTTCTGATGCAGAGCCAGTATTCTATCCACCAATGCATATTGTTTTGATTTGTAAGTGGGATTCTCTATTTCCAGAAGTAGAGATAAAAATTTGGGGGGGTTTTAATTGTGAAGCATCTGATCTCAACTCCACTGAGGATCATGAAGAAAAGCTTTCAGGGAGATGAAAGGCTAGGGGTAATTTACATAATACTAGTTAAATGAGGAAAGGCTTTTATTTCATTAGATTTATTTAATAATCATTGAGGGCTGGATGTCATGCAGAACTTGGAGGGGATTGTGCAGAGAAAGTAAAAGCAGGCTAAACTTAACCTGTTCATTGAGATGCCCCAAGCCTGAAGCCATTTGTGCTAGAACAAAATTTGATTCATCAGCATGCACATGATGTGCCCTTTGGAAAATGTGTTAACCGTTTTATGTAAGAAGTGGCATTTCATCCAGGTTCACCTATTTGCATACTTGTGATTTCATTTGCATATACTTTACTGTGCTGTGCTCTGGAAATATATTCACTTATTTCTATTCCTTCCTTTAAATTCCTTACACTGTCTAAAGTCCTTTGGTACTGTAGCAGACCAAATATTGAGGAAAACATTCTTGTTAGAAAGGAAGATAACCACAGAGCATCCGTATCCCATCTGCCATCCAAATTGTCTTTTCCTCCTTTAAATACCTGGTGAATATGCTACCCTATTTTGTATTTCCACTGCATCACCCTTGATGGGGGATTCCTTACCTCCTAACTGATCTACTGGCTTTGAGTCAAAACCATCCAATTCAATCTATTTCCTACATCCTGAATACTTTCCCTAACACACCACTTACTCAATGCTCAGTGGTCTTCATAGTAATCTAATAGCACTTTTATATTATTAGATTCATCATATTCCAAATTCTTAACTTCTGCCATTGTGAAACTGCCAAAAATTAATAGCTATGAGTATTTATAGCCTTGTGCACTTTACCCCTGAAGAGAAATATCTTTTTCAACTCTGCTTCTCCCTTTCTTCCATCCCCTAAGAAGTATTCTGTCCTTGCCAGATCAGTTCCTTGTTGGGGCAACGTGGAAAGATAAGCAGAAAAGCGAGAACAACGGATGCATCAGAAAGGTTGGAAATTTTCTCTTTTTTTTCCTTTTGTGGAAAAGAAGAAAGAACAAAGTTGGAAAAAGTGGGGAGGGAATGGAAAGATACAGGTTTTAAGAAATGGTGAGGTTTCAGAAAAAGACTCAGAGTTTGGAGAAAGTGGTTGAAAGTGAATAGAGATGGGCTGAGGTCAGATTCTGGAAGCGGAGATCTAAGCTGAGTATTAAAGGGAACATAAGACATGGAGAGAAGCTGGGTGCAATAGTTAGGATATTGGACTGACTGTTTTAACAGTAACCAAAATAATAGTAGTATAAAAAAGATGAGAGGTTTATTTTTCTCACAAAAAAGTCTGGGTTGAAGGCATCCAGGAGGGCAAGGGTGCTCTATGAGGTTGTAAAGGGGGCCCAAGTTCCTTTGGTCTTGTTATGCCCATGGACATTTCCTTGTCTGTGATCAAAGCTGGCTCATCCCCTCTCCATTCATAGTCCAACCCAGTGGAAGAAGGAAAGAAGTGAGACCACTGACTTTTCTTTTAAGAACAGAAACTCTGAATTTCACCCATCACCCTGTTCACATTCCATTTGCCAGAACATTGCTAGATGGCCATACCCAGCCCCAAAGGAGTTCTGGGCAATATAGTGTCTAGGTGGGCAGTCCTGGGCCCAGCCACAACTCAGGGGAGTATATTTCTAAAAGAAAGAAAGGAAGAGTGTAAAGTGAAGAACAATTAGTCATTGCACTCATAGTTAGAGAAGCAGAAGTTTCCAAATAAGTAAGCTCCAGTAGGTTTTGCAGAGTTTGAAGGCTAATCTGGGTTCAGAGTGCAGAAGTGGAATGTGTTGGTTTTCAGGGAAAGCAAGAGAAGGGCAAAGGAAAGAGTGAGGTAATCTGTATATTGGATGTGATCAACATTGTACTACAGCAGGACACACTCTGAGGTCCACGACTCTGGCCCATAAGTGTGTCTCTACTTCAGGGTTGGCAAACGTTTTCTGTAAAGGGACAGATAGTAAATATTTTAGCCTTTGTGGGCCATACAATCTATGTCAAATCTATTCAACTCTGCTTTTGGAGCATGAAAGCAGCCTAAATAATATGTAAGCAAATAGGCATGGTTGTTTTCCAATAAAATGTTGTTTATAAAAACAGGCTGTGTGCTGGATTTGGCCTGTGGCCATAGTTTGTTGATCCCTGCTCTAGACTGTTCCTTTAAAAGTACAGTCCTTTGATCCTAGCATCTGACCTCATCAAGCGTGACAATTCCATCTGCCATTCACTAATCCATTTATTTAACTGAGTGTGTTCCATGCTAGGCTCTGGGATACAAAGGTAAGTGAGACACCATGCCTGAACATATAGGGAAGTCATTATCTAAGAAAGAGATAAGCAAGGAAGTAATTTCAAAACATCATGGGAATTTCTATAATAGATGTATGGGTCAGGTTCTGTAGGAACACAAGGGAAGGAGTGCCAACATTTGCCTGGGAGTCAGGGAAGGCTTCCCAAAGGCAAGGCTTATGCTGGGGCCTGAGGATAGATAGAAGAATCCTTGGCTCACCAATGAGGGAAGGGAATTTAAGGTGAGGGGATAGTATGTGCATAAAAATGGAAAATAAGAGAGTTTGGCATGTTTGGGGCACTACGAGAGTTCAAGGAACCGAGAAGTGAATGCTTACAAGTTAGGTTATAAAAGTCCATTTATAAGCCATCCTAAAGAATTTGATTTTGTCTTGCAGGTAATGGGGAGCCATTGAGAATAAAATGAGCCAGACAGTGACATTATCAGATTTGAGTGTTAGAGAGATCCTTTCTGTAGGATCCTGTGCCATCATGGGAGGGGAGTGAGACTAGAGCAGGGAAGCCAGTAAGGATAATCACGTGCTTAGGGGAGGAGGAAGAAGGGCCTGAAATTAGTTACCAGTGACGAAAAGGAAAATAAAGGAATGGACTCAAGAGCTTGCTAGACATCAAGGTGATGTGAATCGCCGTTTCACTGGAAGCAAATTGTGTAGGGAGAAGGAAGAATCTGGTATGACACCAAGGATTCTGACTTGGATAACCAAGTGCATTGGTAGCCCTTATCAAAACAGAGTAGAGAATACAGAAGGCCTAGTTTGGGAGGATTGGATATGGCTGCAAAAATCCAGGTGGAGTCTACTAAACAGATGGTGTTTATGTCTGCTGCTTGGGAAGGAGTCTGTACTAGAACTACAGGCCTAATCAATTATGATCCTTCAGTTTGGGGGGTAACTACTTACACTCTGTTGCGTTCCAGAAAACACAAGTCACAGGACCAAAATGGGCAAATACAGAAGTCAGGGAGAATTCAAAATATGGGCATGAGATGTAAAATCAAACCAAAATCTGCCTTTACTAATGGTAGACTTCAAATTTTGCGCTGAAATTCCTTATGACCAATGCAAAGAAAGAGGCAGTCACTTGAGTCATGGCGTCCATAGGATAAACAATCAATTATTTAGGGACTCCAGGTGGTCTTGGTTCTGAAATTGAGTTTCTCATGTAATGTGGTGAGCAACTTCTCCAACAACATCCCCATAAAAAATAAAATGACTTTAACTGGGCTATTTCTTTGGCTCTTGAAAGGCTCACACTAAAACAGAGTTGTACATGAGCAGCTTTATTCGGGCCAGTCATTCTCAACTCATCTGTCATCTTCATAAAGGCCCCAGCCCAAAAACCCTTCCAAGGGTTGCGACAGAGAGATCTGAACCAGGTACAACCTATGTGAGGTTCTGCTTCCAGGAGAGGACAACCTCAAGCAAACAATGGCCCTACATATTGTTGTCTTTAAAAAGACTATTTTCCTCTCTATTTTATAGATTTTGTTTAACTGTATTCCTTTAAATGTATACATTTAAGATATTTCTCTGACGCGGGTCAACATTATAGTACAGGTATTTTGAATGTCATCGGGTATGGGCCAGAAAAAGCTTTTCTTGTTCCAAATGTTATAAATAGATCAGCAGCATACTGTTGCAAAAGCTGTTACCTGGAACTTGGGAATGGACTTGTACTGACCTGTATTATCCAGGGCTTTTTCCCGTCTCTGAAAAAAGATAAGCTGAGTAAACTTAAGAGTCTGAGGCAGAAGAAGAGCTGATTATCAAAATTAGGACTCATGTTTGTCAATTTTCTTTTCAAAAAGTGCATCTCTCAAGAGTCTGTTTCATCATCTTGGCTATCCAGGTTTTATTTTTACATCTAAGAATCAGATCCCTTATGCACACTGAGAATATCCTTAGTACAATGAAAGCAGCCTGCATTTATAATTATCCTTCAGCCCTTTATGATTGGGAGATGCTGTGAATTGAGTTGGTGAAGGGAACAAAGGAGTTGGAGGGATATGCACAGCAAATGATGCTAAGGCTGGGGCATTTGGATGTAACGTGTAGATATGACAAAGAGATTTATTCCACTCATGCCTCGCTTAGATTCCTAGTATCTTTCCTCATAAAATTTTCATTTCCGTTTATTAAAAAATTCTAAATTTACATCTGGGATTATTTAAAGTCTTTTTTGTAAACTATAATGCACAGAAAGAAATGTGATCAAAATATAAATACATAGTATTACAAATTGTTATGAGCGAATACTTAAGTAACCACCACACAGACCAAGAAATAGGATATTGAGAGAATCCCAGAAACATCACCTACACACCCACATGTCCCTTCCCGTCACCAACTCCTCCATTCTATGGTAGTCATGATCCTCACTTTTATGGAGTCACTATGCATCCATAAATATTGACTTTTTGAACTTTCCATAAACGGAATTATATCATGTACATATTTTTTGTGTCTGATTTCTTTCATTCAATGTTATGTTTTTATAATTCATCCGTGGTGGTGTGTGCTATAATCTATTCAGTTTCATTGTCGTGTAATATTCCACTGTCTGAATGAACCCCAATTACTTATCCATTTTATTATTGACGGTCATTTGAATTGTTTCTAGTTTCTAACTTTTTTCCCTGCACTTCTCCAGTCACTCCTGTTGCTCTTTTTTTGTAACATATTTTCAAAAATATCATAGGATTTGAAAGAGAAGATGATGAGAATATACCACAGACAGCCACTACAAACTTTTCCTGGAAAATTGTGTTCAATGAACTCATGTGATCAAACTTACCTTTTGATTAAGTGTGATACATTTAAGGTGCCATTTAAATGGTAAAACAATGTAAAAGTATTGAGTATTTCTTGTTCTGTTACCACAATTATACTTTTGAAATCAAGTTAGTTAGCTAACATTAACAAATGCATACAATGTCAGGCATTGTGTGTTAATCCTCCCAAAGCTCTTCAAAGTAGGAACCATTATTCTCACCATTTCACAGACGAGGAGACTGAAGCACAGAGGTGGGGTCCTTCACATGCAGTCACACAGCTGTGACCAGAATCCAAACCAGATGATCAGACTCCCTAAGTGTGTTCTCAACGATTGCAGTAAGTACCTTAACTAAGAACAAACAAGGAGAGAAAAAGTAGAACGTATACTTCTGACCAGGTTATGTTTGCAAGATCATTTAATAGTTAGTTTTGATTAAGAAACTGTCATAGCTATACAGACACAATAATCTGTGTCACGGCAGAAGAAAGAGTTGTACGTGCGCTCCTCTGCAGCTTGTTAAGACTCTTCGTTTTGTTCTCCCACTGGACCGAGTCCTGCACAGGACGCAGGTCTCTGGAAGACGACCACAGAGCCTTCACACAGGAGCACAACCTGCAATCTATAGCCACAATTCCCCAGCACCTGTGGAGAAGGTCATCTTGGGTTTGGTCACAGCCCGCGGTGAGGCAATGGGAGCCACAAGGCCGTAAGGTAAACAGCAAAGACAGTCTAAGCAGAAGCATTTCATTCCATACAAAATCTTCAGTGCCTTCCACAAGACCTGCCTCCTCACCAGCTCTCAAGAAATGTCTGGTGAATGAGCTAGAAGAAAAAATAAGAAACTGGTTTGACTGGTTGCATGAAACCGAAGCATTTTGCTGTTAGTGAGAATAATTAGAATGTCATTCTGAGCAAAGCTCTGATTTCCATGCTTCCTTCCTCTTTGGAAATATTTTAACTTCAGAGCCTGCTGTGGGCATGCTCATAAATAGTGCGGCACACGGCGTTCCCTGCCAAAGCGTCTGTTCACAGTGCTACAGACACAGCCATGAATGCGTGGCGTTATCTTCTTGCATCCAAAAGCAAAGGCAGTCAATTAAAGCCCTGATTTATTTATACGTCTCCTCTCTTTCCTTCAATTGAACATCCTGTTCAGAAGAATTCTATTAATATGATTTATCACAATAAACAGCATGTTTCCTACTTTAATTGATTTATCTTTTTCTCCATATAAAATTCTCCCTGTATCTCTGTTCTGCACCAACTTTTACTGTCCTCCCTGTCTCCTCATACATTTGTTGGCTTTGATAATTTCTACAGGGACTAGATTTTTTATACAGTCTGCATCTTAAATCAGTCATTTTCTCATTTTTAAAGTACTGACTATAATCATCCCTTACGTTTACTGAAATTAGCATGGGTTTTAAACCATTAGTCAAAAAAGAAGAGGCTTTTTAAAAAAAGCTTCCTGCTGTTCTTTGTGGATGAAACAGTTGACATTTTGTTAAGAGATTTTTATCTGACTTTAATTCTCTAGCTTTAATGTATTCTTAACTGTTATAAATGAAATGGTTTGTCCTAAATGGAAGTGTATCTATGGTAGCATAGTTATATCCAGTCTTTAAAATGGATCATTTCATTTCACACATGCTATTGAATCTTGAATTTCACCTTTACTCATCTCAATTTCTTTATTAAAAACGACTCTGTTGCTCCAAACCCCTACATCAATGGATTGGATATATCAAACTGTAGTAGGAATTGTTCATAAGTACACATTTTATAACATGTACTAATAGAGTAATAAGATATATTGCAATAACAATATGCTGGGCCTGATAGAATTTCATCATGAGACTCCATTAACACATTCAGCTGGTATCAGCTTTTGAAAATGCCTCCCATTGTGGTGGAAGGGAAATACTCTGTATAAGTGAATGGAGAAAGTGGGATTCAAATAGAAATTTCTAGGGAGGCTGACTAGAGTGAAAAAATACAGAAACACGAGTAGATGCTGACCAAGCATTTTTGACGTGGCTCGAAACTCTGGATTCATTCTGCAGCCCCCCGTGAAGACCCCAAACTTTCACCCTCTACAGTCCAGCTGCTGCCCATGTGTCTGAATGACGCTGCTTTGCTAAAGTCCCTAACAGGCTTCTAATGGCAACCCCAACGGTCATATCTTAGTCCTTATCTTCCTCGTGGGAGCATTAGCCCTTTCTTTTTCCAATTTCTCTTTTCTCTTGACCTTTGCAAGCCTGGCTTTCCTATTCTTTCTCAATGATCCCCTTCAAGGTCACAACTCTCCTCTAGGGCAACACACTCCACAACCCTGCCCCTTCCCAGGGTACTGTCCCTGGCTCTGTTCTCCAACCTCACCTCTCTTCTTCCCTGGGGATCTCCACCCCCAGGGCTGACCTCCCTCACTCTGTGCCACTCCCTGTGAAATGCAGAGACCTTGAACTCAAATTGTCCAAAACCAGACAATATTTCAGTGTTCCCCAGGTCCACTCATCTTCTGAGGGCCATTTGCCTTGTGCTTTTCGCTCGGGTCTCTGTGACACCCTCGATCTCTTCTATCACACCCAGCTGAGTCACTGATCAGGTCTTTGCTTTTGTTCCCTGTACTTCGTTCCTGAGTTCAGTCCCCCTCATTTCTGCTCCTGAAATATTGGGACAGACTCCTGAATTGTTTCCCTGATTCCTTCCTCTTCTCCTCTGATTCATCCTGCTTGGTATTGGAAATCAGTCCTCCTAATGTGTTCTCAGGCCAAGCTCCTACTAAAAACAATGCCAGTGATCCCCTATTGTCTACCAATTAAAGTTTCTCCATGACCAAGCTGTAATTTCCCCCTAGGCTTATTTCCCACTACTTGTGTATCTATGCTTTATACTTTAGCCACAGCTAATTGCTTGTAAACATAATAGTTAATAAATATTATTCCCAATAGCTCTCAGGCAGTGCAAATATGTGAACGTATAGACGACTAAATGATATAAGAAAAACCGCTTAATGCAGCCCATCTCACCATAAGATACTTAATCATAAAATTATAATTTTGAAATAATACGTAAAGTTTTAAAAAAATTCTTTACTTGTTTCAATTATGTAGGTTATTGTAAGAATTATGCTAAATCATGCTAAATTCTTTCTTTTTTTGTGCATGCCTATAATATTGTAATTTATAATAAGAAATATATGTTTGCTCTTCTTCCTGTTTTTGGCACAGAGCTCCTAAAATCCTTGGAATTTCCTGTGATGAGAACCATAAATGGGTCTTTGGTTATGTTAGTGAGGTGGTTTTTAGAAAGCACCTAAGGAGCCAATGGAGCCACCATGTGATTGAAGGGTTGGAGCTCTCAGTTTCATCCCCAACCACCTCCCAGGAGGGAGGAAAGAGAGGGGCTGGAGACTGAATTCGGTCATTAGTGGCCAATGATTTAATCAATCATGCCTATGTAATGAAGCCCCCATAACAACCCAAAAGAACAATGTTCAGAGAGCTTCCAGGTTGGAGAAGACATGGAGGTGTGGGGACATTGGCACACCTGGAGAGGACATGGAAGTTCCAAAACGCTTCCCTCATACCTTGCCTCACACATCTCTTCCATCTGGCTGTTTCTGAATTATATCCTTTTATAATAAACTGGTAATCTGGTAAGTAAGTATTTTCCTGAGTTCTGTGAGCTTCTCTAGCAAGTTAATCAAACCCAGGGAGGGGCTCATGGGAACTTCTGATTTACAACCTGTTGGTGAGAAGCACAGATGGCAATCTGCACTTGAGATTGGCATCTGAAGTGGAGGACAGTCTCTTGGGACTGAGCCCTTAGCCTGTGAAATGTGACGCTAACTTGAAGCAGATAGTGTCAGAATTGAGTTGAATTTGTGGCACACCCAGTTGATGTCTGAGAACTGCCTGGTGTGGGGGAAAAAACTCACACACTGGAACTGGAAGCAAAATCTGAGTACCTTTCTTTTTTTGTAGAAAAGGACCTGACAGCTTGAACCCAAACACCTGACTTTAACACACTGTTTAATCCATCAGCAACCGCCCCCTCTGCTCCAATCCCTCCCTCTGATACCAACCCTGATATCAGTTTCCCCACATTAAACCCAGCATATATGGGGTTAAAACCAAAATACTCACTCCCTACTTACTCCCTGGCTTCCTGGCTCTAGAATCCACTATCCTCCATGGAGACAGACACCGTCAAGGACAAGCACCTGGACTATCTCCTCCCGCAAAGAGATACAGGCTGGTGGGAAAGCTGCTGACCAGCAAGGTGATGAGCTCCCTCCTCTCTGCAAGTGTCTCAAGGCCAAAGACAGGCTGGTGGGAAAGCTCCAACCAGCAAGGCCATATGCTCCCCCTCCCCTACCTAAAACCCCAAATAAAAACCCTTCCTTTTAGCTTTTCGGGGAGTTTGGGATTTGAGCGTTAGCTGCCCTCTCTCCTTGCTCAGTGCTGTGCAAAAATAAAATTCCTACTTTCTTCCACCACACCCAGAGTCAGAGATTGGCTTGCTGCGCAACAGGTGAGCGAACTCACTTCAGGTTCGGTAACATCTCTTCACCCAGTCTTAGATGGGTTTCAAACAGATCTCTGCTTTATGGGACTTTACCTTCTGATCTTTCCTTATTTACATAAATACACAATGCAACACACAGTATAATAGCTTATTGAAATTAAATAAGTAATAGATTTACAATGGTGTGGGTTTTTTCCTTACACAAAGCTGAGCTTCTGAATCATCACTGGCTTTCTACTAGACTTTGTCATTTTGATCTTCCTTTTGGGTCCTTACATGATTTTTAAGGCAGGAAATTCCCTTCTCTACAGCTCTCTGTTTCTAAACAGGTACTTATTTCCACTCATGTCTACCATGCTCCATGAGCCAAGAGAATGTTGGAAACTCACACCACATAACGTCTGAGTGTTTGGCTCAGTTACAGTTGGGTAATTGCCTCTGACCCTGCACCTAAGGTGTGGTTTCCAATAGCTACAGGGATTTCCTCTGCTATTGACCTGAGTGAACCCATTGTATAGCCGGCACGGTACAATAGCCCTAATGTGGAGAAAAATGAGGGACAATTCTCTGGAGGCAGACAAGGGATTGATTTCCACCATAGGAATTGATTACGTTTCAGGCAGTGGACAGTAATTTAAGGGGGAAAGCAGAGTCAATGAGGCTGATATAATGGTTTTCTCTACAAGCACTCATGCAATTAACAATTCATTTTAATTGAAAAGGTGCAGGAACTCTTGGACACGTTCCTATGGCCTTTGTCACAAAATAGGAAATGCAAGGGAAAACCAAGTCAGGATTCATTTTGGTGAAATTGTAATGTATATTTAGTAATACCAAGTCTAAGAAAAAGAAATCATTTCAGTAGATTCAAGTACTATTATAAAATACCATCGGTGTGACCTGGCTGTGAGTAAGAATAATAAGCAATTTATTTACATGGGTTGTTAAAGTTTATTAAGGAGACAGTTTCTCTACCCTAAAAGCTTCTTTCGTCATGCAGTCCTTGCCCCTATTTTTTTTTTTTTTTTTACCAAATTTGCCAAACAAAACTTCAGTTTTTTAGGGTTAAAGAGTTATGACTATCGAAATCACTCCTTAAATGCATAGGGCTATCACACTTTAGAAAGTGTGAATATCACTTGGGATGCTATCTCTCAGATTCTGTTTCACTAGGTCTAGGATTAGACCCAAGAATTTGCATTTTCTTTAAGCATCCTCAGTGAGTCTGGTATATGCATTGTATTTTGATAAATAATACTCTAAATGTAATAATTACATATGAACTAGGTATTAATTATTAAATGTCTTCAGCTTATGTGAACTGATTTTTTTTTTTTTCTAACAGCATGTTGGAGGTTTGGAACACCAAACAGCTAAGTTTTCATGGCAAGAAGAAAGTGTGCAGCATGGGACAGTTGTCTGAGAAGGCTGGCTCAGACTAGGTGTCTAGGAAGGGAGTCCTGACTGGGTGATCAGTAGTCAGCATAAAGATGTCGAGTGCATGTGTCAGACAGATGGGCCAAGACTAAAGTGTGGCAGTGAGGCGTCTAGGGAAGGAATATCTAGGATTCACTCTCAGGGTCGTGCAAGAATGAGTGTTTCCTTCCATTTTGCAACCTAGGCACCTCTCAACTCACCTCACCCTAGTCAGCTTCTGAAATGGCCCCCAATGATCCCCACCTTCTGCTATTTATGCCCTCGTGAAATCCACTGCTTTCATGTGTGGGTTGGACTTAGTGACCTGTTTCTAATGAGTAGAACCTAGCAAAGGTGATGGACGTCACTTCCAAGATTATGTTATAAAAGACTGTGGCTTCTACTTTACATTCTCTCTCTCTCTTTTTTTCTAACTCTGATAAAGCAAGTCACCATTTGTGAGCTGCCCTATTGAGATGTCTATGTGGCAGGACCTGAGGGTGGCCTCCTGACAACAGCCAGTAAAGAACTGAAGCAGTGAGTCCAACAGCCCCCAAGAAACTAAATTCTAACAACAAGCACAACAGTGAGCTTGGAAGTGAATCCCTCCCCAATTGAAGCTTCAGACGAGACCACTGCAACCAAGCTGCCACCTTGATTGCAGTCTTCTGGCTCTGTGAGAGGCTGAGCCAGAACCCCCAGCTAAGCCATGCCCAAATTCCTGGCCACAGAAACTGTGAGATAGTAAATATCATTGTTTTAAGTCACTAAGTTTTGGAGTAATATTTTAATGCAGAATAGACAACTAATACAGTGCATAAGATTTTGGTGGTGGTAGGGGCGGTGGAGTGTTGGTTGCTGAACCTGAAGAACAATGTAAACAAGGGAAAGTGAGAAGTTACTGAGGACACACTGAACCCATATTATAATTCTGGCCAAGGATGATCCTTCCTGCAGGGGTTGCTTCTTTTTCTTCTTTCTCACCTCCTCCAACCCTTTTTCCCCCTAAAAATAATCTGGAGAGTTGCTTTATCAGGGTTGACTGCTAAACTTTGAAATTTCTTCTATTAAATTTTCAAGATTATTGTCAGCACCACCCTCATGTCTATCATGACATCCTTCCCTGAAATTTGCCACCATTCCCAGTAAGATGACTATAATTAATAGTGACAATATCTTCCACTCATCCAAGTTCTCTTCTGCCCAGCAGCCACAGTCACTAGAATACAAAAATTTAAATGTCTGATATTGCAAGGATGTGGAAGAAGAACTCTCATACATTGTTAGTGGGAATGCAAAATGATGTGGTCACTTTGGAAAACACTATGGCTGTATTTTATAAAGTTAAACCTAAATCTACCACTTGTCCCAATAATTGTACTCCTAGGTATCTATCCAAGAGAAATAAAAATTTATGTTCACACAAAGGCTTACAGTAAAATATTTATATCAGCTCTATGTGTAATAGTACAAAGCTATAAACAACCCAACTTTTTATCAACTAGTGAATGGATAAGCAAATTGTGATATGTTCATACAATGGAATGTTACTTGGCAGCGAAAAGGAACAGACTACTGGTAAATGCAACACAATGAACCTCAATAGCATCATGCTACGTGAAAGAAGCCAGATAAAAAAGACTATATATTCTGATTCCAAATATGTAAAATTCTAGAAAAGGCAAAACTATAGTGATACAAAGCAGATCAGTGATTCCCATGGGCCAGAATTTGGTCAAGGAAACTGTCTACAAAAGAACACAAGGAAATTTGGGGGTTAATGGAAATGTTCTATATCATGATTGTGGTGGTGGCTATGTGACATTTGTCAAGACTCCTGAACTTTAACTGAGTGCCTTTATTGCATATAAATTGTACCTCAATAAAATTATTTTAAAAAGAAAAAAGCTATGCCCACGTAGAATAAAGAAAGTAATTCTGTTTCTTGTCTCTACACTCATAGTGTAATCATCATTCCTTTCAAATCTATTGTTTAAATGCAAGAATGTGCAGTATTACTGTGGTTGGAGATATATAAGCTCCTACTGTGTAGGTTGGGAGTTCTCTGAATTACTTTCCATGCAGAATAAAATGATCATTAAAAGAAGAGCAACAATAATGTGCTACTTTGAAGTTTACATATATATTGTTAAAACTCTACAGTAATGTCAGCAATTGTTTAGAACTTAGACCAACGAAAAATTTGGGGGAGAGGAATATTTTATCACTAATATTATTTACAATTTCTGGTTCATGGTGATGAGCAGACCAACTTTTAGTCAGCTTTATTACTGTTTTAAAATTCTTTACAAACAATGTACCTCTGTTGCCTGAACCTGGGACAGACTGCTCCTATCCCTTGTCCTTGATAAACTACTGCTGCTCCTGACCAGTAGTTGTGGCTTCATGGGATGCTAGAATAACATCACAGAGTCAGAGACCCATCTAGTTTGCAGAATCTTTGAACATTTCATTATTATTCAATAAGTAATTTTGATTGCCTACTACAGATCAGGCAGTGTTCCAGGTGCTAGTAGTTTCAGGTGAAATGGTCACAGACCTTGAGAACTTTAAGTTTCGATGATGTCTCTGGACATTGTGAGAGCAAGCAATATAGTCTCCAACAGGTCAAAGAGGTAGACTTTCCTAAAAGTTGAAGATTGTCCCTTGGTTCTCCTTTGATTGTCTTTCTCAGTGTCCTCCCAGGTGAGCACCTTTCTTCGAGCACCATAACCAACTATATTCCTCATAAGCTTTGAGCGTGGGCCTCAAGAGGGAAGGTGTTGCCTTTTCTGAAGGGAGAGTCAACAAGTGGGACTTTGTGCACCAACTTAGATCTATTCATACCTCTTATGGGCCTGTGACATTCACCTGTCAATTAGCTCTTAAAAGCTTCTATCGGAAACAAGTTGCTTCTGAAATGTGTGATATAGGGACACAGTGCAGAATCATCAGTGGCCTCCTTGATATTCTGCATCACTAGCCAAGGCTTGTAGAGAAAATATCTTTGCCCATCAAAAAAAAGTCTAAGATAAAAGTGCATGCCAGAAGTTCAAAGGGATAAAAGCCATCATGGAAACAGTGGGAAGGCTAGTACAGTATAAGTTAGGTCTACCACAAGCCTCTGTCCCTTCACAGGGCAACCCTCTAACTCACTCCAGTTCCATTTGATTTTTTTTCTTCTTTTAAGCCTACCTAATGATTCTTAACTCGCAACTGTAAAGCAACTTACAGTATTGAGGCAGGGCCTGGATTTGCAGAGGTCAAGAAGTTTCTTTACGATTAAGTGAATGAACCCACTGAGGTCAGTATTGGTTTTCCCAAGTCTTCCTGTCAGACTAGTGGGCCAACCACGCCCCTGGTCCCTCCCCAAAAGAAGTCAGGCAGATCTCAGAACCAGTATTGGGAGTTTTCAAAATCTCATGAGAAATGTTACATCTTCTATGTTAATGATTGCAGAGAGAGAAGATAATAAAAACCATCAATGAGTTCAAGGAGTTGCTTTTTTTTTTCTCATAACAGTGCAAAATCTTACTTTTAGTACATCCTTTGTCAAGCAAGTTTATATTCCATCTCAACTGACTCCTTTTATGGGCATGACAAAATCATTGGCTGATTTGAATGAGGAAAGGGGGTTGAACATTCAGAAAGAAGATGAAGAAAAGGCCTTTTGTATTTTGACTTTATGTGAGTACTGGTGACTAATTTTTAAAAGACAAGAAAATCACTGGTGATGAAAATGTCTATTAAGTATAACAAATATAGTACTATGCCATTTGTATAATGATCTGACTCCCTGTTATCTCATTTTTTAATCTCATTTTTATCTCATTTTTTTCTTATTTGTATGGTCTTGTGTCCTTTGCTTAAAACCATTAAGGGTACAGAATAGTTAGACTTGAAATCAGTTCTTTGGGGCTCTTTCTTGTTCTGCTGAGAGTGTATCTTCAGCTGCCCAGGGAAGGTATGTGCACAAATTCTCTTACCTGTGTCAAGGTCAATTACAACTGTGTAGAATGAACTCAGATGTGGCATGTTGACAAGTCCAAGTTTCAAGAAGATGTAAAGGGATTGAGTCAGGCAAGAACCAGAAGCCACGGGGGCAAGTCGAATGCTGTTGCTTGATGCAGAAGAAGAGAGGAAGGAGGACATGGAAATGAATAGTCCAGTTGCTGCTGAGATGATGTGGCTCCAGAAGCCCTGCATGCTCAGTGTTACCACTGTGTTGGTTTGCGTATTTTCAATATATGTAGTGAGTGGCTGGTAGGGAATGGTCACTCAGTAACAGAGGACTTGGCACCCTCTGGTCACTCGTTCTCTTGCACTCTTCTTGGGACTTCTCTGGCTGTTCTAATTCAAAGGAAGCTTTTACTTTGAAAGCTTCAAAGGTCATTTCACTCTATAGATTATGTATAAGATTATATATGAGCCTCTCAACTCATTTTTGCTGGTAAAATTTATGTGAATGGAAGAGAGATTATTTCTACGTTCAGGTTTGTATTAGAAGTTATTCTTTTATTGATTCTCATTCAACAAATACACACTAAGCACCCACTAGGTGCCAGGGGTACATGAGCAAACTACATATTTCAGAGCATATGCAAAGCCTCAGTTCCTGAGGGATCAGAGCCCTGTGCTTTGCACCCTGGGTCGAACCGCAGACACAGGGAGTGCTGATGGCCAGGTTCTTATCATGGCCGAAGGCTTCCGGGAGACGGTTCCCTGAGGAGCTACCTTGGCTGAGGCTCTCTTGGTTGACTCTCTGAGTACAGCGGCACAAGCCAAGGCCTCCTGTTGAGTAATGTAGCCTGGGGGAAAGAAATGAGAGAAACATCAAAGTCAACAATTTTACAAAACAGATAAGCAAACAGCACTGCCAATATTCACATATTCACAAAATTTCCCCTACTTTCCAGGGTAGAAATCGTATGTTTAGAGTGCCCGGATTGTATGATCTTTGAGGGCAGGAAGTGTACTTTTCTTCTTTTCGTTTCTCCTTCCATAAATTAATAAATACTTAGCCTTGAATAACATGACAAATCATTTGGAGAGGTACTTGAGCCACGAGGAATCTTTGCATGAATTGTTTATCTTCAATATCAAAACTTTCTTCCAATCAGACAGAGACATATTTGATCTCTCTCAGTCTTTTTAAAGCATAGTCTGCAGACCACCTACTACAGAATCAGCTGGCTGAGCCCACATTTAATAATACTTCCTAAAAATGCAGATTTTGGGTTCTAATCCATGACCTTCTGAATGCAAACAGAGAGTTAGGCCTGGAAATCTCCATTTTAATAACATACACAGGTGGGTTTTATGTGCACTAATCATTGAATATCTCTGCTTCTGGTTTCATTGGCCTCTATGCAATTTTATGCTACAAACGAAGCTAGTAGATGATGCATCTGCAACACTTCAGATAGTCATGGGGACCAGGCTAAATCCTGGCTCTGCTATTTACTAGGTTGCATGACCCTGGTCAAGTTACTTAACTTATCTGTGTCTCAATTTTCTTTTCTGTGACATGTGGGTTATAAAGGCACCTACCATGTAGAGTGTTTGAGTTTTAAATCAGAGAGTACACGCAAAGTACTTAGAACTGTGCCTGGCACGTAGGAAGCCCTAGTAAAAGCTAACTATTGTTCTTTTTCTTGTTATTAAATCATTTGCAAAAACCATGTCCTCCTTTTGTGCAAATACAGGAATGACAATACAAGGTTGATGTGCTAATGCCAAGTGATCAGTTTGCCAAAAAAATGCTCTATGGGAGTTAGGAGAAGAGTGCAACAGAGGCTGGCTGGGGACAGAGAGCCTTCCCTAGGAAAAAAGGGATTTAACAACAATACAACTTTCAGTAGGTTGTTTCTTATAATCTATGAAGGTCTTTCACAACCATTATTTCATTTGTGCTTCATAAAATTTCCTGAGGTTAGTAGAAGAGAGACAACAGAGCATGTGGGTGAAAATGTGTGATGTCTGGAGGTGGCAGTCCTAACTGACATTTATGATCTATAGGATGTTGGTCAAGTTAGATAACCTACCTGAGTTGCAGTTTCCCCTAACTATAACGTGGGGAGAAAATGAGACATTACACGTAGAGCTCCTAGCACAATGTCTGGAACACGGTGAATGCTCAATAAATATAACTATCATCGTTGTGAGTAAAACAAGCCTTTGAGTTTGCACAACCAGCAAGGGGCTGAGTTGAGGTCTGAGCCTAGACCACCTGACTAAGCCCATTGCCAGTTCTACTAGATCAAGTTCCTGTAAATTTCAGATAGTTATTGACATATTGTAACAATCCACACTCTGATTTCTTTAAACTCTCTTAGTTTGCTCATAAAACCTTGCTTTCTATTGTTAGGGATAGTAATTTTTAAACTTGGCCTGCGAACTGTGTTGATAGAATAGCATGCTGGCAAAGGCCATTCTACTTGAATAATTCATCTGGAAACTTGACCTCCAGCTGCAGCACGAGTACCTTTCTGAGAGACTGGTTCAGATCAGGTTGTTAAACTCACCGAGCAGCTGCTGGTGCTGAAGGCTGTGAATATAGCGGGTCTGTAGGGCCTCCCACTGGGGCCTGGAGCTGTAAATCCTCATGATGCTGTAAAAGTAACGCTGCTGCCCTTGCGTTAGATCCTGTCAGAGCAGAGCACGTGATTTGGATGAGTTGGTGGCGTTCTGTAGCATTAAGTGTGGGATGTATTCAAAGCTGACTTCCAAAGAAATAAGATGCTTCTCTCTCTCTCTGTCCTCTATCTGTCTGTCCGTCTCTCTATACACACACACACAATTGGCAACAACAATTTGGTAGTTTCCTCTCTTAGTTTAGACAGACTTCCACTGGCCTGCGTGATGGTAAAAATGAGTAAGCAAAGATTCTAGGTAAGTAGGTCAAAGTATTGGGCTGAGGGAGACCCAAGGATTTTTAAAGTTTTTTATTGATCTATTAGAATCCTTATTGAGGAAGGTAGGCTATGAGAATTTACGCAGGGCCTCAAATACGCCAGGCCTCTGGACGGGTAAGAGAGAACTTCCCACTGAGAGTTATCAGTAAGCAGGGGGGATAGACAGATGAGCAGATGGGAAATGTGATAAGGGTCCAACATCATTGGTAAAGAGGTGCTATGAGAACAAACTCCATCTAGCAGTCAAGGAAGGCTTCCTAAATGAGACGACCAACACAACTGAGTCTGAACGGGGAGGAGGAAGTCTCTGAAGGACTCGAATACTGATTCTCAAAGAGCATCAGCACCGCCTGGGGAGATTCTTAGAACTGCAAATTCTCAGGTCCCATCCCAGATGGACAGAATCAGAAACTCGAGGGAGTGGGGCCCAGCACTCCAGGTTGTAACAAGCCCTCCAGGTGATTCTGATATATTCACACTAAAATTTGAGGACCAATGGACTGGAAGAAAACGGAAGGCTAATTAGTGGGAGAAAGTGGTACAAATTTTCTTGTGGGGCACAAAATATCTGGGTATACTAGAAACCAGACTTTTTCTTTACTTCAGCCAGAATGTAGAGTCTGAGCTGGAAAAGGCTGTAGAATTAGGCAGGGGAAGATCATGGGAGCCTTTTATGCTAAGAGTTTAAAGATTATCTTTTATATGAGGAGCCATTGAAGGTCTTTATTTAAGGCAGTGGTTCTCAACAGGAGTGATTTTTGACCCCAAAGGGACATTTAGCCATGTCTGCAGAAATTTTCAGTTATTGCAAATGGTGGCGGGGGCAGGGGGGTGCTATTGGCATTCAGTGGGTAGAGGCCAAGGATGCTACTGAATATCCTACAGTGCATGAGGCAGCCTCCCACTCTCTTGCAACAACGAATTATCCAACCCAAAAAGTCACACTTTAAACTGACCAGATTTGCATTTTACAAAGATTATTCTGGCCCTGCTGTCGAGAATGGGCTTAAGGGAAGACAGACCATTGGTAGAGACCATTTAGAAGATTACCATCTAGAGCCAGGGAGGAACAATAGGCCTGGACAACAATTACCATTATATACCTAATATTTCTTAAATGCTTATTATATGCAGATGGGGAAACTGAGATAGCATCAACATTCTAGAAAATTCAAGATAAAATATGTTCACCCTAAGCCAAAAAATTCAAAACAATGACAGAATTTTCAAAACTAGTTGATAACTATGTAATAAAAACTAAATGTAAGATAATTATATAGAAAAGTAAAATAACTTTCAGGGCTGGCCTGTGGCATAGTGGTTAAGTTTGCATGCTCCTCTTTGGCGACCCGAGGTTCACAGGGCCTGATCATCAAACCATGCCATGACAGCGTCCCACATACAAAATAGAGGAAGATTGGCAGAGATGTTAGCTCAGGGCTAATTTTGCTCACCACAAAAAAAAGTAAAATGGCTTTTATCCACTAAAAATTTTATGTGGAGCTGAAATCTGGGTCATATTCTTTTGGGGGGTAGTCTAGAGACCTTATACTTAATATTGAAAATATATCCAGAGAGAAAGTAGCTGAACCAAGTGCTTTGTAATTTGAGACATCATTTCAGCTTTGCAGTTCCTGAATTAGATGTTTTAAAAGATAATGTATTTGAAGAAGAGAATGGATTCCTAATTAAGCCTTTTCAAATGATTGAGAACAATATAATATGAAAATTGCAAGCCAATTTCAAGAGCAAATCTCCAAAGTGTAATGGGAGTTTCCATTATATAAGATAAAACCTTAAAAGTTATGGTTTTATTTAACAAGGAAAAAAAGAAATGACTACTTCTTTTCCTTAGTAGAACTCTGAACTCCCTAATGAGAAGTAACAGGTGGCATTCCTAATATTCTTACCCTGTTGCTTGAGGGGATGGAAGAGAACCAAAATTTTTACAGAGAATATTTATGAGAATGGCTTTAACTAATTTTGACCGAAAGGAGCTAATATAGCTCTTCATCAGAGAGCCACAATGTGACCAGTTAGTGACTTTCCCATCACTGGTAGTGGGTCAGCAATGAAGATGTGACCATCTACTGGAGCTCCTGAAATGGGATGGGTACAGGACTAGATGATCCAGGTGCTCATTCATTCACTCACACACGCGGTCAATATGCACCAAGCGCCTACATTGGGCCCGGTGTTCTCCCTAATGCTGGGTAAGCAAAGAATGCTGAGAAGTCCTCAGGCCTTGAAGAAGAGACAGACAAGCTCTGTCCATCTGTGCACAGTATGCTGTACCTTCAGCAATGAAGTGTCAGAGGCAGAGGGAGGCACTCGGATGCGAGGAATCCGTGGAACATTTCGAAGCTTTTGTTGTCTTTTCTGTTTTCGTCCCATTCTTTATCCTATACCTCCAAGGAACAACAAAGCATAGCATAAAATTTCATTTCGTTCAACCAGTTTTGGGGCTGTACCTAAGTCAATAAGTAAGCAAGTAAATAAATAAACAAATAGATAAATATTATTTATTTCTAGGGATAAGAAATTTTCTCACGTCTCAGAGTAACCGGACCTCACCACACTGCCCTTTTCCCTCTTCTCACCCCTTATTTGTGGAAGGAATCATTCAGAACCCTTTGTCTTTCTGCTTCACTCTGCGTTTGGAACAGGTGGGTTGTAGAGCCATACTGTGTCACAACAGTTATTTCTTGATAATTTAAAATAGTATTTATTATCTTATCGGATTCTAAAAGTAATAAATGTCTTATGGAAAATGTGGAAAAATTTGAAAATTGAAGAACAAAATAAGATCATCCATAATCTAACTGTCTGTAACTATTGTTAACATTTGATTGACTTCCTTTTATTTTTTTCTGCGTGCATTGTGTGTGATTTTAGAAAAGGGAGACAATACTCTGTGTTGTGCACTTTCCCATCTCATTAAATAACCCTTGAAAATATGATTTTTCATGGCAATATAGTATACTTTTGCATCATTCTCCATTTCTCGTACATTTAGAACTGAAATTTTAGAGCACTGTACTACAAAAGAAACTATTAAACCTAGCAATGTTTCTTACTACTTGCCTGACAAAGATACAAAACAAAGGAGTCAAACCTGCTATGAGTAAGTCTCTTTTTCATGTGGTTTAGGGTTTAGAATCTGAGGAGTATATAATTATAGGATACCTAACAATCAAGGAAGAATACACATACTGCAATAGGGTTGCCAAGGCACAGAGTGGAAACCCCGAGCATTTCCCCTCTGCTCACTCTTTCACCCTTGTCTACAGCATCTCCCCCATCAGGTTGTTTGATTAACTGAGATCATGAGTCAGTTCCTCTCTCTCTCCCCTCCCCTATTGTATGCTCACACACATGCGCACACGTGAGCACACACATGTACACAAACTCAAGAAGTATTTTAACATGTGAGAAGACTCTGATTGGTTCTGATTTCACAGATCTAAGGCTCAGATCTTCCAGAAGAGAAATTTATTAGGGAAGCATCAGTCAGCATCTCTGTGTGTCCTGTTTCCACAATATAAACTTATAAATTAAACCATAAATATTTTATTTAATACTGCTTTCCTTCAACATGCACTCCAGAAACCATACCATCCAAGATATACTCTCTTAATATCCTCTGTGATAAAAGCCTACACTCTATCCTGTACTCAAATCATCTCAATAACCTCCTCCTACTTTCCAGATCTGTAGAGCAGAGCATAAATATTCTTTAATGCTAGAAAGATTTCTCCTCTCCTCAAATAGCAAAAGGAAATGACTGACAATCTCTCTTGTGGCAACAATTCACATGTACTTTTCTTGGGCTATTGCAGAGGAAATCCATCTTACCTGTTCAAGTGGTCTATATCTGATGAAGTTTGGTTAAAATGCTTTGGGGAATTCAGGGAGGAAAACTCTACAAAATAACATCTGGAACAAAAAGACAGATTTGCTTAAAAGGAACTTACCCTCTATTTTAATCTCCCCTTTTGTAAAAGCTGGTATGCGTATTCAATGTAGTTTTCTTGCAGGGTCTCTTTCTTCATGCAATGTTGGTAGGGAAATTCAGTCTGTTGATGAGCTGATATCCAAGCAACATCGTGTGATGAAACAAAGAGCTGGGGAAGCTTGGCTGCACGCCTTTTCCTGCTTCTAGACAGCATTCAATTGCACAGGTTTTTTCTTCCTAAGCTTGTGTCTAACCAAGTGCCAATTTCTAAATCTACCTTATCTGCGTTATATGCAGACGTGGGGGAGGAAAGTGCATGGAGACAGAGAGGTCAATTATTAAAGGTCAAGAAATTCATCACAGCAACAGGCCATTACATGAATATCTCCCAGATTTGGAGTCAGTAGCCCCCATCCTGATTGCTCATAATGATGAAGGAATGGTTCCTAAATATAGAGGTACGGGCATGAATTTGACTCTGGTAACCTATGGAATTGTCCCATAGTTCAAAATAATGTTCTTTTTTTGGGAAAAGTAAGATATTGTCCATATTTGATTTTGGATAGAGCTACAAAAGATGATAATGAACCTATGGCACAAGATTCTTGCCCACATTCACCTCATCAGCATAAGCCTCACATTTTTACCTAACTCATGAGAGCAATCTTACCCCTTCCTCTCGCTAGCGTTATGATTACAAACTTCTTTTCTTCCTTGAGAATCCCCCTTCTGAATGCCAGCTTATCTGTAAAGATGAAGAGTTCTTAGAGAAAATGGAAGAAGAAATACCAAAAGAAAACCATAAATTCAAAATTCTTAAGAGGCAAAGGGAAAGGAAAAAACAAGGAGATCATAGTGATGAATTGTATGGCTTAAAGAAGAAAGAAAGGACTCAATAGACACAAAAAGTTTGCATTTTTTCAATAATTTAAATGCCAACCTTCTGGGGAATAAGCATGGCACAAAGAAGAGTCTTTGAATGCCCAGGAATACCACAAAACCTCTCACTGGATCCAAGAGGTTAGTGATTCCCTCCCGAGAGATAAAGAACAATTGTAATGCAGAGTCGACATTGTCACTTGAGTCTTCCTTCAACGTTTTTCCAGGATATGATGAAATACTTTCTAGGTCATACCACATCTCCTGACTATTACACACATATGCTGATTCATAAGAGCCTGAATTAGTCCCTGCCCAACCAGAAAAACAGATACAGATCTAGGTGTTTGACAGAGAGGGAATTTAATGTAAGGAATCTGTAACACAAGTATTGGAATGGGCTGGAGGAGCAAAATAAAAAAGGTTAGCTTATCCAAAGTTTATCAATTACACTCAGCTACTATCATATCAAGCTGGAAGACAAAGGGAAAATGATTTTATCCAGAGTCCATGAACACTGTGCTGTTGAGGCTGTTTCCACTGGGACACTGCTGCCTGAGCAGATCTAATACTAAGATCTACTACTCACTAGCCACTCCTGCATCTATGTTCTTTCCAACTCTGCTAATGTTACAGTTGTTATCACCACCATCACTGCTCCTCCTGCTGCTATTGCTGATGTGATTGCTGATGCTGCCACTGCCACAGATGCAAGCAGAAACCATGAAAATGGCTTCTCCTTTCCTCCAGCTTTCTATCTTCCGCCTCCCTTTGATGCCAGCTGGTGAGAGATTCTGTACAATGTATTTTTCAGTCTTCCAATTACTGTGGTAAAGGGAAGGATATAGGAGGGTAAGAATGAAGCTGAGAGATAATGGACATCCCAAGACATGGGAATACCATCAACAAAAATGTAAGAGGTACCTCTGGGATCTACGAAGTCAGGCAGAAGGCTGAAGGGCTTAGACATATGGTCAATGTTTGCCTAATACCACTAAAGTCTGAAATTTTATAAGAAAAGACAAAATAGAAGATAATTAACTAGCTCTATAGATGGTGTCAAAGAAAAAGATATGAACTTTTGGACAATAACTTAAGATTTAAGAATGATGAAACAGTGTGTATCATCAGTTTTGAATAAAGAAATGGTTTTCCCAAAGACTAGATAGACTTTTCCAAAGGAATTAAAACTGACTATAAAAGAAGTAAATAGAAACACTCATTATCTAATCATTATAGAGAATATAATTTCAACTATTGGTAAAAAAGATGCTTACTATTTCATAGATGAAATATTGGTACAGCAATGGGACACAATGCTTAAGACATTGGTGTGTCTACATTCCAATGCTTAGACTGGGTAATAAAGTGTTTTTATAGGATATTGGGGTAAATATAACCTCATGGGCATTACCAAATGAGGAAGAGGGACCCATGATTGGAATCTGAGATGAGGTTAAACGCTAATTCAAAGAATCTAGTCTGCTAGAACAAAAGGCAGAGCATTGCTGTATGTCATGGAGATAAGTACTTCCCTGAAAAGTCATGAACCTGCGGGGAAATTACCTGCTCATATCTTTCTGCTCCTGCTCCTGTCCAGCATCCCTTAGCTGCAGCGATCTCCACGGGGTTAACTCTGCCAGGCACGGTTCTCCTCCCTTGGCTACCCCAAGCCCTCAGAGGGCATCAGTGCACTATAATGAAGTGAAGGAAGTGTCCTTTTCCTCACTCGGTGCTGCTGTTTATCACCTGGACTCCTGAGTGTCCCCATTTAGAGTTCTCACTGTCTTTGTTGAACTCTGCTTTCTACGTAGTACATCGGGGTCAATCTCGTTTGGTGGGGATTGAAATGGGGGTTGATTATTCCCCTATTATCTTGTTTTTCTCCTCTGGTCGTTTCACAGAAAACTCCTATTTCTTCAAGATCCCCAAACAAAAGCTCTCACACACCAATCCTTTAGGGGTCACTGGTCTCAAAAGTGAGAAAAGTTAGAGTCCCAATTTGGGCTGTAAGAGCCACTTTTAGTGAATGAAAACTACTTTGGACACTTAGAAGCAGCGATTATCAGCAAAGGAAAAGCTGGGTATGATCACATATGTGGTAAGGACTTTGGGAAAAGAAATTGTAAGAGTTCTGAAAAAAAACTAAAATGGACTATAACTAAAGAAGGAAATGTCCAGAGATTTAATTTTGACTCTATAATCCCCAATAAACGCTATGGGAGAAAGAGGTAAGATATCAAAAGGAACTAGAGTAGGTGCACTGGGAGCTTGCAGACAACTCTAGAGGCCAGGGCTTTTTAAAAATTGTAAGAATTTACAAAAAAGTTTTTTCATGAGGGATTAGCAATGGTCCTCTGAAAACAGATCCTATGGCACAGCTATTAAGTAGTAGAGCCAGGACTCAAACCCAGGGTTTCCTGAAGTCTATGATTTCTCTCCTTGGACTCTGGAACTAAAAGGGAATTCAAGCAACATGCACATTGCTGTAATAGAAAATTACTCCTCCTATCCAGCCATCGTCCACAGACAAAATTAGTGTATCTTGGTTCTTTCCATCCTTGGGGTGTGTTCTGTTCCCATCTGGAATACTGCTTGGTTGAGTAAGAGGAGGCTACAGTTTCACAGACTTATGGCCATAATTCTGGAGCCAGATATTAATCTTATTCTACCAAGTCATTGACCTTCTAATAAGGCTCCTGGGAAGGCTTCACGTGAAAAGATGTCCAGCAGGCTGGTCCCTGCCCTCAAACCTGCCCAGGCATTTCCAATTTCACAGAAGATGTGGTTGTGAAGCTTAAGACCTTGCCCATGAAAACACTCTTCACACATATTCTGATTTTTTAAAAAGTAGATTGAGGGCCTGGCCCCGTGGCCGAGTGGTTAAGTTCGCGTGCTCTGCTGCAGGTGGCCCAGTGTTTCATTGGTTCGAATCCTGGGCGCGGACACGGCACTGCTCATCTAAACCACGCTGAGGCAGCGTCCCACATGCCACAACTAGAAGGACCCACAACGAAGAATATGCAACTATGTACCGGGGGGCTTTGGGGAGAAAAAGGAAAAAACAAAAATCTTAAAAAAAAATTTAAAAAAAAAGTAGATTGAATAAAAATACCATCTATCACTTAATGATGGATTAACAGAACAATTTATTTTATTTTTTTATTGAGATGTAATTGACATATTATAATATTAGTTTCAGGTGTACAACATAATGACTCCATATTTGTATATATTGCAAAATAATCACAATAAATCTAGTTAACATCTATCCTTATATATATATTTAAAAGATCAGTACTGACAGCTGTGTTTTTAAACAATGTCTTTGTTGCTGTTGTTAATAGGGATAGGGTTCTGAGACTTTTAGGTGTTATACACCTGGTATTTCTGCAAATGATCAGGTGCCTTATGAAATCTTCACGGACAGATAAGTACAATTTGAAGCTTGTTAAAAATCTATTCTAGAGGTGCTGATTAATGGGTCAGTGACAACCTGGATAAGTTTTTGGTGGCATGCCCTGATCTATTCCATAGTCTCACCAAGCTCTTGAATGAAGACATAGTAGGCAAGCTTACTAAGTTTTCAGATGACAAAGATCTAGTTTCTAGATGACAGAAATCTAGATGGGATGGAAAAGAGTAGATGGGAGAATCAGGATACAAAAAGATCTTGACAAAGTGATGGACTACATCTAATAGGATGAAATGTAATAACCATAAAAACAAGATTCTGCATCAGAGCTTCATTTCCAGTTGGAAAAATACCAAAAGGGAATTTCGGGTTTAGTATCAATTCAGGCATAGGGAAAGTCAATGCAGAATGGGTTAGTGAGGCTGCCAGAGGGATTCACGAGTATGTAGGCTGCATCAACAGAAGTATAGTTTCTAAAACAAGGGAGAAGTTGGGACTGCTCTGGTGTGCTTTGTGCTGCAGTGTTGTGTCCACAAAAGGGATATAGGCTAACTGAGATGTGTGGCTAAAATAGAGGTGTTATGTCATAGGATGAGCTGGCACATACTAAAGAGCTGTCGAATCTGGAAAGGACCTATGGCAGAAGGGATGGGGGTGGACGAGAATGCCTAACAAAGTATTTGAAGGGCTCACACTTTTAAGAGAGATTAGACTTACTCTGAATAACCCTAAAAAGTAAAAATTAGGATTAATTCGTAGAAACTACAAGGGATACAAATTTTTGTTGAAGTGAACAACCTCAGGAAAGAAGGAGCTCCCAACTCCAGAAGTCTTAAGAAAAATAGACCCTCTTGATGAGAATGCTGTACAGCGTATTTAAGCATCACGCCGATTGCTGATCCTATAATTCTGTTACTCCAAATGTCGTATGTTAGCCAGAATATGTTACCAGCACTCCCATTGCGCCATCCACCCCTTCCTGATGCTGTCCATCCTTCTCTCCATAAGTTTCAGCATTCTACGCCTTAATAGAAACAACAAAATTCATCAGTTCTTATGTAACTATTGCTTATTATGCATCATTCTAAGCACATTATATATATTAACTCATTTAAGCCTCGTAACAATACTTTGAGGTAAGTGCTATCTTTGTTCTACTTCTGAGGAAATGGAGATAGCGAGGTGAAATAACCTGCCCATTTTCCCACAGCCAGTAAGAGGCAGAACTGGGACCTGAACTCAGACAGTCTCGCCAGCATCTGTGCTTTCAGTGGCGCCAGTGAGCTCTGAAATGAGGAGTCAGTGGAAAGGGCTTGTCTCCCCTCCTCTTCCTTTTTGCACAGGAATCTCACTTTTATATTCCCTTGGCCCAGGTGTGGTGAGGAGACAGGGAGGGTCGGAGAGCCCTTGGAAGATGACCAAATCAAAAAGATTCAAGAAGTAACTTCGCTACACATGGAACACTGCGATGTGGAGAGTAGGTGCACACTGGAAGTGAAGGAAGATTCTCTGAAGGGAATGAAGCTCTGTATCCATCAGCGTGGTTATGGGGAATATGGTTCCTGGGGGAACATCCTAAATGCTTGGGTATCCAATGAATTAGCTGGTAATGTTGACTGAAAGAGCCAGTGAAGTCAGAAATTACAGCTTAGTACATGACATCTGGTCGCAAACCAGAAATAATTCCTGGAATTGTCAAATATGTTAGCTTGTGTTATAAAAACTAAAAATCTTAGAGTTAAGTTGTTCTAGGTTTCAATACTGACATGAATCACTTAGGATACATTCAGCTGCAGGTAACAGAGATCCTCAACAAGTAGTGGCTTAAACACATAGGATTTATTCTCGTCACGTTACAAGAAGTGAAGCAAGGTGGTTGGTGGTATTGGTTCAGTGATTCTGGACTGGTGTGTCTGATTCTCTCGGCCAGCTCCTCATGGTTGTAAACTGGCTATTTCAAAGTCAAGATGTGGTACTGAGCAGAGAGTTTATCTTCATTCACCTTTCTCTTATCAGAGAGGAAAACTATTTCCCAGAAGGCGCTCAGTTGATCTTGACTGATATTTCATAAGCCAGGTGCATCAGTCAACTATTGCTATTACTGCTGAACAAGCACCACAAAATCATCTCAGGAACACACAATAACACACATCTATTTCTCTCTCATGTATCTGCGGGTCAGAGGGGGTGGCTCTGCTTTAGACTGCAAGTTGGCAGGTCGGCCAGGGAAGCTGCTCCACGTGTCTCTCCTCCTCAAGAGACCTGGCCTGCCCAGGGTGTATCTCCTTGTGGCTGAACTCAGAAACTCCCTGAAAGGTAAGCCTTGGCTTGAAATTAGTACACTCTTATTTCTGCCACATCCCAAGTCCAAAGTCAATGGGGCAGGAAAGGATACTCTTCTCGGGGGGTCATGGGGAAGGAGTGCCATTTACTGAAAGGTAATAGGATTTGCCACAAAAGGGCTGAGATTTAGGCCAACCCCTAGACGAGGGGCTGGGTTGACCTTCCCAGAAGACAAAGGATATTTGTCTAATCTTAAACGAATGTGGAAGGCTGCTCTCCGGGGGAAGTAAAGAGGTAAGTGGCTTTTAGATAGGTAAGGAACAGTGTCAACAGTGCCTGCCTCAAGGTGGGGATTTGATCCCTAAGGAATTTTAATAGTTCTATTCACACCTTAAACTATCAAAGGTTGGGAGGTAATTTGTTTGAAAAGATAATTATCTTTTCCTGCTTCACTCCTCCAGGGACAGGGAAGAAAGTGAGGAAGGAAACTGCCATGCATTATGTGTCCAACACAGAGGCCAGAAACTGGGTGAGGAATTTGAGATAGACTATTTTATTCATTCTTAAGGATGCTTTGAGATAAATAGTATTATAATAGCTTTACAGAGGAAAAAAAATTGAGGTCTTGAGAAGTAACTTGACAATTTAAATATATCATACGAGGTGAAGCCAGGTTTGTCTGGTGCTGAGGCTTTATTCTTTCTCTTATACCATGTTGTCTTTACTACATTTTGTTCAATTTGTTCAAGCACTACCTCTAGAATAGTATTCTATGTAAAGTCTCATAGGAAAAACTTAATTATCCTCAAACAGGATGGTTCTTTAGATGTGTGAAATCAATAATACTGTCTCTTTAAGTTATTGTCTCTCCAGGTTAAAAATAGTCAGTTCCTTCAATAATTCCTTTTATTATATTTGACAGCCCTGTAAGAGGCCCATTTTTCAGAAATCCCCCAGGTAGGTACATGTAGAAGAAGAACTCTTAACCAAAAGAATCAAGACTAGTAGCTGTCTGATTAATCACAGAAAGACAATTGAAACAGAAATCACAAATGATACTTATATGTCTTAAACAAGTATATTTTTAAATTTAAAACATATAAATATAAATCCATCTTCTAATCTGTTGAGGTAGGGTCAAGGCCTTTTATTTTAGTACAAGCAGTAGGTCTTGGCTGAGGCACTAAACTGTTCTGTTTATTACGAGGAACATTTGGAACTTGCAAGGAGGGCTCTTGGATTGTCACAATGACTTGGGGCCACGGTAGCATTTCGTAGGTGTGGACCAGAGATGCTAAATGTCTTAATGCTACTCAGCCCTGCAAATGAAATATCTCACCCAACGTGTCAGTAAGACTCCCATTGAGAAGACTTGGGTCATTGAGCTGATGGAATTCCATGTAAATGAAAATAAAACACATTCTTATTGAATTATCTATGATTTCCGATTTTGTTTCTTCAAAATTGAGGGAGTTCTTGGAAGACACTTGCGAAGCAAATGGGATGCAGAGTCCTCCTAGCTTTTAATTAATTTTTTCTTTTATCTTTTGCAATTTATCTTCCCCTATCTAAGTGGGCAGCACATTTTTTAATGGCTCATTTATTAATCTTTTTAAGCATTCAACTTAGTTTTTGTAGAAGCTACTCTTGTAATCAGTCTATGTAATATTTAATTAAAGCATGCAATTACAATAACAAGTACAATAACATAAATAGGTTTGGGAAGTATATACAAGAACTGAGAGCACCATTAGTGAGGAGAATCCAAAAATAAGGTTGGTTCAGAGAACTTCCGCTAAAATACGTTTCCCGAAATTGCTATTAATTGCCTAAGGAAAGTCCCTTGTAGCCCAGATCACAGGTGTCGTAGATTGAAATCCTTCTTGTGGTTGAATCCCTCATCATGCTTGTTGCTTATTTTCCATCTCTCCCACTTTTGCTGGGTCTTCTACTTTTGTATCCTTTGTTTTGGTCCTTTAACCCTTCATCTGTTATGCAATATGCAACCCAAAGGAAAGTAGCTTAATGAGACACAGGTTTATTTATTTTTTTTTCTTGAAGATAATGAGAAAGAGCTTTTCATCCTTGCTTACCCCGCTTGTATTACTGCATTTGGATCCAGTAATCCAGTTCCAAATTGCCCACCTTGGTGAAGCTGACCTAGAAATCTTTTTTGATGTTGCTTCTTACAGTTGTCCCTCCGTCTTATTCCCAGTACTCTGCTCCTCACCTATTGGCACAATTGTCAAAACTCTGGCCTTCCACTCCATCTAATGTTGGAGATTAGACCTTGTGGGCATCATCTTCAGCCCTTCCAAAACCCACAGGTAATAGTACCTTCTCTGGTTGGCAGTTTGTCCACAGTTGTGATCTGGACTCTTTAGTTATTTTGAGATCAAGCTAGAAACAGAACAGCCCAGAGGTCAAAATCTCAGATGCTTGAATCAGAAAAACCTGAGTTTGCAGAAAGGTTCCACAGTATTCTACCTGCATAACATTGGGCCGGTTTCCTAGCCTCTCAAAGTTTTAGCTTCCTCATTTGTCAGAAGGTCCTTTCGATGGTTCTTATACGCTAAGGTTGTTCTGAGCATTCAATGGGATGATGAAGTTTGGGATACAGCAGGTGTTCAATCCATGATAAACTTGCATAGTGCTTGTGTGTCAAGCACAGTCTTAAGAACTTCACATATATTATCTTGTTTAATCCTCACATCAACCCTGTGAGCTGAATACTGTTAGTTCTATTTGACAGATGAGAAATCTGAGGCACAAAGAGGTTGAGCAGCTCAGTCAGTTATACAGCTATTAAGTGGTAGTCCCAGGATTTAAACGCAGGCTGGCTAGTTCCAGAGTTTCCCCCACTGACCACTATGCTATGGGTCTGTCTTGAAAGCCCTTACTATGGGTGTTACCGCCCATGCCTGCATAACCTCAATGGAAGGGAAATGAAAAAAGACCAAGGATCCCTTATTTGCACGAGGTCTTTCTTCCTGCTTTCTTTCACCACCAACTCATGCCCCCCTTTCACCTTTCCTGTGCACAAGATAAATTTATACCCTCTTCCCTCTACTTACCACTCATGCTCACTCCTCCCTGCATCCCCACCTCATAGGAACTTCCTATGTCTCTCCATGCCTCTAATTTAGCTTTAGCACCTGACAAAGCATAAACTGAGAAGTTTCTAGGTTATGGCTAATTGGAGTCAGGCACCATGTGATTTCTAAAGTCCTACTCTCATTGTGCTCTTATAAACTACCTTAGTTTGTCAGAGGCCTTTCAAAACATTTCCACCTACACCAGATACCACGTGACTGACCAGAGGGATTCTGATGAGCCGACTTACTTCCTATGACCTGGATGTTATACTCCCCTTTATACCTCCCCAGAGAGTATCGGTTCTCTTAGAAACCACATCTGGATTAGTCATGTTGAATCACATTAAATTTACAATCAACTAAACCATCACAAGAGAATTTTCCAAGGATGGTCACCCTCTTCCTTTAATGGTAAAATAGATATTTTACTACCTTTAATCCTGCTAAATTTTATCTTATTGAGTTTATACTTGTATTCAACCCTGTCAAAGTAATTTTGATTATGGATTATGTTATCTTTTATATTAGGTACTTCCAAATGTTTGCGTAATCTGAAAATCTTATATGTGTGATGTTGGGTTCTTAGCAAAAATTTGACTTTTCATGGCAAATACCTAGTTTATGAGAATTTATAAAAGAAGACAGTGGTCACTCAGAGCCAGCATGAGCCCCTCAGGATGAGGTCATGCTGTGCTAACCTCACTTCCTTTTCAGTAGAGTCATTACTCAAAGCAGTGCCATACTCAAATTGTGATGTGATTTCCACTAAATACTTGACAAAATCTCTGATTAGGTTGTAGTGAATAACAAGGTGGACTATGATCTTTACGATGGTACATGCTAGAGGAATTCATAGTTCCATGAATGACTGTATCCAAAAAATACTGATGAATGATGTGAGGTCAACCTAGATGATGTCTGAATATGAGCACATGGCAACTCAGTAATGGGCCTTGTCTTGTTCAACCTTTGTATCAAAAACTTGCACCATAGTATGAATTTTGATATGCAGTTGATTCTTATTTCCTTTTGAAAATGAGGACACTTGTTTCATCTTGCCCACATTTGCTGTTGTTCAAGAGTGCTTATAGTGATTCTAATGTTGACCAAAAGCTTGCTGAGTCCCTGAGACCCAGGCAGCTGGATCTGGAGATGGGAGCACATACAAAGTGCATGCTCTGAATTGCAATTCTCTCTTTTATATCATTGGCTCTGTCCTATCCTTTCAAGTTTCCACTTTCTTCTTATTATTGGAGAAGACAGAAGCAAAATAAGAGTTGAGTAGTTTTGCTCTCTGTCATCTGTTAAATTGTACTCATCATTTCCAACCCTCTGTGTGCTCGTCTGATTCTTATCCTTCTTGCCTCTCACAGTTTCAAATCCCTTTGTGTTGTTCTGACATTGTTTTCAAGTTTTAGCTCATTCTGGAATTTTGCCTGTCTGATGTCTGACACCATTTTATAGGTCTGGGCTGTTTATTCCACAAATTTATGAAGCACACATTCTACTGGAGGAAGGAAGACAATAAACAGCACAAACAGGTGGATGACATCATATATTGTAGGAAAAGCATAGCAGAAGAAATAAAAGAGAGCAGAGATTTGGAGTTCTGGGTTAGAGGGTGAGTTGCAATTTTAAACAGAGTGGCCACGGTACCTCAATGAACCAACATCCTCTGAGCAGAGACTTGAAGGAGGTGAGCAGCGAGTGAATCTTCTGTAACTGACATTAATTACTTGTCTCTTCTTCCCTTTTTTATACATAGGCTCTTAAGTTTTGAATCAATTGTAGAAAAAAAATGAGTGTCACATTTTACCCCTCCAGTTTTCCATTAACAACCACACCCACTTCTCTCAACTTCTTTTGGTCAAGGACTAAGATCTACAGACTAACACCGTGTACAATCCTTAATTTCAGCTGTCAAATAATCCTTTCTTGGGCAGCCTGGTGGCACAGCAGTTAAGTTCACACATTCTGCTTCAGCACCCCAGGGTTCACCGGTTCGGACCCTGGGTGTGGACATTGCACCGCTTGGCAAGCCATGCTATGGTAGGCATCCCACATATAAAGAAGAGGAAGATGGGCACAGACGTTAGCTCAGGGCCAGTCTTCCTCAGCAAAAAGAGGAGGATTGGCAGCAGATGTTAGCTCAGGGCTAATCTTCCTCAAAAAAAAAAAAATCCTTTCTTGCCACATAGTAGGCACTTAGGGAATAATTATTAAATGAATCAATAAGTAAACAAAGGCCACTAGCTCATAATAGAAAGTGGTAACTAACAGCCAGTTTTGAAGCCTCCAGAAATATATTCCCTTGAATGGGATCCTTTGAAGAAGCATTGACAGTGCGAGAGCTGAAGGCAACCTGGAGGAACAGCCATGATGAGTTTGCAGTTTGGGGCTGGAGCTCTCCCCGTGCGGTGCCTGGAGAACCGCCTTTCGTGAGATGGGCATAGCAGCTTACGCCGTGAGCTGCCCCTGAACTTGGGAACCGTACACTCAGACACTGATTCCGTGAGAATAGGAAGTGGGAAAGTCACCCATGAGGTATTTTTCCATTTGGCTTTTAATCTTCCGAGTGAGCTTTGCTGCCGTCACCACAAAACAAACAGCCGGCAGTTTTTCCCAGGGTCCTACATCTTGGGAGGGCTGCACGCAGAAGGCCTTGCCAAAAGTCCCTGCACTGAGTGCGCTGTCTGGAAGGAAAGAAAACAGAAATTCACAAACCGTGGAATTCTGATATACTGCGTAGGAAAAATTTTGGGGACACAACTTTTTTCTTGGCTAGAAGTATGTAAACCATGGAAATCAAATATATTCTATACTCTGTGAACATAAATAATGAGCAAAAAAACTTAGAAGATGAGTGACCATATAGTTTATTGTCCCAAATGGACAATAACTTTTTGAAGATAAATTTTGAGAATGAAAGGGTCTCTACTAATCATCACACTAGGAAAAAAGGCATAAAGCAAGACTTTCTCAGGCAACCAGAATATATGTTGACCTTGATTAGAAGAACAGTATTGTGAAAACAAAGTGTAAAGAGAAATATAGGTAAAATTTAATGTTTTTTTCCCCTACTGCCCACTTTGCACACCTTTGACGCTGCCATCCCTAATCATAGAATCACCAAATCATAGGATTTTAAGGCTCAAATTGGGCTTACAGATCATCTACTACTCTAAAGATGGCCAAGGACACAGATGTTAGCTCAGGACCAATCTTCCTCATCACAAAAAAAAAAAAAAAAAAGATAGTCAAAGACCAGCACCATCAGCAACATCTAGAAGCTGATCAGAAATACAGGCTCTCAGGCTCCACTTCAGACCTACTGAATCAGAATCTGTTTTCACAAGGTTCCCAGGAGATTTGTAAGCACTGATTTAAGCCATATAACAAATAAAGAAACTGAGGGTCAGTGAGACTAAAAAGCTTGAACAAGGTCCACTAGTTATATCTGGGGCATCATTTCATATCTCCTACCAGGCAGGCTAGTTTTCCTTCCAATATGCAAAGGTGCGCTCCTGTCTATCCTGTCTAAAAGCCCCTGAGGCTGCCAGAATAGACCTAAATTCTAGTCCTGGTTTCACCTCAAATTCAGAGCAGTCACCAAATCCAGTTTCCTCATCAGTAAAATGAGGAAATTTGACTAAATTGGCTGATATGTTTTTCTTCAAGTTCCAAAGCTCCATAATTCTATAAGTGGTGGAGCACCTGAGAAGCCTGATGCTAAATGAGAAGAGTCACAAAAAAAACATGGGGCAGGGCAAGTGTCCTGATTTATGCCTTTCCTGAGGAAGACGTGTTATCTGTGGCGAGGGACAGGAAGGGCATTCTGGGAGGGAGAATGGCAGAAGCAAGTGTTTGATCAGAGGAAGGAGTGCTTGAGGACAAGGAGAGAGGTGGTATAGGATGTTTCAGAAATGGAAAAAGTGTAAGGCAACTTTAAGTATATTCTTAGTAAATGTAGACTATGGCATACAAAATACCCTCTAAGATAACAAAATTTTTCCTCAACTGGAGGTAGCTTATATATTCATTTCTTCTGAGACTTTCCTTCTTACCCTATGGCTATGGGCAGTGTGACGGTTAATTTTAAATGTCAATTTGGCTGGGCTCTGGTGCCCAGCTGTTTGGTCAAACACTGGTATAGATGTTGCTATGAAAGTATTTTTTAGAAATGATGAACATTTACAATCAGTAGACTGCGAGGAAAGCAGATTATCCTCCAGCATGTGGGTGGCTTCTTCCAATCAGTTGAAGGCCTTGAGAGCAAAGACTGAGGTTTCCCAAAGAAGACATTTTTCCTGAAGACTGCAATAGAGAAACCTTGCCTGAGTTTCCAGCCTGCCAACCTGCCCTGTGGATTTTGGACTCAAAAATGCCATGTCAACACTTAGCTGAATTTCAAGACTGCCAGGCTGCCCTACTAACTTCAGACCTGCCAGCACCCACAACTGAATGGGTCTATTCTTTAAAATAAATGTCTGTCTGTCTGTCTCTCTCCACACACACACATAGACCCTATTGTCGTATCGGTTCTGTTTCTCTGGAGAACCCTGCCTAATATAGGCAGTATTCATTGATTTCTCTCAACTTTTGTTTAACTGGAAGTCAACTGGCAAACAGACTTCAGGTGATCTATTGATAAGCATGGAGAGTAGAGAAGTCTTTGTTCTCAAGTTCTGCCTGAGGAGGGCAGAATTCATTTCTGACTCACCAATTTATCCTCAGTGCCTAAGACTGTGCCTGGCACAGAGACAAAAGAGGTGATCAATAAACGTTTGTGAATGAATTCACATGCGAGTAACACATCTGTAAAAAAGTCAGATTTAGGCTGTATAGCCAATTGAGTAAACAATAAACTATTTACAAGAAACTTGAAGAAATTTGTTTTCTGTAGACAGAGTCAAAGAGAAAATCTAATGTATTCTTTTAGCAATTAGGGGATTTTTGAAGGCTTGGGAGAGGAAAATGGAATACCCAAGTCTCTTCTTAATATAAATATGCCATAATGGTTAAGAATACAGACTTTGTTGCAAGAATGCCTAGGTTCTGATCCCAGCTCTGCCATTTGGTATCTGTGTGACCTTGGGAAAGTTACTTAAACTCTCTGAATCTCAGTTTATCCATATGAAAAATGGGCATAGATATGTGCCTGCCTCAAGGGGTTTATGCAAAGGTTAAGTGAGTTAATACAAATGAAATATTCAGAACAGTGCCTGGTATCCAGTAAGCACAATAGAAGTGTTAGCTGTTATCACGACTATCCTCTACCACTCAATAATGAACACTTCTTGTCTGCAGTTGTACTAACTACTGGAAAAAAAGTAACGTAAAATGGCAGCCTTCGAGGAGATCAACCAGGCAAGATAACTAAATACAATGTAATGTATATGCAAAAGGCCACACGTAAAGTGCTTGGGAGCACAGAAGGTACCTAATTATCTAAACCAAGTAGCCTGTGAAGGTTTTATAGAGGAAGTAAAATTTAAGCCAAATTTTGGAAAATGAGTAAGAGTTCACAAGACAGAGAAGTGGGAAGGGCATTTCTGGTGGAGGAGGCGCCACATACAAACGCATAAAGACATGATTTGGGAAATGATGAACTCTCTTTTGAACCTGAGCAATGTCCAAGAAAAAATGCTCAATAGGGTAAATGGCAAGAGGCTCTAGAGCTCAGGAGAAGGGAAAGGCTGGAGGGATAAATCTGGAAGTCATAGAGTCAGCAAATTTGTCACAGCAGTGCTGAGCTCTGTGCAAGAGTGAGCATGTGGGTGAGAGAATATAAGGGTCACCAAGGACCATGGTGTTTAAGGAGCAGGTGGGGGTGACATGCTTGAAACTGAATTAGTCAGAAAGGTAGCAAGGAGATGCAGAAGAGAACGGGATTGTGGAAGCCCAGAAACGAGAACATTCCAAGAATGAAGGAATGCTAATCTTTTTACTGTCACTATGGATTTGCCATTCATATCAATGGAGTCATTAAAATACATGGTCTTTTGTGTCTGTCTTCCTTCACTTAGCATAATGTTTTCAAGGTTCACCTATCTTGTAGCATGTGTCAGCACTTCATTCTTCTTTTTGGGGAGGCCGAATAATTTTCCATTGTATGGATATTACACATTTTCTTTATCCATTCATCAGTTGATGGTTATTAGTGTTGTTTCCACTTTTTGACTATTATGAATAACGCTACGAATATTCATGTTCAAGTTTTTGTGCAAACATATGTTTTTAATTCTTTTGGGCCCAACAATTGGAGATTAACTAAATAATATAATAAAATACTATGTAACCATCAAAAAGAATGATATAGAGTTGTATATGCTCATATGGACAGAATCATTAAATGAAAATACAAGGTACATTACAATGGGTATCCAATAAACCCTTGTTGTAATTAAAAACAAGCAAATAAATAAATATGAAAAAAAAAGAATGAAGAAATACTAAGAGGAAAATAATTGTTTCAAGTCTTCACTTCTCCCCAAACACAAGTTCCAAAATGCAGATGCCGTTCAAAAGGGGGCGTACCAGTGTGCTTGTGTTAAAAACAAAACAATAGCCAAAAAATCCTCACCAATTATATAACTTAAAGGTAATCTTATTTCACCTCTGGTGAGTTTTCCACGAATGTGCAATTAAGATAATTGCCAGTAACTATGTGAATTTAGTCAAAGCAGGAAGGATGCTGTTCTAGAACTTGAGTGGGCAGAATTAAAAAGTAAAAAAGGAAAACATCTGTTAATGCTCTTGAAGAACTTCCAGTGCTTTCAGTCCTAGGATATCACCCCCCAAAAGTGCCATAAATCTTAGTTTTGTCCCCGCAGAGCCATCTATTTCCAGGGGGAGCTCTCTCATGTACCTATTTTCCTTTTGTTTTGTAGAAATCTTTCCCAAATAAATGCTGCTCTAATAGATTACATTGGTGGCCTCCAGTGAGTCTTGCTTCCCACTGTTCACACCTTGGAGGGGTCTCCTCTCCCCTCGAATCTGGATTGGCCTGTGACTCACGATAACCAATAAAATATGGCCACCAGGGAAGTGATGCTGTGTCAGTTCTGTGCCTAATCCCTAAGAAGGCCTGGCAGCTTCTGCTTTTGTGCTCTCAGGAGACCTAAGCCACCGTGTAAGGCCTGGCTACCCTGCTGGAAAGAGAGGCCACGTGAAGAGGGAGAGGCTCTGAGATCCTCGCTATCCGTTTCAAGCCAGTGGCTAACTGTAGCCACATAACTGGCCACTGAAAAGACCAGCAGGGGAGGTACGCAGCTGAACCCAGCCCAGTTACTAAATCCTGAACAAAAACTGGCTATTGTGTCTTAAGTCACAAAGTTTGGAAATGGTTTGCTATGCAGCACTAGATAACCAAAACAAATATGTGACTGCTTCTTTTTCCTGAGACACAAGTGTAAGAAATTTCAAAGGAATTTAAATAACCTTACCTCAAAGGGTTAAGAACTTCTTCATGTTTCAAGTGAGGCCTTTCACCATCTACCCTCTCACATCACAGGTGGACAGACCATGAAAAGCCAAGTGAAGCGGTGAGGTTAGAGGGAATCTGTTTCCTTCAGCCCATACATTTTAATCAAATCAACTCCCTTTTTCCGTTAAAGCCAGAGATCTTTAATTTTTCTCTCCATCTGTTGTTTTCCTGTGTGTGCTTGCTGAGAAGTATAGTCAAACACACATTAACTCCCTAGAAATTTCCTTTCCCTATCTTTCCAGCTTTGACAGTCTCCTGGAACCGACTTGCCTCAGTATCTCCTCTCATTTTCTTTTCACGTTCTCCGCCCTGTGAACAATCACAGCCCATGTTTCCCTTGGACACTGGTTCTCCACGTGTGGACCCTGGGCTAGCGGCAACAGCATCACCTGGGAGTTTATTAGAAATGCAAATTTTGGACTCCACTTCAGACCTACTGAAGCAGAAACTCTGGAGATGGTGCTTGCAACATGTTTTAACAAGCCCTCCAGTTGATTTCTAAAGTACATTAAAGTTTGAAAAATGCTGCCCTAGAATACAGGTCGGCAAAGTTTCTCTGTACAGGACCAGATAGATAGTGAATATTTTATATTTTAGGTTTTGGGAGCCGTACGGCCTCTGTTGCAACTATTCAGCTCCACCATGGTAACATGAGAGCAGCCACAGACAATACGTAAATGAATAAGTAAGCTATGTTCTAAGAAAATATTACTTATGGGTAATAATATTCGACTCTCATTTAATTTTCACGTGTCACAAAATATTGTTGTTCTTTCGATTTTTTTTCAACCGTTGAAAAACGTGAAAATTCTTCTTAGCTCCAGGACTGCCTAAAAGCAGGCAGTAGGCTGAGTATGGCCCACAAGCCTTAGCTTGCAAACCCTGCCTTAGAACATCTCTGGTTTGCTCTTACTCAGGACACTGAAGTATCCAACTTTAGTTCAGGAATCCTTTCTTTCTGAGGGCCCCGGATGGTCTCCCACGCTCTCCAGGCCATTTATCTTCCCTGAGGCCATGTCTTGAGAAAATGGCTTGATTTGGAACATTGGGTCTGACTAAGAAGAGGTCTGTCTGGGGCCCGCCAGCCAGAGCTTTCCTTCGCTGTCAGAAGTGACTCAGTCTCAGATCACCCTTGAAGGGAGTGGATTCAGGCTACTCCACTCTCAAGACCAGCAGTCCAGTCCATGCTGCACTGGGCTCCCCCCATTGGCTCCAAATGTATGGATCAGAGGTGGCCCCTCTAGAGTCAACCTGAGCAGGGATGGTCCTGGGCCAGGCCACATCCCTACAGCCACTCTCCTCTGGAGCTGTTCTCCAGGGTCGGGTGTTCCCTAGGGGGCTAGAATCAGGGTTGTTTGTTTAGTGTCATTCCAAATCACACCTTCCGGGTGGTCCAGGGAATGAGAAATATGTGTCTTGGCACAGTTGAGAGAGGACGCACAGAGAACAATAGGCTGGGAAGGTAACAACCAGCAGAGTCTTCTAATTTTGAAAAGAAAAAAACAAATAACACTGAGTCTGGCTGCTTTCTGGGATGCTGACATCATTCCCTCTCTTCCCTTTCCTTCCCCTCCCTGAGGAACGCACAGACACCTTAATGATGGCCAGTGTTTATTTTCCCATGCAGAACACACTCCACTGGCAAACGCTTGCAGCCATCAACCAGCTTCCTCCGTCTCCTCTGCTGCCCTGGGAACTGTAGCGCTTCCAGGCTCCGGAGGCAAGCAGATGGAACTTCTTTTTCATTTTTTTAATACAGTTAAAAGAAGCAAAACATTTCAGGGCTTCTTGTTTTGGCAAAACTAAAGATTATATGGCTGTCTTTGTTGTTACAGGAGCAAAGCAGAAAGGTATTAAATTGGTGGCCTTCTTTTCCTGCTTCAGAAGCAGAACAGAATCCCTCTGGGGAGAAAGATGAGGTGCACAGCACATGTATCATTGTGTTCAAGCTTCCTTCTCGGAGCAGAGCGCAGCCATAGCCCTTGAGTGGAGTGCAGCGGTACAGCTCAGCCTGAGCAAAGCAGTGGCTTCCTAACTAGTGGCTGCATCACATTGTGTGGAAGAAAAATGGGGACGGGCTGGTAGAATGGTGGGACAATTGTCATCATTAGCAATTACCATGAATGGGGCACTTGACACAAGAGATAATGAAATAGAGGAACAAGAGAGATCAGGTAACTTGCTCAAGGTCACCCAGTTAAGTGGCCAAACTGATTGCATTTCCAGATGTATTTGGCACCACATTCCTTCAGCTGCTCCAGGATACCTCCCAGCACCAGCTAGGAGGGCCATTTACTAATATCAGCACTTCAGGGTGATACGTACCTGTATTGTTCTAAGCACCTTATATAATTAACTCATTCGATCCTCATCATTATCTAGTAGACACCATTATTATCCAAATTTACCTGAGAGGCAATTGAGATAGAAAAAGGAAGTCACTCCTCACACACAGCTAGCAAGTAGCTCAGCCGGAATCTGAACCCAAGCCCGGTGGCTTTAGATCTTTGCTCCCAACCACTGCACTACAGGTTCTGGAATGAGACGAAGGTTCGAGGCTCTGCCACTTGTTGGCTGTGTGATCTTTAGCAAATTACGTGATTATCTCTGAACCTCAGCGTTCTTATTTGTAACAAGGGCTTAAAAGGGCTAATAGATGAGAGGTAAGGGAGCTGTCCTCCAAAAGCCTACTTGCCAGGTGGGTAGCAGATGCTTCAATAAATGGAGGCTCTTATATGTTATGATAGAGCTGAAGTCCATCCAGCCTTAAGGCAGGGAAATGGGGACTTCTTAATCTTTTTTAGTAATTTTTTTGTTACTAAAAAAATACATGTACATTATAGAAAATGCAGTAAGGATGAAGAAGACAACAGTCTCAAAATTCGAGCAGTAAGAGATGAGCACTATTAATATTTGGAGATATATTCTTCTGATCATTTTTCTGTGCACATGTATACAATTATTTGAAAAAGTTGAGATTATATTGTACATTATGTTGTACGCTAAATCATATGTTATGAACATATTTCTACATCACTAAACATTCTTCTACAACGTCATTTTAGAGAATATATGCATTTTTCACTGTCTGTTGCACTATAACTTTAAAAATCAATTCCCTATTATTGTATATTCAGTTTGCTTTCAATTTTCTCCTATTATGTAAAGTAAAGATCTGATGAAAATTCTTGCATTACATGTAAGAACACAGCCTTTCGCATCATTTGAGATTTAAGCATCATATTTGAGATCCACATTTGGGTCCCCGTCTAGCTACACATTTATTGTGTAACCTTGAACAATTTATCCACTTTTTTTGACTTTCAGTTTTGTCATTCGTAAATGAGGATAACAATAATATTAACCATCTCACGAAATGACTGTGAGAATTAAATTGAGAGAGTTAGCATAGACTCTCAATGTCACGGCCGGGTCCAATGATACGCATATTTTCAAGACATAGGATAAAATTTCTGTTGCCTTCCAGAAAGAGTGAACTATTTATATCCTTGGCAGCAGTGTAAGACAGTACCCATTTCCTTGGAAACTTGACAACACTGAATACTAACATTAAAAAAAAAACCTTTGCTATCTTGATTGGCAAAACAAATTTCAGCTTTGTTTTAATTTGCATTTTTGATGATGTGGATTTTTAAATAAATGTGCACCTATGTGAGTCCTGTGGTGCTACTGATTGAGGAAAGAGAAAGCTGACGAGTGAACAAGAATACCCAGAAGGAAGGATGGCAAAGAGGTATAAGACAGGCAGCTGATGGGGAGAGTCAGGACTTGGAAGAACACTCCTAAGCATGGAAACTGTGCCTGCAGAGACCTGACCTCATGTTTGTAGGCAGCACTGTACATTGGGTTGTCTGGGAATTTGAGGCAGCCAAAATCCAATGCTCGGAAACTATGTCTCAGGGGGAGGACAAACAAGGGAGATGAGCCTGTTCTTCATAGGCTGGTTGGCAACAGGCCTCCAAACACCTCTGAACCCTGATCCCTGTGTGGTGGGGGGATCAGTTCCGACAGCCTCTGCATCTGGTGCCCTCTGCTTCCCACTGTCTAAGGCAGGGGGTGACAGAGCAGCAGGACAAGACTGCCATCAGCTTGATGATACAATCCTCTGGAAGCTGCCAGTGAGAAAGGGCAAACCAACCTCTGTCGATTGAGGAGCAGTAAAACTATGGGAGTTAATCCTTGGCTCTTCCTCATGGCTTTGTTCCAGCTCAGAGGAAAATAAGTAAGCAAGATATGGAAACAGAGCTGAAGTCAGCCTTCATGAACATATTTCACCAGACTTCTAGGGTGTCACATACACCCACACACAAATAATATGGGCAGGTATTTTCAATTTTGCCAAGTTCATCTATTGATTTATTTATTGCCTGAGGTCTTTTGCATGGCACTTGTAGCTCTGACCTAGAACCAGGATGGCATTTATTCACTCAGGCATGCTTGACACTGTGGAACAGAGATACAGAAAATATGGTCTTGTGCTGAAGATGGTCTTAATGACCTGGGGAAATCCGCATCCACTTGCAAATATTTCCAACTCAGTGCTGTGGAAAACTTGTAAGCACAACTTAAAAAAGATTACATACCTGTTAGCAGGTACCGAGGCGCTTTCAGTGGCTAACTCTCTCTTAAAGGACAACAGACAATGAGCACAAGGCTAGGTCAGGTACAGTCCCTGGTGGAAGAGGGACTTTCCTGCTCTGAGAGCCACAAACCAGCCTGTGACGCTCCCCTGCCATGTGTTGTCCACTCTGAACACTTCTGGGGGTCAGTTCTCAGACTCCTGAGAGCTGCTGCACCACGTGATCCACCGCTTCTCAGACCAGTTCCAATATCATTATCTCTGCCCTACTGGTGGGCAGGCCCCCATATCCTCATGGCCAGCCTTCTTCCTCAGTCTCCCGGGACATTCCAGCACTTTCTAAAGTACCTGCCTCTCAGCAGAGGAAGCCAACAGATTCCCTTTAGAAGCCGGATTCTCCTTCCGTGCTTTTTCTCCGCGGTCCCCAGGGAAAAATCTTCAGTCCTCTGTTTCCTCAAGCTTTCCCCTGACTGTCCAGCTTCTCAAGTCATTCACCTTGCTTGTCATATTTGTCTGTCTTGCCATCATCTCGTTCACCTCCAATAGCTAGTCTTTCCTGTCTTTCTGATTTCACCTCCTAAATATCAAGTCTGCTCGCCTCTGATCATCTCCAGCACTGCCACCCTCTGTCAAAGCTACCATCATTGCTCCCCAGGGCTCTTGAAACTTCTGGTCTCCACATTTTCAATCTTGTTCCTCTTCAGTTCATTCTCTCCACCAAGCCTGGGGATCTTAGAATGGCTTCCCATTGCTTTTAGAAAAGTCGCAAATCTCTAACCTGGCCTTCATGACCCTAGTCCCTGTGCACAGCTTTAGCTTCATCTCACATTCTTACTCCCTGGGCTTCTGCCACCCTGGCCATGGCCATCTTTCTCAGACCATCCCTGTTCCCTTCTGCCTCAGGGCCTGTGCACTGTGTTTCCCTCAGTCAGACAGTTTTCCTCCACCCCCAATGAATTCCTCTTAATCCTTCAGATCTCCATGCAAAAGTTACTTCCTCATAGACATCCTTCCTCATTTTCCAGACCAGATCAGACCCTATACGTGTTCTTAGCTCTCCATGTAATTTGTCCTTCATGAGCTTTTCCACAATTCACAAATTTACATTTGTGTAATTGTTTAGTTTATTTCTGTAGCCAATTAAACTCTAAAATACATGAATCAAGAGACCATGGTGTTCTTACTCACTGTTATATTTCTAGTACATATTTGGTATATAATAGATAATAAGTAAATTATTTATTAAAAGAATGAATGAAGAAATGATTTAACAAGACCAGTCAGATGTCTCAAGAAACCCTAAGATTTTTCCTCAGAAATAGAACACACGCATCTGTGCATGAGTCATCCTAGTTTTGTTACATCGGGGTACTTTGGGTAACAGGATCAAGGGGGACATTTATCTCTGGGATTCCACAAGTGGGGAGAACCACGTCAGACTTTTTATCCTCGTATGCCAATTTCTCAGGTTATCATGGTGATTTAAGGTGGGCATCATGTAGGGTAATGTAGTAAATGTGTCTGACTTACTTTTTCCCCAGCACCTCCTACCCTTGACCTACTCATCAGCAGTCCTTGTCTCACATTCACACAGGGGTCCTTTCAGCATTACAAGAGCATGCTCTTCTTCTTGCTGCCTCCAATCATTTGATCATTAAACAGATGCCTCTTTCTTTGTCATTACTTTGACGATTTTCAGGAGTACTGGTCAGGCATTCTATTGAATGCCCCTCAATTTGTGTTTGTCTGATGTTTTCTTTCTTTCCTTTTTTTTTAGCTGAAATTTATTTGACATACAACATTGTTTAAGTTAAAGGCATGCAACACATTGATCTGATACATTTATATATTGCAATAGATTGCTTTTGTAGCTTTGATTAGATAAAGGGTATACAGGAATTCTGCAATATCTTTGCAACTTTCTAATAAATATAAAATTATTGCAAATGAAAACATAAGGTATTTCTTGAGAGTCTACATGGGTAAGACCTGAGTATACGAATGTGTAAGAGCTGTGTACTGTATTCCCTCTATGCTCTCTGCTTGGAATATGATCCTTTTCCCCATCCATCTCTTCTAATCTTACTTAAATTTCTAAGCCCAGCTAAAGTTCCGTAAGAATAATTGTCCCCTTTATTGAGTAACTACCATGTGCCAAACACCGTGCTTGACACGTTACATAAATTATTTAATTTCACCCCTATTACAGGGTGGAGTGGATATAATTTTCCCGACTTTGAAAAGAAAAGTAGGTGAGAGCACCAAAGCTTAGAGACTCTGAATAACTCATTCAGTGTTATCTGGATGGCTTCACACTTAGGTCAGGCTGACTCCAAAAGCCACACACTTAATCTCAGTGTGCCCTGCTGCCTACAATTACGCCAGGAAGCAATTCTTGGTCGTTCTTATTCTTATTGACCTCCTCTTCCTCTGAATTGCTATAGATCCTTCTGGCTCTAACAGTCAACTCCAGATTTTATTATATTCTGTGCTACTTTGTTGTGGTTCCAAGTAGATTCCCCTTGTCTCCCCAGTTGTCCTTGTGCAGTGGGAGAGTGACGGCTGCCATCTCTGTTCCTCCCTATCCTGGGCTGAAGTTGGTGTGCAATGGCACTCTTTACAGTTGCTTACACCCCCACCATGGCAGGGAGTAGCGGGGGAAAAGGAGCAGCAGTTCACAGAGGGAACAATCTATATGAGAAGAGTGGTTGAGAGAATATCCTGCAACAAGTAGGATGCCCGGGGAGGCAGCTAAGCCTTTGGAAGTGTTATGGTAGTTTCGTTCACATTTGCACATGTCCCATGCAACCAAGTCATCATAAGAGGAAGTACCACATGCACGGAAAAGGCAAGCACAGACATCTGGAAAATAAACAATGTACATCTTATCTATGGGATGGCATTCTGCAAAATAGAAAAACATATTCTATTATGGTAGTGAGTGTTAAAATAACAAACTGTAGCCCAGTGCTGCCTCCCAAGCAGGTTTTTATTGATTGCAAGTTGCTATAGCTCTTTTCCTTTCTCAATTGTGAGCCTCTATCCCAATTGTCTCACAGACTCCAGTGAGGGGGCTATTTAGCCTGCATTGTCATCATTACCCATACACCATCACATCATCTTGCTAACTGGTTCTCCTTGCACATGCTTGTGGGGTTTTGTTTTGTCTTGTGTTTTCAATTGTGTGTTCCACTGCTTAACTACTTTTTCTTCATAGTCAATCCAAACTCCTACCTCTGCTTCTGCTCACAAGGCCTTTCTCTCCCAAGTCCTTTGGGTCACAATAATCAGGTTAAGTTGCTCTGTCTTCCAGGTGTTTTGAACGAGACTCAGTCTTCTGAGTCTGTTTTCGGAAAAGTAGGTCAAAGTCGTGAAGAATAGATTTCCTCAGTATTGACTTTCTGGCTCATCATTAATCTCTTCCTTGGGAACAATTGGGGAAACAAATTTCATGTGACTCCAGGCAGGTATCAGGCAAGATCCTCTGTGGAGTCCTATGAGAACACAGGTAATTTTTACGGAACTGGAAAAAAATAAGTTTTCCATTTTTCAAACCTGAGATTTCTCCTTTCCTTTTAAAATCTCCATAGTTTCCAATTTTATCATTTCAATAAATCATGGGAAATGGTTCTGAGGAGTTTATTTGTATAGTCTGACGAGAGTAAGAGGGCTCCATTGAGTAAGAGACATAAAGAGGTGCTCCCATTCCAACAGCAGGCACAGTCTTTTCTCAGAAATAATTCCTACCCTGTGGGTTGGATTCATTAAAGTGGAGATCTGTGGCACGGAGAAAGGTAATGGGCCATGTGAACCTTTTAGTTTTAAATTACTTTTACCTAATTGGGATCCAGCGCCACAGGATAAAAAATTATTTGGCTACAACCTGTAATAAAGAGATATCTACACTACAAAAGAAAGTCTCTAGAGGGTAACCTCAGACTTGACATGTAATTATTACCACAAGGTGTTTGAAAGCTCTGACAGGGATTGTGACTTGTAATCAGTCTAGAATCTTTTCTTAGTAGGCTGGGCAATTGTCCTACATCTTTTAAGACTAGTGAACTCAGAAACAAAAAAGAATGCATTGCTCTTAGTTTGACATGCAGGATTTCAAACAGGGCTGAGATGGACACACTGAAACCCAGCCTCTACAGGGCAGCACAGCTATTAACTGATGGAAACCAACAGTTTAACTTTGCATATTGTTGTCAGAAACTAGCCTCTCGTACTGAGCCACCGACAGGAATGTTACCAAAGCAACCAGTTCAGCTACGGAGCAAAAGAGCCTATTTGTATTCTCATGTGGAGAGACCCTGGTTCACAACACAGCCTTTCCAGTCACCTCCATACAGGCAGAAAACAGAATTATCCAGTTCTTCAAGCATCAGCTTAGGGCTGCTGAGCACAAGGATAGGGCACCACCGAGAAAGCATGCCTATTTTATTGTACTCGAGAAACCCATTCCAGGATGATATTCCTAATAATTCAAATATGATCCAGGCCAAAAGTTAAGGTTTAGGGAAAAAAGAATCTATGCCAATTCTTTTTCCAACCTCTAATTTGAAAATGTTGCCTTACTTTCCATCTGTGTTCAGCTTCATTCATTCATTTATTCACTCATTCACCCATTCACCAACCAGGAACCAGAGCCTGTTGAACTAGGCATTGGAGATAGAGTAGTGAACAAGGATACTCACAGGCTGAGGAGGAGGGTGGGTGGGAGTAGTGTCCTCATTGATTCTGCTTCCTCTTGAGGATGTCCTTTACAATAACATCACTGCAGTTACTGCACTTTTCTAGAAATAACTAGTTAACTGAATGAGGAAATGTTATTGTTACTCTAGAGACTCAGGGTATGTGGAGACATACCCTGAACAGGTGGCATACTTGCAACTTGTCCCAAGAGTTGGGGGAGGGGGTTGCTCAATTGAGAGCAGCTGCTCCTTGAGAAGAGTCTTGATAGAGATCTCTGTAGGGATAGTTTCTGGTATCAATGGTGGGGGATCATCCTACCAACTCTTATTTCTGAAGGAAAATCTTGAGGGAATTCACGACAAGCCTCTGTGACTGGTGGATGGATAAAAGAGGTAGAAAGCAAGTTGACAAGGCTATGGATGCTCTTTCAAACCAAACAGCAAGGTGACTTCTAGGTCTCAGAGTTTCTCTTGCTGTTTAACAGGATTCAAAGAATATTCATGTTGATGAAACAAGGGGGATGAGAAGGGTGACTATTTGATGTGTGTGTATTAGAGACGCAGGTGGCTATGTTGGATGATGGAAGCCCAGAGAGCAGGAGAGAAGGAAAGGTAGATGCTTGTGATTGTAATTTAGTGTCCTAAAATTAGTACTTTATTAATTAGTTTGCCTTGTGAAAATGATTTAACATGTTAGAGCTATAAGAAGAGACAATCAGAAATGTGATAAAGGCAAGAAAAACTACAGCGAATGACACTCTTGGGACAAGTCCTCCTCAAAATGCCACACTGTGTTTTTACAGAGTCTTCGAGCAAACGCATGGCAAAAGAGAAGACTCCTGTCAAGAATTTCTGCTCTAAGTGAGAATGTGGGGTTGGAAAAATATGTTCAATGATGTGATTCCCTCAATTGTATTCTTCGGTTAAAATATTGACTTAAACTTCAACAGGCACCACTGTTTGTTTTAGTGTGGTTGAGAAAGATGGAAAATCACAGCCATTTCCTCTTACAAAAGGTTTCTGGAAGGTTACTGGTAATTACTTACCTTTGTCTGGGGGAAAGCTTCGATGGGAGTCTGGGGAAGTGTAATTCAAGGAGCTGTGTGAGCTCTCGCCTCCATGAGGGAGTTCAACATTCTTTCCTACAACCTCTCACCACATGACCACTTTAGGAACTATGTAATCTTTCCCTCTCTTCCTTCCATGAGACACAGACAAAGATACTGGCACCTTCTGTGAGACAAGCTTTACATTGTGTAGTTTACAGATTTTGTAGGTGGTTCTGGGATGTGAAACGCACTACACCTTATTTCTTGGTCATCTCACAAAAATATTTAACTCAGGTGAGATTCCTGTCTCATAGATGGAGACCTCATTGAGCTTCAATCTCGGGGCTTACACCTGACAGAGTCACGCAAAACCTCACCATGTACAACTCATAGTCTCTGCTTTGATCACACCTGTCCCCCCAGAGGGTGCACACAGCACTCCACCACCACCCCAGCCCCAACTCTGGGAGCAACAGTAGCCAAAGGCCATGTTGATGGAGGTGTTTATCCTGGAGTGGCCTTGACAGATCTCTGGGCATTTTTCTCTTGGGAAATCCTTGGCCCCTCCTTCCCAGCTATATGAGAATGGAGACCTAAAAGGCTGAAAAAATTAACTTTGTTCAGATTTTTTATCGCCTCTGGATCATTTTTCTTTCCATGGTCTGAATCTGTGGGACCAGCAAAAGCCACAAAGAGTCATGAGCAGCCCCTGGGGAGCACGTTAGATAGAGCAGCTGGGAGCATCAGGAAACGCCTTTTCCTTGTCAAAGGAACCAAGATGCTCTTCAGTTTAGAGGCCACATCAGCTGCATTAGCATCTTCCCCCATGTCAGGCAGAATGGGGTGTGACAGTAGGGTAGGCTTTCTTACCTCCCCCTACACCCAGGAGAGTGTATTTGGCTCTGGCTGCATACAAGGGGAAATTAGGGCCTTGAGATTAGGATCTTTCAAAGTTTAAGAGCCTTGGAGATTATTTAGTCTAGTGGTCTTCAAATACCCTAAAGCTATAGAACCCTTTGCTCGGGGGCACCACTGTGGAAATATATTACTGGCAACCGAGAAAGGCAGGTGGGTTCTGATTGAAGCAGGAGTGGGGCAAATCCTGGACCTTGTCCACTTAGACCCCGACTCAGACCCTCCAGAGCTACATGGCTTAATATGGCAGCCACTCACCACATGGGGCTATTTAAATTTAAATTAATTAAAATTACATAAAATTTAAAATTCAGTTTCTCGGTCACACTAGCCACATGACAAGCACCCTATTGCCCCTAGTGGCAAGTGGCTACCTATTGCATAGCATGGATGTTGAACATTTCCATTATAGCAGGAAGTTCTATTGAACAAAATTTCTATTGACTAGCACCGCTCTAGAGTCGAAGAGATCCCTAAGGGGACTCTGGAACTTCTAGGACTCTGGGAAATACAGTTGGAAAACCACTGGTGCAATCTAACACCTGAGCAAGAAAAGTCCAAAGAGGTGGTGTGGTTTGCCAGCCACTTGGCTGGGTGTTTAACCCCACCTCAGGTCTCTCACTTCACTTCTGCCTGCTATCAGCCTCTTACCCCACACTCTCCGTTGCTTCCTCAGGATTCACCTCCACACCCCTAAGCCTTTCTCTGACGTTTCCGCTATTCAAAGAGATGGAACCCAGGTTCCAGGCATCTCTGAGGTTTGGAAAGGGACATTAAATTTTATACATGTTCAATCAGCTTCAGACACTTAAATAGAGACATTTAAACTCACATCAGGCTCAAGCAGATGTGCAGGGAAATACTGTCAATTAGTGAGAGGCTAATTAATCTTTCTTTGCCACATACTCTCCGGCAGGGTATAGAAAGCGCTGTTTTGCTCAGAGCTGCAGGATCCCTTGCTATGGAAACAAGGCATGATTATAATGTTGATTTCCTGACTTTGTTCAGAAGCTGGCAGTGAGGGCAAATCTTGCCAGCAGTGACCCCTGCAGTTAGAAAGGAAAGGAATTAGAAAATAGAGAGATACTTTAATTAGCGAACCAGGGCATTTTGCATTCTCTGCTTTTCATAGAATGGGCATATTTTATCCTGTATCACCTCTTCCAGTTTAGATATTTCAAAGTGATTTCTTAATCATATGTTGCTATTTCTAAATCTAAATGTTGTTACGGATTTTAAAATTATTCATTTTTTATTTTTTTTGCCATACACAGAAGCTCAGATGGTAGGACTATTATAGATGAGGCTCTTCAAAGGCAGGCCATCCTCCAGGACCTGGTAACTGACTGTGCTTTTTCCAAGGGCTCAGAACTTGCCCAGTTCTACCACTTGTCTGATAGAATACACTGGTGTTTAAGTCACCAAGATTGTGGTAATTTGTTACATCAGCAGTAGGAAACTAATACAGGCAGGTTGCAGGGAGTTTGCTTTGTGTATTTTTTTCCACTTGGAAAAATAAGAAAGTGGAATGATTGTTTTACAGTCAACACATCCACTCAAAGTGAAGAGAATTCCAACCCTTCTAAAGAGAAGAATGTTGACAAGTCCATGTGATATAAGAACATGGGCTTGGAAGTCAGGGACATGGGGTTTAGATTCCTGTATGTACTCTTACGCAGATTGTGGGAGCAAGGGCCAAGTGACATCTCTATCTGAACTTCGTTTCCATCTATAAAATGGGGAAGGTAACATGCCCACCTCATAGTACGGTGCTTGGCATAGCATAGATGTTCACTAAGTGTGAGCTGCAATTGTGCCTTCTTCTTGCCTCCCCCTTCATCCAAGCACCTGGATGAGCAACAGGTTTTCCTTGCTTACATGAAATCCTGATAAGGAAGTGGGCAGAAAGGACTGACTTTCTCTCCTGTCTTCCGTCTCTACCAGCACACACATGAGCACAGGGAAGACCTTTGGTTCAAACGCATTCATTGTTTGAAAAAGAAAGAAGGAAGGAGAATCAACAAGGACAAAAGATCAATTCAAGAGGCTCCTGGTAACGGAAGTGTCTGCATCTCCATGGGCTCTTCTTTGAGTGTTACAGACCAAACAATGAGTCAAGTTTTCTGTTTGTTTCGTCAGAAACAGAAATTGATCACACTGAGATGAGGCATAGCTATGTTATGTTTTCTTTTAATACTAAGAAAATGAAATTCAATGACACTGGATTATATATCATTTATATATCAGCTTTCTGGTTACCACTGAAGAAAAACAGTCCTTAATCACTGTGGTTTCTTTGGTTTACCCTTTATGTCTTTACTTTTATGAAGCACACATGGAAGAGCAGACTAGGTTGCTCAATGTTTGGAACTAAGACACAAAGCCCTTCCCACCCTTTTTACCTTTGAACTGACGCCTGCTTTGTTCTTCCAGATACAACTGACTTTTGTATTCTGGGATCCTGCCTCTTTAATGAACATGCCATATCTGTGAATTTCAGTCAACTGAAGCTTGGACTTAAATCCTAAAGAGCTTGGTATCTACTTTAGTATCTTCTATCTTAGGCTCTGAATGGCTGGAGGTTACAGAGAATCACATTAAAACAGAGGACTGTTGGTAGCTATAGATAATTTATTGAAAATTGAAAATATGAAATAAATTCTTTATATGTATTTATGTATTCAAAATATACTTATTATTTGTAAATCACTGTGTAGATACTAGTCATGTGGCACTTCTTTAGAAGGAAAATGCACATATATAAAGGTATAAATAGTTGATGTTGCATATTGACATCACATTCTTCTGGTTTGGTTGTTGATTTCCATCTTGAGGTCTCTGGACTCTGAAGGGCCGTTGACAATAATCCCAGGTAATATCCAGTGAATAAAGAGAGGACCAGGTTGTTAGGCCAGTCCTAACTTTTCTTATTGAGTGGTTAAGCGATTTCTGGAGAATTGATAGCGGGGAAGAGAATCATTCTAATGTGCTATAAAGGTTAAACTTTCTGGGCTTCTATGTTGTAGCTACATGTCTCCATCTGAGAGAAGAAGTGAGTTGAGAGGGAAAGACTTCCTATATCTCACACAGTTCTTTTAAAGGTTAAAGTAGTTAGAGCAATGTCTGACATCTAGTAAGGAATCAATAAAACAACTCATGTAAAAATCTTTATTTATTGTGTACTACTTGCCAACAGTGACTAAGGCCAGTAAGGTGCCTGCTCTCTGGAGCTACAATCTTCTGAGGGAAACCATACAACAAACAAATAAGCAAATGGATTATTCCAGAGTGTGGTAAGTGCTAGAAAGAAAACAAACAGCATCATATAAATGAGTATAACTGGGTTGGGAGGAAGTGGGGAAGTGCTGGTTTAAATAAGATAATCAAGGAAGGTCTTTCTGAGACTATGAGGTGTGAGCTCACACCTGAAGGCGAGGAGGCATGGCCCCATGAAGAATCAGAAAGAGCATTCCAGAAAGAGGGCAACAAGTTCAGAGAGCTTAACACCATAATGAGTGTTAGGCGCTGAGAGGGCAGAGGCTTAACTAGTAAACCAGAGCATACAAGAGCCTTATGTGATAAAGTAAGAAATCTGGGTTTTAGTTTAAGTCAATGAGAAGATATTGAGAAATTTTAAGAAAATGAAGTGAAATCAACTATCTTTTAATAAGATCACTCTGCCAACTGTGTACAGACAATAGATTTTAGAGTTACAATCATGAAACTCAGGAGACTAGTGATCCAGGAAAGAGGTGACAGATATTAGGCTGGGGTGGTAGCAGTGGAGATGGACAGAAGTGGATGGATTTGAGATACGTTTTAGAAGTGAAATCAACACAGGGTTGAGAGGGAAGTTTAGTTGACTCCTGGGTCTTGGGAGAGACTGGGGAAGATTGGGCAATAAATATATTTTAGGGGGAAAGAATCCCGAAGAGTTTGATTTAAGACAAGTTGAGTTTGAGGTGCTATAAAATAAGCAAATAGTATGTTAAGCAGGCAGCTAGATATACAAGACTAGGGCTCAGGGAAAATGTGAAAAATGACGATACAGATTTGGGTGCCAAGAGCATTTAAGTGCTATTCAAAGCTATATAATGGATGAGATCAGTAAGGAAGACAGTGTCAATGGACAAGAGAAGGCAGCCTAGGACCAGACCCTAGAACGCTTTAAGAATTAGAAGCTGAAAAGAAGAAAGTGCCAGCAAAGGAGCCTGGTAACAACTCTCCGGAATGGTAGGAGAAAACTCCCGAGAGGAAAATTCTTCGAGAAGGAGGGAGTAACAACTGCATTCCATGTTGCAAAGAGGTGAAGTGAAATAAGAGCAGAAAAGGGACTATTAGATTCAGTGACTTGGGAGTCAGGGGTAATCCTGACTAGCTCTGTCTTGGTGCAGCTTACCATTGGGAATCTTGCACAAAAAATGAGAGAAACCATCAAAAGCCAAAAACATCCTGACAGGATACTGAAACCACGACTGATCTAGTGGCAAATCCAGAAAAGAAAAATAAAGAATTTCAAGAATGATGCTTGGCTTATCAGGAGCAAACAGCTTGGCCTTGAACCTGGGCAGGATGAGGAGAGATGGAACACAAGCCACTTCACAGAGTCAGGGTCCCAGAAGAGACGCATCTTCAGTGGGTCACCTAGAAAAACTTTTGTCTGCCTTCAAAAAGCAGAGTCATCCAGGAAAAACATCTCCCTCTGATATGGCTTAGGTGTAAAGATGAAAAGAGAAAATGATAACAATAATAACAATATTATTTTTTTAACCATAGACTTGTCTTCAAGTGGGACTGAGATTCAAATTTATATTATCCTCACCTTCAGAGAATCCACAGTCAAGAGCATTAAATTAAACTAGTTCAAGTTAGGAGCACCCTCTGATACAATTTCATAAATAAGTTTAGAATTCTGCACATCAAAATTAAAGGACACAGGTTCCTTTCAAGTACATATGCAATAATTACAAAAATTTATCAACTAGACCATGAAAAAAGTCTCTCTCTCTCTCTCTCTTTTTTTTTTGCTGAAGAAGATTAGCCCTGAGCTAACATCTGTGCCAATCTTCCTCTACTTTTATATGTGGGTCACCACCATAGCATGGTTAATGAGTGGTGTAGGTCCACACCTGGGATCTGAACCCATGAACCCAGACTGCCGAAGTGGAGCATGCCAAACTTAACTGCTATGCCATGGGGCTGGCCCGCCCCAATTTTTCTAAATGTTATAAAATTAAGTTGTTAATTACAAAAGTAAATCAATCAGAAAAACGTAAAGAATTATGAAAATACATTTTGAATTTTAAAATACATTTCTATATATTATAACTGAAATGTTAAAATAATTAGAATGCAATTTTCATGAAAATAGTGCATTTCAAAACTTGTGGGATTCAATTAAAACAAAACTTTGAGGGGGCCAGCTCAGTGGCAACAGCGGTTAAGTTTGCGTGTTCTGCTTCGGCAGCCTGGGGTTCACCAGTTCGGATCCTGGATGCAGACATGGCACCACTTGGCATGCCATGCTGCTGTAGGCATCCCATGTATAAAGTAGAGGAAGATGGGCATGGATGTTAGCTCAGGGCCAGTCTTCCTCAGCAAACAAGAGGAAGATTGGTGGCAGATGTTAGCTCAGGGCTAATCTTCCTCAAAAAGAAGAAAAAAACAAATTTGAGTGAAAATTATAGTCTTAAATGCTAATATTTGAAAAGAGAAAAGGCTGAAAATATGACCTAAGTACCCAACTTATCATTTTCAGAAAAGAAGAATATAACAAATACCAATAAAGCAGAAAGAATGAGATGATAAGAATAAAAGAAGAAATAATGAAATAGAAAACAAAGCTACAGAGAAGACAAAGCCAAAAGGTGATCTTGTAGAACAATTAATAAAATTTGAAAATCTCTGGAAAATTTAATCAAAAGATTGCACATAATTAAGAATGAAAAGGGGGACATGACTGAAAATGCAGCAGAGATGGAAACATATTAGGAAAAGACTATGAATAAGAAATAGGCAACTTTTGAAAACTTAGAGAAAACAGAAAATTTCTAGCAAAGTTCTTCTGAAATAAAAGGAGCAATGAATTATTGTTCCCTAACATATCTGCATACTCTCCTCTCTGTAAGAGGAACGTCCTTCCTGGTTGCTTGACCTTCACGCTGGGTCGTGTGACTTTTCTGCCCAATATAAACATGAAAGCAGAGAGATGTCTGCTATGTCTCTTCAGAATCGTTAAGAGCTGTGGCGCACTTTCTCTATGGCTCTTTTCTGCCTCTCTCCTCAAAGATCTTGTGTCCCAGATAAAGGCTGCTTCTTCATTCTTGATTCCAAAATGAAGAAGTATGTGGACCAGAGATGGAACAGAGTGGAAGCTGGCTCACAGCTGACACAGAACCAAAGAAAAATATAAACCTTCGTTGCAGTAAGCCACTAAGATTTGGAGGTTGTTTGCTATCACAGCATAACTTATAGTCATGTCAGTATAGTCTATGATGACTGCTATTATAAAAAGTGTTGCTGCCAAAAATTTGTAGCACACACAATACTTAATAATGAAAAGTTAACCTTATTCCCTTTAAAATCAGGAATAAGACAATGATGCCTTTGATTCAACATTGTGCAGTAAGACAAGAAAAAATAAAATATAGGAATTATAAAGGAAAAAGCTAATTTTTTATTATTTGCAGATAATATGATTATCTAATAGAAACCCCCCCAAAAATATAAGCATAATTTTACAAAACAGAGCACTTACAACACCAATGCAATCATAATGCATCTAGGAATAAATCTAGCAAAATACATGAAGACTTCTTTGAAGAAAATTACAAATATCACTTAAAGATGCTAAAGAAGACCTAAATAAAGGGATATATTTTATATATATAAAATATTTGTGGATAGAAAGACAGTATATTAAAAATGAGGTCACGTTCTCTCAAACTAGTCTACAGATTAAATGCAATTCCATTCACATTTGACTCAGAGTTTCTTGTGGAACTTACCTGGTAAGCAGATGCTAAAATTTATGTGGGGAAACAAAACACAAAACAAAGAAATAGCTGAGACATTCCTATAGAAGATGAACAAGATGAGGGGAACCGTTTTACCAGTTATTATTTCTCTATATTTACAATAAAGCTTTGATTAATTACAACAGCAAAATATTGTATAAAATAAATAATATTGTATAAAATTGTATTAAAAAAATCAACAGACCAGCACAGAGCACCAAGAAATAGAACCACACGTAGAATGAAACCTAATTTATGACTATCAGTGCAGATCAGTGAGGAAAGAATAGGTCATGAATAAGTGATGCTATGATTATTGGCTTGCCATATGGACAACAATAACTGAAAAAGCATACACAAAATAAGTTTAATAAAGAAATATGAAAGCCATAAGCTTAAGACTTTGGGAGGAAATATAGGATAATATTTTTTTGAGGTCAGAGTATGGAAAATTATTAGAACAAGATCAAAAAAGTTCAAACCATAAATGAAAAGACTGGGGAATTCAAGTTAAAATTAAGAACGCCTGTTAATCAAAAACTCCTAATGTAAAGATAAGCAGCAAAGAAAAAGGCCTCCTCCCCCAAAAGGTGGTGGTGAAATGCATGAACCAATACTTCACAGAATAACCAACTCAAATGGTTATTAAACATATGAAAAAAGTTCAAACTGTTTAATAATGAGGACTTTGCAAATTAAAACCGCTGTGAGTTATGTGGAAATTAATAAAAGAAACCTTAACTAAATTGAAATTAGGAAGGCCTGTAGGGGGAGCTCTCATGCCCTATCATACACCCATCAGTTACACTAAACACAGAGACTTACGCTTGCATCTTGGACAGGAAGTAAAACTACTTTACTACTGAATGAAGAGTTCTCTCCCCAGGGGCAACTGCACAGCCAATGAGAAATGCCACCACTCGGCCAATGAGAAACCATTGTTTCCCCAAACAGTTACTTTCCTCCAATGGACATTCATTTAGAACAGGCTCTCCCTACTCCCCATTTTTTTCTATGAAAGGAAGTTCCTCTCCTTTGATTTCCAGATTTGCCTGTGGTTCACCATGGCATGCACATCCCAGATCGCAATTCTTTTGGCTATTCCCGAATAAACTCATTTTGAGGATAAAATAGGTGAATTTACTTTTAAGTTGACAGTTAAAATTTTGTACTTAAGTGTTGGTATGGATGGGGATCAATAGGAAATATTATGTGTACATAGTAACTTTGTACAACTACTTTAGGAAATAATTTTGTTTTAGTAAAGTAAAAAATATGCATAGCCTGTGATAAAAAATTACACATTCACACACACATATTCGTATGCACATATAAACTCTAAAAAAAATGCCCTTGCTCAGAGACATCTGGAGATATGTACAGGAATGTTTATAGAGGCAGCATTTGTACTGAACAATGGTTACAGCCGTTAAGAGAGACAAAGCCCGCAAACAAAATGTTTAATAAAACAGCAAGATGCAGAATACAAGTAACATAGTTTATGTAAAGAGCAAAAACATAAAACTATACCCTCTATGGTTGAGGATAGCCAGCACTGACTATATAATTTTCATGGCCCAGTGCAAAATGAAAATAGGGGCCCCTCTGGTTCAAAAAGCAGGGAAACAAGCTTTCTCCTTTCTTTGGTGATTTCTCTCTCCATCTGTTGTGGTGTTTGTACAAAAGAAACAGCTGAGACTTTCTTAGGCCCAAGGACACTCATGGGGAGGCAGACCTTCACAGGATCCTGGAGCACACAAGGTACTGACATCCGCTCTCCCTCTCCCACACGCAGGCCCCTGCCAGGGCCAGAGGGCAGCAGCGGCTGCTGAGCTGGGGCAGGGGAGTGAATGCCGACAACCCATCTCAGAAAGATAGTAGGAGATGGGATGGCCCATAAGCTGAGGCTCCAAGGCCTGGAGCATGCTCCCTTGTCTCATCTCCTCCATGCACAAAACATCAATCATAGGATAAAGTTATTGTGAAGTTCAAGAAGGCAACCAGAGAGCATTAAAACTCAACTAAAAGTTCACCTTCCAAGCCCCAGGCCCTGTGCAAATTGAATTGGGTGCATGCCCAGGAAGCCAGTCTTAAGGGTAGCACAAATGGAGTAACATTTTCAGCCTAAGACGAAGAATTTTAAGCATAAGAAAAAGAATTGTAAGAAATCAGGATCATGGCCATCCCTGGAGCAGAGAGAAGGGGAGAGAAGTAATTGGGAGGATGCACATCCAGGCTGGAAATCGTATTGATCATGTTCTGCTTCTTAAGCTGGGTGGTAGGTACTCAGGGGTATATTTCATTTTGTCTTTGAAACTTTTCTATCCATTAAATGTTATTTTCTAGGTTGGAAGCGTTACATAGTAAAAGAATTGTATATACGACTGTGTGTATGCAGATATGAAGTAGACAGTGAGTATATGCAACTTAAGACATGTCACCATAAAAGGGATCAGAGAACTGGTATGGTAGCTGGACATGCAGGTGCCCAGCCTTCTTCCCTCCTGATATCAAAAACTAACAACACCACCAAAACAAAACAATATGAAAGAAGAATAATAACAAAATGAACACAAATCTTAAAAACTATGCAATGTAAACCATTAAAATTACATGTGAATAATCTCATCTCAAAACCCAGATAGTACAAAAATCTTAGACAAAAATACAAGTTATTTTCCCTTGTGATTTTGTTTTATAATCTCAGAGTGGGTAATGACTATCCGGTATGACCCAAAACCTAGCAGCCACTAAAAAGAAAAATGTTGATATATTCAAGCACATAAAAATAAAAAAATAAAATATGAAAAAAATTATAGTTTCTGCATGAAAAAAGATTCCACAAGCAAAATTTTAAAAATGGACAAAATGGAAAAAAAAAATTTGCAACTCATCATCCAAAGGGCTAATTTCCTTAATAAATGAAGAGCTTCTATAAGTGATGTGAAAAACAACAAGAATTCTACAGGAAAATAGCCATAGCATCTGGACGACTCACAGAAAAAAATCAATATATGGCTCTAGACATTGGTAAACGCTCAACTTCATTTATAATAAATTAAAATGAAAATGCACAAAGAAACCGTTTTTAACCCATTAGACTGACAAAGATTGTTAAAAATTTTGATAACACTCTCTGTTGTCAAGGTACTCTCGTATTTCACTAATGGGGAAATAAATGGACACAACCATTTTCAAAAATAACTTAATATCTTTCAAAATGTCATGTGCAGATACCCATTGGTCCTGTAGGAAATTCTATATGTATGAAATTACATATAAACGTGGATATCAATTGCAGCAGTTTATGATTTCAAAAGATTGGACATAGCATAAATATCCTACAGAAGAGAGTCATATCTGGTTCTTTGAAAGTGGAATGAAATAAAATATTATGCAACCATTAAAATATTGAGGTAGCTCTCTGCTAATAAATGATCATCAAGATATATTGCTAAGTGAAAAAGCAAGATGGAAAAGAGTAAGACGAGTATACTATTACCTGTGTTAGAGAGAAGAGAGAGAGGGGAGAGAGACAGACAGAGGGAATGTCTATTTGTTCATATATATACATCGTCCGGCATGGTGGACAGAGTAGGTAACCATGGCTGCTCTCGAGGATGGCAGCTAGGAGTGTGGGGAAGAAGGTGGGAGGGAGATTTTTTCTGTTGACCCCTTTGCACATTTAAAATCTTGATTTATGTGCATGTATTATCTATCCAAGATAAATTTTTTAAAAGCCAAATCTCAAGTTATGAAATATTGCCAATTTATCATCAATGAAAAGGGACAGTGTTATTTCAGCAACAGATAAATGTCGAGATACGAGAGGACCCCTTTGTGCCTGCTGAACAAAGATAACAGCACATTTGGGAGACCATAAAGCATCCCACACTGACTTTCTCTATGTCCTGAGTGAACCGTATATATTCCCTAGAGCGAGGTAACCAAATGGCCTGAAGACTTATTGACGAAGAGGAAAATCCCTTTTCTGTATGTAGTTTCCTGGTAAAATATACTAGTGATCTCATCACCTAGTCGTATATTTTGACTACCCACCATGATCTAGGAGCTATGTTAGAGTGCGTATGTGTGTGGGAGAATGGGCTCTAAAGATGGCTATGACACAACCCGTGCCCTCAATGAACCTATAATCTATTTAGGAAGATGAGTCCAGCAAGCAAGAAGCACTATTTTTCTCTCTGTAAAATAATTCAATTTATGTATGTGATCTATGGCCATTTTCCAACTTTATTTTAAAATTCTGATTAGCAAGTTAAAAATACCATACAGTTTTTTGGGGGGTTTTTTGCTATTATGCTTGTCTTTTATGGAGATATAATTGACATAGAACATTCTATTCATTTCAGTTACAGCATAATGATTCAATATTTGTATATATTGCAAAACGATCAACACAATAAGTCTAGTACATTCATCGTCATAGTTACAAAATTTTTTTTTCTTGTGATGAGAACTTTTAAGATATAGTCTCTTAGCAACTTTCAATAATGCAATACAGTATTATTTTGTTTGTTTCCTTTCTTTTTTTTCTTTTTCATTTATTTGTTTATTTTGGGATGTACATCATAATATATTTCGAATTCTGTGTAGATTACACCGTGTTCACCACCCAAAAACTAATTATAGTCCATCCCCTCACATGTGAGCCTAATCACCCCTTTTGCCCTCCCTCCTTCCCCTGCGGTAACCACCAATCCAATCTCCAGTGCTATGTGTTCATTTGTTGTTGTTTTTATCTTCTACTTATGAGTGAGATCATATGGTATTTGATTTTCTCCCTCTGGCTTATTTCACTCAGCGTAATACCCTCAAGGTCCATCCATGTTGTCACAAATGGCTGGATTTCATCATTTCTTATGGCTGAGTAGTAGTCCATCGTGTATAAATACCACATCTTCTTTATCCATTCATCCCTTCATGGGCACCTAGGTTGCTTCCAATTATTAACTATAGTCACCATCCTGTACATTACATCCCATGATTTATTTATTTGTAGTTTTGATCCCCTTCACCCATTTTGCCCACCCTCCACAAGACCATTGAGGTTTAAAGATGCTGGAGTATAGTTTCTTGGTGTAGTAGAAATTTGACAAAAGCAAACGGTAAAGACTTATTCAATGGCGGAAATCCTCCTCCAGTGGGAAAGCGGTTGTGAATGGATAGGTGGGGATCAGCTTATCTGGAGGACCAACTCCCTCTTGCAGCTTTTCTCCTCTTGGCAAGGTGAGATGCCTCCCCTCCTCTGGGTTAGGCAGGGCTGATCCTCCAGTCTGCCATCAGTGAGCTCAAACAACATTGTTTCCACAGTGGAGAGTAGAGGCCACAGTTGGAGGGTACCAACAGGTACAGATAAGTAGGGAGGGCTTATTGTCATTATATATTTTATTTTGGGGTCCTGAGTAAAGAGGTCTTGGATGTGCCTCTTTTCATTCAACAAGTTGAAAAGGAAAAATCTGGGCCCGTAGAGTGGACAGGTCTAGATTCCCATCGACCATCTCCATCACCTATTGTCTGTGGAATCTGAGCAAGCTGCTGGGCTTCAGTTTACCAAGTAAATAATGGGGTAAATTGGGGGAGGCTGTGCCTATGTGGGGACAAGGAGTATACAGGAAATCTGTGTACCTTCCTCTCAATTTTGCTGTAAATCTAAAACTCTTCTAAAAATATTATCTCTAAAAAATGGGGAAAATAACTATGTTGCAGTATTATTAAGATTAAATGAGATGAAGATAAAGGACATACATTAGATACCTAGTAAGTTGAAGTCATTAATTTTTTTTATTATTCCAAATCTAAGCTATTCTTTTCTCCTCCAGGGTAGGTCCAGGTCTGGAAGTGAACAAGCCCTCCCTCTCTGAGGGTCCCCTCATCCTTACATTAGCACATGGCGTCAGAGCTCGTTACAGTCTCCTCAGGCTAATCCTTGCATTTTCAATTTACGTTAATAATTACAGCTACCCTTTATTGGTCACCTGCTATGTGCCAGCCCTGTGTGCTGGCAGTCTGCATAAATTAATACTACGAATAACCCTACGACATGGATAATTTTCTTAAAACATTTTACTCACAATTATTTATGCTTTCTTTATCATAGACAGCAAAACTGAAAAGTTAAATGACTGTTGTAAATCATCTCATAAACTAAACATATATCCAAAATTCTTTACATGTGCAGCCGTGTGCTGGGCATTGTACAAAAGAAATTGATGAGAGATCATTCCTGTCATATAATTTACTACTTGAAGAAGCAAATCAATATCTTATATCATTGAGGACAGGCCCATAATTATGGGCTGCAACAGCCGGAGTCAACCTTGCAGACATCAAAAAAGAAAAGAAAAAGAAAGAGAGAGAATATGTAAGACCTTCATTAACAAGAATTCAGCTAATTGTAACAGTCAAATAACAAAGCTTCTTTTCTCCCCTTCCCCCTCCTTTATTTTCTAGTCTCTATTTTTAGAACAAAGAAGCAAATGACAACAAATTTCCTGTCAGAGATGTAGATGATGTTGTTGAGGTCGATTTGAATTCTAGGGATGTACGGGTGGGTGGTTGTCTCTGGGGGATAGTGACTGACACAAAGTTGCCAACAGACAGAGGCAAAGAATACAGATTCCTTTTCTTAAATGGATACAAGCAAGAATTTAGCTGCAAGAAGACAGATGCACAGAGCAGGAGACCCCAGAGTGAGCTCATGGGTGGAGATGCAGCTTCCCTAGCCCCCACATTTCCCATACGGGGCACACAACCAAGGACATCACCTCATGGGGCTGGGGATTGGGTCAGGCTTTTCCAGACTTTATGCTGGGCCTTCTTAGGTTGGCCAGGCTGGTGGTGGGGAATTTCATGACAGCTGTGAGAGAGAAAAGTAGCAATGCTGTCCAGAGCAAATTATGATTCAACTGTATGAACAGCAAATTATTATTCAACGCTAGCGGGGTAGGAATGTATTTGCCCTAGGGATATTTACATCCCTTTCTCATAAGCTTAGGAGCTAGTGTAAGGCAGTCCTGCACGTGGCTGGGTGAAGGGTGCAGACTGTTTTAAAGTGGTCAACCCAGGAGTCTCGGAGACCTGACCATCCCAAGTGGGATCTCACTTTTGCTCTGCCTGATGTCCCATTCCTCACTGTTAGGCTCAGCAATATCCAGGACTGAAAGATGCAGTTGTACACATTATACACTGCACACAACTTGAGAGAACCTGCTGCTTCATGAAGGCCCTGGATTCTGCTCAGTCTCCTATCTTTCTGACTCCCCAGTGATCACTGGCATTCAGAATAATAATCAAAAACACTGCAAGATCTCAGTAATCAAAAAAGAATAAGATCTATTTTCTACTTTACTCAGGTGGAAAATGGATAAATACAATAAATATCATGTTCTAAGATTTCAAAACAAGATATAAAAGAAAAAGTATCTCTACTTAATAAAAAAACTGGATGCCACAAATTTTGTTTATTTAGGTTTCTGCAATATACAATTTACATATCCTATTGTAATCACAGCAAAGAAAAATAGACTCTTTCTTGCCTACGCTCTCACATTATCAACTTTTCCACATTGGAAAATTGTTTTACGAGGTTTGTAGTTCAGTAGGAGTTGACTTTTGAATATCTAACATGTGAATCAAAACTTATTGGTAGAAAGTGAATAGTGGTTTGAGAGGTTAACTTGTAATTCAAGCTTATTCTCAGATAATTCAGAAAGGTATGAATAACGATTATATAGGATACACACAGTGTTAATGCATTTTAAGGAGAAATGTAGATTGGATTGAATTAAGAAGGATTCTGCTATGCCTGTCTCCACTCGGGATTAATATAACCCCCTCACCGAAATATAAGTGGTAATTATCTTATACACATTTATTTGAAAGCCTGCAGCGAAAATAGGTTAAAGCCTTTTGCAGTTCATGAAAGACTAGTATTGAATTGGAATTACGTTGTTTACTACAGCACTTTCTTATGAGCAGCAAAATTTCTACATGGGATGGAAGTTCTTTCAGATTTCTCAGGTTCAGATAACACAAACTATTTCGTATCAGTATCTCACCAGTTTCTGCCCTCTGAGAGTCTGTTAAACCAACTCCTCACCCAGACAAGAAAAAGATTCAAGGACCAAACATCGTGAGTGGGAGGAAATGACAATTGAACCAATTAGCCATTTCACACCCTCTCTCTAGATTGAAGACAGGTTTTATTCTAGCTTCTTTATGCACAGAGATTTTTTACAAATGGTAATCATTACTCTACAGTTACATTAAACACCAGCTTCTGGGGTCTCTCTTGAACCCTGTAACACTGCAAAGGAATTCACCTAGGCTATGATGAACTTTCTAACTTAGACACAACATACTAATTTAATGTGGATACAGCTAAAGCTCAGTGGGGGCAGCTGGTTACTTACGGTTATAAATGTTAACAAATGAGCAAGGAAGGTTTTAGTAATTTCCTCTCTCTTGCTCTCCCTTTCACACATACACAAACACGCATTTCATTAGCTAAATTGCTGCTTAAGTGTAATTCTCAAAATGATAAAATCATAACTCTTAAATAAATTGAACATAAGTCAAAGATTTTATTTATCTCTTTATTTCGGGGAGGAATAAGATGTTGGAGAATTTGAAGATCAGGCAATCAAGAACGTAGGAATGAATTTGTTAGATGCAAAACAGGTTCATCTCCTATAAGGCAATAAAATGTAATGCTTGGGGTAACCTTCTCTACAGGTCAGAAATCATTTGTCTGCTTACCAGATAAAATTTATTTACGTTGCTGTGGATAAGAATCACGTGCACTACTCTCAATTTTCTACAACTTCGTTCTACCCCGACAGAGTTCCAAAATAATCAATAGAAACCAGCCAAAGGGGGACGTCAAGGTCAGCCGGACAATGTCCAGCACACTGAGAGTGAAGGACACCCAGCTATCTCTTTTGCCATTTGAAAATTTTGGCCTTTTTTCTGACAGGCAGCTAAAGTCAAGCAGTCACACTGCTATTTCAGAAGAAGAGGAAAGGTAACTGGAGAAAAATCAGGTGGATAATTCAAACCCATATAAGCAAGGGCTAAACAAAGCCAAGGCCAAAATTCTAGAAATTTGGAGCTAGGAGGGAATTTAGAGATCACCTAAGAGGTTCATTTTACAGAAAGTAAGTCTGAGACTGCCTTTTTGGCAGCTGAAAGAAGGTATCAAACCACCTTCCTTAGGTGCCGTAAGCTCTGTGGAGTCTAGCTCAGGAACCTCCTTTCTTCCTTGATATAAAGAATCTCCTTTCTCCTCTCTCATTCACACCCTGAGCTACCCCTGAGAGGTTTCCCCCCGCTTTTTTTTTTGGTGAGGAAGATTGGCCTTGAGCTAATGTCTGTTGCCAATCTTCCTCTTTTTGCTTGAGGAAGACTGTCCCTGAGCTAACATTGGTGGCAATCTTCCTCTATTTTGTATGTGGGACATTGCCACAGCGTGACTTGATGAGTGGAGTGTAGGTCCAGGCCCGGAATCTAAATCTGTGAACCCCGGGCCACTGAAGTGGAGTGCCCAAACTTAACTATGCCATGAGGCAGCCCTGAGGTTTCCGTTTTTATTTGGGAATAATCAGAGTTGAAATACACAGAAAAAAACACATGTATCAGGGTAATGTTGCTTTTTAATCATTAATACATATTCTCAATTTTTTTCTAATGGAGGGATGGAGCATTTAAAATGAGATTTAAAGTAAATCATATTTCAAATAATTGATACGCAATAATATGGGAAAATAGCTTTATAGATGAGAAATAGGACCCAAATGTCAAGCTACTTCTTAGACCTGAAGTGTTGATAACTTCTGCACCTCATAGAACTGGAGGATAATGGGGCCCCTGCTCCCCAGTCTCGGTCCTCACTCTTTGGTGTGTCTTTGCTGGGATGGCAATCTAGTATTCCGCTATATCCTAAAGAGAGCCACTAATCTTCCTAAACTGTTATGCTCAAAAAGAACACAGTGCCCCCCAAAACAAAACATCCCCTTTTCATTTCTGTTTGTTTTTTTAATTTCAAAGGGTAAACTTTCAAAATTCATCTTTTCTTTGGGCTTTTTATGCATAACTCATTCAGACCAAAGGTAGAGTTTATATTATCAAACTTCTGCACATTTAACGTTGATTGAATACAGGATGGCATTGCTCTGGGTCATTAGATATATGCTGTCTAATTGGTAGATTAAACAGACTTATTAGTTAAAATTACATTGACGCCAGTAGGAATAAAGGATTCTCAGAATTTACAGCTTGCAAAAAGTCAGAGTCTGATTACTGTAATTATTTCTTTAAAAACGTAAAGTATACAAATTATTCACATTAATGAGAGAAAAACAGAAAGGAAGCAGGAAAAAATGAATCTTATTTGTCATCCTGTCTTTATCTTCAAGTCTTAGGCTAAATTGCTATTATTTCCTTTTGCTAAATCCAGTGCATCTTTGTCAATACTTTAGAGATGTGGATGGAATGAACAAAGCTGCATTGTCACCCCCAAATTCAATTTGGAAAATCATAAAGAGAAATATTTATGTAAATGTAGAGTTCTGAAGGAGCTGACACCTGTCATTGTTTCTTGAGCATTTTGAATGTTTGCTTTTGAACACTTCCCATTTTGCGTGCACACCGACCTCACCCCCTCCATAATAATCATTAAAAGGAATAAAGAACTGGAGCCTGCTTCAGTCATGGAGCATTCGCCATCCTAGTACTTCCATTTGCATAGCACTTTCCACAACATTCTCTCCTTGGAGCTTCACCACTGTCCTGCCTGGAAGACAAGGGCTGTATTCCTAACTCCCTTCAGAGCAGGAAACTGAGCTGTTCAGGGCTGTAAAAGGCCATGGTTCTGGGAAATAGTGGAGCTAGAAGCTCAGACCCTATCTTTTCATTTCAAACCCTATGCTCCTTCTTTTTTTTACTACAGTCTCTATTACTAGAAATTGTCCTTGAAAATGGTTAAATTATGAATAGATATTCATGATTGCTAACAGCATTCTCTAGCTTTGGTTTTTGTGATAACTTCCAAGGATTAATACTTCCTAGCTTTAAGCTTACCTTTGAAAACAGTGTAATTGTACCCAAAAACTTAGCGAGGTATGCAAAAAATAGAATCATTCTTAATGAAGAAGACATTCTGCTTCACTGGGGATAGATAAGCCATTTATTGCCACAGAAGAATGAAATTTGTTCCAAATTTAGTTAATAAATGCAAATAGATCTCCTTCAACTGCTAAGGGGAACTCGTCTAAGAAGAACAATGAAGCAATATTGTTTTGTCTATGAAGAAATGAGCCTGATTCAAAGACAACAAAGATACAATATGGAATGCAAAATATGCGCTTACATTGTTCAAGTAATAGAAATATCAAGTGTCGGATTCAGAAGACAGGAAATCTTAGCATATTAGGAACCAACATGACTATTTCCTCTTCTCCATCACATTTGAGATCATAAGAAATGCTGATCTTCAAGCATCAAATTGACAACCATGCACAAATTACTCTTGACTACTGAGCAGGGGCAAAGTGATGAAATTTCGCAATACAGGAAGGAAAATCTCGTTTAGGACACAGAGTAATGTTGCTGGGGCAACCCTGTCCTGTTGCTTTCACTTCTAAAGGTGAAAATCCTCTCTATCTGAAAGGTCTCTGGACAGACAACCTTATTACCTTCTAGGTAGTCCAGCCTCAGGAGGAGTCACTTGTGTCTCGAACCCAGAGTCAACAGAGCATCTCCGGCTTTCCCAACTGCCTTTCCAGAGTATGTCCTTTGCCCATATATGAAGCATCAAAGCACATTGCCTGGCATGCAGTGCTTAAGTGAAAACATTGTTAATTGATTGAATTTCAGTGTCCAAATTATGAATTTATATTTTAATTTTAATTTTCCTATTTATACCCTTTGCTTTGCCTCATCTTGAGGATGGTTGTGTTTTTAGGCTTTCAGGTGCAAAGAACAGAAAGAGGCTCAGGTTACCCTAGTTAATGGGATACACAAGGAAGCATGAAAAACTGGATGCTGTCTCAAAAGCACACAGCCAGGGGTCACAGAAATTGGAACACCATTCATCGCATGCAGCCTACAACACCTGCTCTGATAGCCTGACAATAGCTTGAGGGCAAGAACAGAAATTTTCTTTCTGGGCCAAGTTTATGTTTCAGTTCCTGCATCTTCTTTTCCCTTCAACTGCTTCTTTTTACTGCTTTGATATCAACTTACTTCTTTCCTCTCCTTTTCTGCTCTGCGTGATCTCTACTTTCTCACACCTTCTGCTTGCTCCTGACTTCGGCGCTTCACAGCATCTTCTCACTGCTCTCGTGCTGCTCTCTCCATACCTGGAGCACTCTGCACTCTGTTGATTTTGTAGATCCCTCATTCAAACTCCTCCAAAGAGAGTGTGCCCAAGTCTACACGTCCTTGGGCATATAGCAGGCCCTTGTTGTATAGCGAGCTCTTGTGCAAGGCACCTTGATGACTCTGGCCAGCTCTCAGATGACAGAGACCTATCTTTGGTCCCGTCTACTGTGGCCAGAGTGGCAGGGACACGCAGCACAAACATGATGACCTATATGAAAGGAAACATTCAGAAGAGAGGATGGAATGGGTCCAGCACTTGGACATCTCAGAAGAGGTCAGTGAGATCTGTGGGTATGAAACGTCCTCTTGAAAATCCTTCAGTCCCCAAATCTATGACATCAAAATTTTGGCATGATATTTCTGAGTCTGACTCTTCACCTAAATATAAACCAGACACTGAAGGAGGAAAGAGCCTGAGGACTGTTGACTCCCGGCGGTAGAGAAGCGGGCACTCCAGGACAAAAGGCAAATAGGGTACTTATTACTTGTCTCAGGTGCTGCAGGATGAAATCAGTATTCAAGCATTCAATTCAACTGGCAATTAATTAGATTGCCAACAGATCGCAGTGCCCCTTTAAGATGACTTGACACAGCCACAGAGGAGAGCCATAACTCTTAAAAATGCACCACTAAGGCCAAGGCATGAATTCCTCTCACATACATGCTTCTGAGCATTCATTTGCACCTGTACTCACATGTACCAAGGTACCAGACAGTTTCAATAAAAATGGATATATTAATAAAAATCATTTGACCAAAAATGTTCACATACGATATTGGACATTTACTAATCACTATAATTAAATCTTACCTTATACACTACATTGATTGGTGTAGCTTTTTATCATTTCCCAATATTCCCCAAAACTCATCTATGCTTCTAAACAAGGAAAATGTATTTTTTTTAAAATAAAAGTCACATCTTACAGAATGCACACTCAGCCTATCATATTCATTGATCCATAGATGACCCATGACACTCGAATTTTTTCCTCCATAGACCTTTAACATTGAATTTGAAACAAAATGCTAACCTGGTTTCTAAAAATTTGTAGTAGCAGTTTCTTTGCTGAAAAAAACATTTCTATCTAACAAGAGATATTGTTCCGTCAAGGGAAGTAAAACATCATGTCCAGGGCACTGATTTCCTTATAAAAGAAAAATGGAGAAAATTCTTCATTTCTGGTGACAGCATTCAGAATTGAATTATTTCATTCATCAAAATAGGGTGATTTCTCAAAGCACTCAGAACACAATATACTGACTTTTCAAGAGGAAATCACCTCACTATGTATTTGTAGGTTCTTATATCAATACTATTAGAAGAAATCATATTGAACCCCAGAACTCTAAAAAAATTGTTTTAAAATATAAATATAACTTACATCCCAAAATCTTATTATCACTTTCCCCAGGAATTTAGAACCAAATTATATTGTTAAATTCATAACCAAAAATAAAATTTTAAAGAGAACTAGAAGATACTAAAATGAAAGTTAGACAAATGTTGTTTAAATCATGAGCTTATAAAAAGAAGTTCAGCACTATTGAACGCTCCTGCACTGCCAGGCAAGTAGACAATGAACGCTGCTTGGAAACCAGACCTCTAGTCACCAGCTGTAATGAGTTGAATAATGGCCTCTGGAAAGATATGTCCATGTCTTAATCCCCTGAGCCTGAAAATGTGACCTTATTTGGAAAGAGGATCTTTGCAGGTGTCATTAAGTTAAGGATCTAGAGATGAGCAGAGCATCCTAGACTATCCACATGGGTCCTAAATCCAATGGCAAGTGTCCTTACAAGAGACATACAGAGAGAAGAGTAGAGGCCATGTGAAGATGGAGACACAGACTGGGGTGATGCAGCCACAAGCCAAGAAATGCCAACATCACCAGAAGCTGGAAGAGACAAAGAAGTATTCTCCTCTAGAGCTTCTGGAGGGAGTGCCGCTCTGCTGCTGCCTTAATTTCAGACTTCTAGCCTCCAAAATTGTGAAATACATTTCTGTTGTTTTAAGCCACCGAGTTGAAGGAGTGGGACATTCAGAGCTTGGAAACAGAAGGCTTAGAGGAAACATGACGGATCTTCAAAACAAACTCTCCAAGGTCCCTGTACACATTGTACCCTCTCCTCAGACTGTCCCTCCCCAACTTCTTCTTCTTTTTTTTTTTGCGGGAGATTAGCCCTGAGCTAACATCTAGTGCCAATCGTCATCTTTTTGCTGAGGAAGACTGGCCCTGAACTAAGATGTATGCCCATCTTCGTCTACTTTATATTTGGGACACCTGCCACAGCATGGCTTGCCAAGTGCTGCCACATCCTCACCTGGGATCCAAACCTGCGAACCCCAGGGCACCGAAGCGGAACATGCGCACTTAACCACTGCCCACCAGGCCGGCCCCCCCCCCCCAACTTCTTTATTTGGCTATCTCCCACCTTTCTTTCAAAACTCTATTCAAATGTCTTCCTCTGAAGTCACTTCCTCTGGAAAAGCCTTCCATACCCAAGTCTGGCTTAGATGTTCTGCCACATGCTTCCATAACAAATTCTCACTGCTTACCACACTGTACTGTAATTGCATTATCATTTATACTCGTCTATACTAGACTACACACTCTTGGGGAGGCCTACATTCTATATCATTAGCTCTGTATTTCCAACATCCAGCACTGCCCCTGGTACAAAGTCACCACTCAATAAACATTCCTTGATTTATGGAATGAATGAATTTGGAAGTATACTGTGCTAAAAAGTTTTGGACTTATTCTCTATGGTAGTAGGCTTTCAGAATGCAGGATTATGGCTGAAGGATAGATGATGCTATTCCAACACCAGTAGGAACATCCTACAGATGGGATACGTTGACCAACTTTTAGATGGACTCTGTGAGGTGGTACGTACCCATCATTGGAAGTACCCTAGAAAGGCTCTGACATCAGAGACAGTATTGGTGTGATTCTCTGCATAGCTCAGATGGTGGAGTAAAGTGTGATCTAGGGACTGTTCCTGCTCTAAGATTTTATCATTTCCAAGATCCCACAATTCCTCTAAAAGAACTAGTGCTGTTTATTTTTAGTGATCCAATTCCATTGAATTTACTGACCACCTATTAAGTGAAGTTTCAACTACTATCAACTGTTGACAGTGTGTTTGCTACGACTAGAATTACTTAGATGAATAAGACCCAGTCCATCCTCGCAAGAAGCCTATAATACCATAAGCATGAAGGTGAAAATGTTGCTTATGACTAATATAGCAAATACAAAATGCTATGGATGGCCACAGGAGGAAAAGCTCATGTCTAATAGAAGAGGATCAAAGAAGCAGGATGAAGCAGGTGGCCTTTGTAAAGGACCTTGGACAATGGCTAAGATTTTCAAAGACCTTAGGAATGAAGTCTTTTTATTGCCTGGTGTTTTATATTTAGTCGTTTCATGTTTGCTAGTTCTTTATTACAACCAGCTTATCTTTTATAAACTTTTTTTGGAACGTTAACCCTACATGCTCCTCAGCTTTAGTCATTGTAATATAACGACATTTGGCTCACGGAGTAGCCAATCATTCATTAGCTGTGAAGTGAGACCTGGAGCAAGAAGTTTCAGCCAGAAAGAAAATCTTCCCCCTCCAATCCCAGTAGTCTATCGCTAATTCTTGAAATTCCATCGTCGACGAGTCATTCCTTTGACTCACATCACTATAGTATGGCTCCTTTGCCATTCCTAATAGTTATACTTTTCATTGGGATGTCTGATTTTTTTCTTGATCAGTCTTGCCAGAAATTGTCTATTATTTTAATCTTTCAGAGAAATGTTTTGCTTTGTTGATCTTCTCTATTTGTTTTCTTATCAGCAACTTCTACTCTTTTAAAAATAAGTTTTATTCTATTTTCTTTGGTTTTATTCTTTTTTTTTTTTTAAGATTTTATTTCTCCTTTTTCTCCCCAAAGCCCCCTAGTACGTAGTTGTGTACTTTTAGTTGTGGGTCCTTCTACTTGTGGCATGTGGGACGCCGCCTCAGCATGGCTTGATGAGCAGTGCTATGTCCGCGTCCAGGATTCGAACCAGCGAAACCCTGGGCTGCTGAAGCAGAGCGTGCGAACTCAACCATTCGGCCACCGGGCCGGCCCCGGTTTTATTCTTTTTTAATGTAACTTCTGGCTGTGAGCACTAGGCTCATTTATTTCCTGTTTTTTCTTTTCTGATATAAGCATTGTCTGTTTGTGTGGAGTGTCCAGAAAGAAGAGGGTGGAGGATGTTGAAGACGTTCTCTGTCTGTTCCACAGTGCCCTTCGAGGGCTAGCCATGATGTTTGCAGAAAGCTTTGTCTAACAGAACGCTAATGTGATTTTTCTGATCCTTTATTTATTTGTATTTGCAGGATTTATACTCACAAACTCTCTTTTTTCCTTAGTAAATATCCACATTTAATAAGCTGCCCAGAGGGAATTGTTTAGACCTAATTACTGCTTAATAATCTGAACATCAAGTTGTGGGAACCTCATAGGCATGACATTAAACGCTGTCTCCAGAAGGTATACATTTTCATCAAAAGTAAAACTCTTTCCAAATGATGTATAAACAATATTAAGTACCAGTATTGCTTTAAATAAAAATTAAAGACTGGTAGAAAGAAATATAAACAATTACAGATACCCGTTTTAAAAACAGTTCTGATTTACTGATACACAGCATTGCCTAATCTAGATTTAGAGTTTTTACAGAATTGAGGAAATGGAGATGAGTAGGAATAAATACAGTGACTCGTGTCATTCATCTATCAATAAATTAATGTTTTTATGCAGCATATAACAAGTTACTGAGATAGGTTCTGAGGAGATAGCAAAAGTTTATAAGATATTATCTCTGTTTTGAGATATTTATAGTCCAGTATGTAACTAAAACATCATCTGAAGGAAATACAACAAATAAAAGTGACAAATGTCAAACAGGGATATGGATAAGTGCTCTGTGAGTTCACTAAAGAGAGTCTCCCTGGCCCTGTTGGTTCTTATTGTAATTTTTTATCCAGTATTTAAGGTCTTTGGGGTCCTGCATATATATATAGCACTTGCTTCAGTTCTCTTGAATCTCTTCTCTTTTTGTGACACTGAAAAAACAGCCTTCCTCTAATTTCAGAAGCAACAGCACAAAGTTGGAAAAGCTTAAGATTTCACTTGTGGTGGCTTTTGAAATGAATAAGCCACGAATACTTCTCTAGAGCTATCATAACCGTTAGAAACTATAAACAAACAAAACCGAAATCAATAGTTAACATCACAGTGAAATAATATCGTTTATACCTTCTAAGAGGAGACTGCACAAAACACTTCATTCTCTTTAATCTGCTCTAACCCTGTCATATACCATTGTTTATGATCCTAGCAATTACGACAATGCAATATAGCATGCTCAGTGACTCATCAGCTCCTGCCTTCCAGAAACACTCAGCTTTCACATCCTCCATGAGTAATGGCTCATAGAGACATTGCTTAATATCTGTAATCAGTTTTAGTCTGATGCAATTCTCAAAATGCATTCTTCTTTTCCAATAAATGATAAATTATAAGGCTATTGTCTGGCAAAGAGAGAGTCATTTTTCTCCAGCCAAAGATTTATTTCCCAACCAAGTTGTTTTTGAATCCTTGAATGTCACTTTCAGCTGTTTCCAATCCTCTAAACAAGCCTCTGCCAATCACCCAGAGTGTGAGGGGCAACGCTCAAGGGCATAGTTATTTAATGGGAAATGTTGCCATCAGAGTTGAAGAGATGGTCCCTCAAAATCCAAGAGGATGGCAAAAAGAATTGGGGAGGAGATGAAAGGGGAAAAAAAGGAAGAGGAAAAAAAAGTGACAGACACACAACAAAGCAGAAAATTTCGCAAGTAACAACACGTCATTAAATTGGGCTAGATAATAAAAAATAACAGTTTTTCAAATAAGGCTAAAGTCTTTAAACTATCCTTGGAAAAGGATTTCCTAAGTATAGAAAAACCATAAACATGATTGTAAAGAGGCTACTAATCTCCTAAAAATTCTTTACAAAAGATGTAAAAAGATAATGTCTATTGGTGAAGGCAGAGAGATGGCCCGCTCTCTTGCCCACTGAAGCAGTTTTAGTGAGGCTCAACAATCCTTCATTAACTACCGATTTTTGTCTCTATACTATATAGCAGAATTGAGTTTTAAAATGTTGCATAATTTAGGCTTCTCACTACCAAATTGTTTCAAATTAGTGAAGTCATCTTAACTAGATTAGGACTAATATGATAATAGTTACTATTTTATAGTTCTACATTATTACTTTGCCCAGCACCTTGCTGATAAAGAGTAACAATGTAGGCAGAATAAGGACTTCAGGATGTTTTACAGGGACTAGGCAGGGCTTCTTGGATTACAGATGGATGCCTGGACTTCTGTGTCAGCATAAGCACCTGCTCACTTATGGTTCCATGAATCCAACACTGTCACAGGTATGGTGGCGGACTCCTTTCTCCTTTTGGAAATTTTCCCCACCCTTGACTTACAGTTTTGCTGTCTTTGTGTTTTCCTTCTTCCAGTCTGAACTCTATTTCATAGTCTTTTCGCTGGTTTCTCTTTCCCTCTCCTTCCCGTTTAGTCAGTTTCCACGTGGCTCTTTTTTCTTCTTGCTCTACATTTTTCCTGAGTGACAGCATCATTTCCAGTGTTGCAGTGGGCCAAATTGTTTTCGTTGATCTGCTGATGACTCTCAAATGTATACTTCCTCATTTAACCAGGTTTCTGGGCCTCAGACTGTATTTCCAACCAGATGTTTCTACCTGGAGATGTTCTTCTTTGGTGAGACATCTCTTAAGGTCTTCAGTCCATTTTTTAATTGGGTTGTTTGTTTCTTATTGTTGAGATTTTAGAGTTCTTTGCATATTTTGCATAACAGTACATTATTAGACGTATTTTTTGCAAATATTTTCTCCCAGGCTGTGGCTTGTCCCTTCATTCTCCCAATACTGTCTTTCAGAGATGAAAAGTTTTTAATTTTAATGAAGCCCAGCTTATCAATTTTTTCTTGCATGGATCATGCATTTGGTATTTTATCTAAAAAGTCATCATCATACCTAAAATCATCCAGGTTTTCTCCTAATTTATCTTCTAGGAGTTTCACAATTTTGCATTTGACATTTAGGTCTGTGACCCATTTGAGTTAATTTTTGTGAAGGGCGTAAGGTCTGTGTCTAGATTCGTTTTTCCATGCGGATGTCCAGTTGTTTCACCACTATTTGTTGAAAAGACTATCTTTGTTCCATTGTGTTGCCTTTGCTTTTTTGTCAAAGATCAGTTGACTATATTTACGTGGATCTTCTTCTGGGTTCTCTATTCTGTTCTATTGATCTATTTGTCTATTTTTTCACCAATACTATACTATTTACTATAGCTTCATAGTAGGTCTTGAAGTCAGGTATTGTCAGTCTTCCAATTTTTTTTGGTGAGAAAGATTCACCCTGAGCTAGCATCCATTGCAAATCTTCCTCTTTTTTTTTTTTTTTTTTTTTTTCGCTTGTGGAAGATTCACCCTGAGCTAACATTCATTGCCCATCTTCTTCTATTTTGTATGTGGGATGCCTCCACAGCATGGCTGATGAGTGGAGCAGGTCTGCACCTGATCCAAACCCATGAACCCAGACTCCCAAAGCAGAGCACACAGAACTTGAACCACTCGGCCATGGGGCCAGCCCCTAGTCTTCCAATTTCGTTCTTCTCCTTCAACATTGTGTTGGCTTCTCTCTGTCCTTTGTCTCTCCATATGAACTTTTGAATAGGTTTGCCAATATTCACAAAATAATTTGCTGGGATTTTGATTGAGATTGTATTCAATGTATAGGTCAATTTGGGAAGAATGACATCTGACAATATTGAGTCTTCTTGTCCATGAACATGGAATATCTCTCCATTTATTTAGTTCTGCATCGATTACATTCATCAGAGTTTTGTAGTTTTCCTCATATAGCTCTTGAACATATTTCATTAGATTTATACTTAAGCATTTCACTTTGGGGTGTGTTAATATAAATGATCTGGTTTTTTAAATTTCAAATTCCAGTTACTCATTGCTGGTATTTAAGAAAGTGATTGACTTTGGTATATTAAGCTTGAATCCTACAAAATTCCTATAATTGCTTATTAGCTCCAGGAGTTTTTCTGTTGATTCTTTCAGGTTTTCTACACAGACGATCAGGTAATCTGTGAGTGAGGACAGTTTCTGTTTTATTTCTTCTTTCTGAATCAGTACTCCTTTTATTTCCTTTCTTGTCTGACAGCATTAGCTAGAATTTCCAGTACAATATTGAAAAGGAGTGGTGAGAGGGACATCCTGACCTTGTATCTTATCTTATTTGGAAAGCTTCGAGTTTCTCACCACTAAGTATGATGTTAGCTGTAGACTTTTTTTGTAGATATCTTTTATCAAGTTGAGGAAATTCCCCTCTATTCCTAGTTTACTGAGAGTTTTATCATGAGTGAGTGTTGGAGTTTTTCAAATGCTTTTTCTGCATCTATTAATATCATCATGTGATTTTTCTTTTTAGTCTGTTGATGTGATGGATTACAGTAATTGATTTTCGAATGTTGAACCAGCCTTGCATACCTGGAATAAATCTCACTTGGTCATGGTCTATAATTCTTTTTACACATTGTTAAATTTGATTTGCTAATATTTTGTGGGGACTTTTGCGTCTATATTCCTGAGAGATATTCATCTGTAGTTTTCTTGCAATGTCTTTGGTGTTGGTATTAGGGTAATGCTGCCTTCGTTGAATGAGTTAAGAAGCATTCCCTTTGCTTCTATCTTCTTAAAGAGGTTGTAGAAAATTGATATAATTTTTTCCTTAAATATTTGGTAGAATTCACCAGCAAACCCATCTGGGCCTGGTGCTTTCTGTTTTGGAAGGTTATTAATTATTGATTCAATTTCTTTAATAGATGTAGACCTGCTCAGATTGTCTATTTCTTCTTAAGTGAGTTTTGGCAGATTGTCTTTCAAAGAATTGGTCCCTTTCATCTAAGTTATCAAATTTGTGGGCATAGAGTTTTCATGGTATTCCCTTTATTATCCTTTTTTTTATTATTTTTTTTAATTTTTTTTAAAGATTTTATTTTTTCCTTTTTCTCCCCAAAGCCCCCCGTACATAGTTGTATATTCTTCGTTGTGGGTCCTTCTAGTTGTGGCATGTGGGACGCTGCCTCAGCGTGGTTTGATGAGCAGTGCCATGTCCGCGCCCAGGATTCGAACCAACGAAACACTGGGCCGCCTGCAGCGGAGCGCGCGAACTTAACCACTCGGCCACAGGGCCGGCCCCCCCTTTATTATCCTTTTAACATCCATAGATCTGTAGTGGTATTTCTACATTTCTGATATTGTAATTTGTATCTTGTTTCTTTTCTTTTGTTTTTTAGCCTGGCTAGGGGCTTATTAATTGTGGTGATCTTATCTAAGAACCAGCTTTTGGCTTCACTGATTTTTCTATTAATTTTCTCTTTTCAATTTCATTGATATCTACTATATTTATTATTTCTTTTTATCTGCTTACTTTAGATCTAACTTGCTCTTCTTTTCCTACATTCCCAATGTGGAAGCTTCAATGATTAATTTTAGATCCTTCTTCTTTTCTAATATATTCATTCAATGCTATAAATTTCCCTCTAAGCACTGCTGTTGCTGCATCTCACAAATTTTGATATGTTGTGTTTTCATTTAGCTCAGAATATTATTTAATTTCTCAAGAGAATTCTTCTTGACTTATGGGTTAATTTGAAGCATGCTGTTTAATCTCCACATATTTGGGGATTTTCTGGTTATCTTTCTGTAATTGATTTCTAATTTAATTCCATTGTTGTCTGAGAGTAAATATTATATGATTTCTATCCTTTAAATTTGTTAAGATGTGTTTTATGGCCCAGAAAGTGGTCTATCTTCATGAATGTTTCATATGAGTTTGAGAACATGTATTCTGCCATTGTTGGATGAAGCAATCTATAGATGTCAGTTATATCCAGTGGATTGATGGTGCTATTGAGTTCAACTATGTTCTTACTGATTTTCTGTCTCTGGATCTGTTCATTTATGACAGAGAGGTGTTGAAGTCTGCAACTATAATAGTAGATTGATCTATTTCTCTTTTGAATTCTGTCAGTTTTTGCCTCACATACTTTGATGCTCTCTTGATAGGTGTATACACATTAAGGATTATTATGTGTTCTTGAAGAATTGACCCCTTTATCAATATATAATACCCTTTTGAATCCATGATTACTTTCCTTGATTTAAAGTCTGCTCTGTCTGAAATTAACATAATGTAATATAACATAAGATATATGTGTATAGATTTTCTTTTCCTTCTATCCTCTTGTTCCTCTTCCTCCTCCTCATTCTTCTTCCAGGTGTACAAATTATGTAATCTGTCAAATTTTGTTTTGGTATAAACTAAAATGAAAAATTACTATCTACAAGAAACTTTACCCCTTAATATTATTACCTTTATGATCCGAGTCTCTGGTTTCCTCCCCAGAGCCTACAGCAGTAACTGCGCTACAGAATTTACAATTATAACTGCTTTTATGGGAGAAATGATAAACAAACATACTAACAGTAGAATTAGTAGAAAACTATTCTCCCTATCCTCCCACCACCACCCCGGGGGATTTCTGAATAGCCCAGTTGAGTTGCCACCTTGTCACATTTCACTACAAAGGGCCAGAAGGGTCAGGATACCAGTACATTGGGGTCATTAAAATACCACTAAAAACGTAACAAAATAGAAAGTTTTTTGTATTTAGCAAAACTCCTCTTTACTAGTACGTGTTGAGATAGAATGGTGGTTGTAGTAACAGAATCAAGGGTGAAGGCTAAGGGATGGGCCCCCAGAGCACATGCTTGAGTAATAATAGATGGTTGCTACATCATCTTCTAAGATTTGTAGGTAGTAAATTGTAAGACTTTGTTTTTTCTGAATGAGGAATGCAAGTTTGTGACCAGAGCCGAACTGCTTCAGACTAGGGGTTTTCAAACTTCAGCATATATCAGAATCCTCTAGAAGGTTTACTAAAACTTATTTCTGGGCCTTGCTCTCAGAGTCGCTGACTCAGCAGATCTGGAGTGAGGTCCAAAAATCTGCATTTCTATCAAGATCTCAGGCGAGGCTGATGCTGCGGATCTGGGGACCACACTTTGAAAACCACTGCCCTAAGGCAGAGGAGATGCCAATCACAGTCACTGGATGTCCTATTTTTCACTCCTTCTGCCTCCTAAAAATAAATATTGAAAAAAAATTAAAGTCAATCAGTTTGAATGATGCCATGTGTGGTCCTAATGATTAATTTGCTCAAGGTATTTGCATGTGTTGATCCAGCTGTGACTACAAACCAGTAAATAGTAAAGCCACTACTTCTCTCTCTTCATCCTCTCTCCTATGTTTTCCTTATGCTGTTGATCATAAAAAGGCTACCTTACCTCACCAGGAAAAGAGAAAGGGATTTAGGCACAAAAATAAGACAACATTTGAAAACAAACACATAGATACCAGGAGTGGATTGGTGGCTAGTAGAGGGGAAGGGGGATGGGAGGAGGGTGAAACGAGTAAAGGGGATAATTTGTATGGTGACGGATGGAAACTAGACTTTTGGTGGTGAACACAATGTGATGTGTACAGAAGTAGAATTATAACAATGCGCACTTTAAATCTACATTGTGTTATACACCACTGTTACCACAATAAAAAAGAATTTTGAAAATAGTATTACTTCTTTAATATAGCAATAAAGTGAGATATAAAAACACATTTTATCTGTTTTCAAAGAATGAATATCATCAGAACATAGAACATGCTTCATTACACTGGTTAGTGATGTCTATTGAAAATAAGACTCCCAAATGCCATGTCAACTTGCGTATTTCTGAGAAAGAGGCCCAAAAATATTCCATTGCATTTCTCAATAAAAATTATTCAGTTTGGAATAAAGTTGTGAGGATGATTGGCCAGTCGACTCTTTTATTTACATTCCTTTCAAAATCAATCTTAAGCCATTTCAACAATGATTTAAGTATTTCATTTTCAATAAACACTGAATTGCTTGACATCCGTAATTATATTTCTCTTCACTTTTAATCTGTAAATCCTGCAAGTGCCTGGCACACAGTGGGTGTTTAATTCATTTTTGACAAATGACGGAAATTTGCATAAGACTTTTGCAATTAAATTATAATCATCCTTCAAGAATTCTTCCCATGTGACCTACTGCTTCACAGCCAGCCATTCAACCAACAGACTTCAAATCTTCAATAAAAAGCAGAGCATGGGACAGAGCCACAAATCCAATGTGTATTAACAAAACACTGGGTGGTGTTGAAATTCGAGTGAGAGGTCAGTTGGATAGAGTTCTGTTCTCACAATAGGAGAAGAGATTTCATGATTCGAATAGCAACCCATGTTTCCTCGCTGTATTCAGTCTTTTTTTCATAGGAAATGAATCTGGTCCATTTAGAATGGATATTTCTCTCAAAAAAAGACCCAACTAATATATTTCCAAATGATAACCTTTTAAAAAAATTTTGAGGCACATTTACGAGCCAGGTATAATTTATGTACTTCACACGTCTTCTACATTCAATGTTACTGAGTTGTTTCTTTTGATATTAAAAATATGGTTCTCATATCTGATGAAGGTTGTCGGTGTCGCAATCCAATGTACACATCAGGATAGATGCGGAGAGGGCTGATGGCCACTCTGAGTTTATTATAACCAGCGTTTCAATATATACATAGCTTACAGCTGTAACATACACAGGTGTTCTGGATGAAGTAATTAGTGAATGCCAAGAATTCTTAGTGATTTCTCAAGGAGCCCTCCCTTGGCCTCTGTTTTGATATTATCATGTTATTGTTGTGCTCGTATATTTTATATCGGAGCATGCAAGGCCTCCTAGGCAATGGCTCCTCCTGCTCCCGGTATCGTGTCTCCATCTGCGCCCCCGGGCGACCGCTGCCTGCCTTAGGTTGCCTCCCCCTGGAGGTCTTACCGGTCATTGGCTAACTGGCCTTCTCACCTCCAGGTCACAGTTTGTTGGCAAGCTTTTTCCAGTGATTATTAACCCTTCCTGTGTCAGGGGCGGCTACATTGGTCTTGTTTAATAAAGAGCTTGAGTCCATTTTTGATGTCTGCGTACTGATGGCTTTCAAGCCCCGCCAACTCTCCACTGCCTTCTACCCACATGTTCCTCTCCTTTGGCACTGGTGGAATGTCAAACCATGCAAGCCCCAGTCCATGGGCATGGAAACTCTCACCTCAGCCCACTCTCTAACACCATGAACCCCAAGCCAGTCTCCGTTCCATGCTCTCTTAAACAGTTTTTAGACCTTCTTGGAAACCTGCCCTGCTATCCCTGGAAAGCTTCATAATGTGAATAACAAAACTTTTCCTACCCTCTTGGTGCATATGTGTCATCATCAGTCTAGACATCTTGAAAGAAACCTTGGGTGGAAGGTCCACTTACATCTGCAAAAAAGTATCTGGAACGTATAATTGGTATCTGGAATCAAAAAGTACTCTCATCATTCAATAATAAGAAGACAAACAGCTCTCCCCAAAATGGACAAAAGATTTAAACAGTCATTCAGAAAATAAGATAGATTACACATAATTACATGAAAAGATGCTCAATATCATTTGTCAATAGGAAAATTAATATAAAATAAAATAAGATATCACTACACATCTATTAAATGGCTTAAAATCTTTTGAATGACAATACCAAGTGTTAGTGAAGATACAGAGCAACTAGAATTTTTGTACATTGTTGATAGGGATGCAAAATGGTACAACCACTTTGGAAAACAGTTTGGCAATTTCTTATAAAGTTAAGCATGCACTCACCATACAATTCAGCAATCCTACTCCTAGGTAAGCAAAATGAAAATGCATGTATGTTTCTGAAAACAAAAACCTGAATGTATTTGTTTATATGGGCTTTTTTCATAATCTCCAAAAACTGCAAACAAACAAAACGTCCACAACTTGTAAACGAACAATCAAACTTTGGTATATACACAGAATAAAATACTCCTCAACAATAAAAAGGATGAACTAGTGATACATGCAACGACACGGATGAATTTAAATGTATTATGGTGAGTGAAACAAGCCAGACTTAAAAGGCTAGCTAATGTATGATTCCAATTTTTTGACATTCTGGAAAAGGTGTAACTATAGGGAGAAACACATCAGTGGTTGCCAGGGCCTGGGGGAAGTGGAAGGGGATTGACTCCAAAGAGACAAGAGGGAGTCTTGGAGAGTGACGGAAATGTTCTACATCCCTGCTGTGGTGGGGGTTACACACCGTTTACATATGTCAAAATTCATAAAACTTTACAAAATAAAGAGCAGTTTTACTCTATGCAAATTATACTTCATAAACCTGGCTTTAAATAAATTGTGATTCTAATTAGTCAATGTCTTCAACACCGTTTTAGCCAACTTGTAGGAAATGCATGGTACCATTATTTTGAAATGTACTGGGATGCTCCTCTTTATCAAAACTGAGCAATAAAAATCATAGGAATTTGTGCAGTGAGGACATTAAAGAGCAATAATACTTTCCTTTCCTTGTTTGCCACCTCTTCTTCAACCTTTTTCCCTTTGCTGTTTCTGCCTGGTCACAGTAAAGATTGAATCCTATCATTTTAGACTTCTCACTGGAGATTAAGTAAATTCAGCAGTTGGCTTGAAAACATTCTAAATGGTTTGAGTTCATTTAGCATTTTGCCTAATAGTGTTTTTGCTCGTATATCTTATCAATTAAGGGGTAATTTTAGATAAGTGAATATCATTAGAAGGAGAAGTATTAAGTGTGGATATTTAAGCACTTATATTGGCCAGAGCAAGAATAATTTGATTAAAGAATTTGGACAGATTCCCTCTCAATATAATTCTATGAGAAACAAAGGGGGAGAGCATCAGCTCCCCAGGGGATTAAGTGAAATAGATAATCCTGTGGTCAAACAAGCAAAGAGAAGCACTTTACTAAAGATGGGCTTTCTGTCTTCATTAGAAAAATTGAAGATGCTCTAAAGAACTCCATTAAGGATAATGGTGTCTCTTAGAAGAACTGTGTGCTTCATGGCTTAGGTACTTGATTAAATGGCTAATTCACCCTCTGCTTATCCAATTGATCTGGTTGTCTCCTCCTTCACCCTGCCCGTGAGATATCCAGAAGTAGATGACATGTCACCACTAGCAACTTCTTTCCTCTTACTCAACGAATGTCAAACTATGTCTATTGCTTTCGTAGGTTCTCTCGATATCTGAAGATGATGAACTGTATTCTGAGGGTGACTGAACCTATTTTGGGAGGACAGCTCCAAGCTGCCTTGTGGATGGGAAGCCCTTTTTAAAATGCAATTTGCATCATGAAAGAAAGAAGGAATTCCTTTATCATATTCACTTCCCTTTTCTTCAAATAAAAGGGCCTTTACTGTTATGGGCAAAAAGTAACTTGCCCTGTAGTCCACTTCCATGTCTCCCACAGAGCCCAAAAGGGAAGCTGCATCTCAAGAAAGAGGTGAGGCGGGTGCTTGGACTGGTGGTGCAGCGGTTAAGTTTTCATTTTCCACTTTGCTGGCCCTGGGTTCTCCAGTTCAGATCCCGGGTGCGGGTGCAGACCTAAGCACCACTCGTCAAGCCATGCTGTGGTAGGTGTCCCACGTATAAAGTAGAGGAAGATGGGCGCAGATGTTAGCTCAGGGCCAGTCTTCCTCAGCAACAAAGAGGAGGATTGGCAACAGATGTTAGTTCAGGGCTAATCTTCTTCTTCTTCAAAAAAGAAAGGGGTGAGGGGGTAACCATGAGCAAGCATGGCAGCTGATCGACAGTTTCAATGGGGTCTTGAAAAATGAATCAATATCTGTTCCTCCCCTCATTGAATGTGATGTAGGAGTGCTTTTCAATCACTGTTCTGTTGCCAAACATATTCTTGATGATATTTGTATATGTGACATAGTCTTTCATTCATTTTTGACATATCTCTTCAGCATCTACTATGTACCAGGCACTCTTCTAGACACTAGCAATACAACAGTGAACAAATAGATAATAATTCCTTCCTTAAGGGAGTTTACTTCCCAGTGATGTAGACAGGTAATAACGAAGATAAATAAGTACTACGTATATTTAAATATATAAAGATATAAATGTTATATCTTATATAACTTATAATTTATATGTTGTACATATACAACTTTCATATAACAAGTTACCTATAATACATATAATATAATAATCTATATAATGTTATATATAACTAAGTTACATATATATAATGTATGTGTATATTTATATATGTAGTGTATAACTTAGATAGTAACGTGTATTACAAAGAAAAATAAAGTAGGAAAGAATGATTGGAAGAATCTGGGCAGAGAGTCTTAATACTGGATAGTGACCAGGATAGTCTCATTGGTAAGATTCCACTTCAGTTAAAGACCTGAAGGAAGTAAAGGAATATGACTTGGGGATATCTGGGGAAGAGCGTTTGAAGCAGAACAAACAGAAAATGCCAAAGCCATGAAGCAGAAGCATATGTGGCATTGTCATGGAGCATCAAGAAATTTGATGTGCCTGGAATGCACTGAATGAGGGGATGAAGTGAGAGAGGTAACTGGAGGCCGACCTTGTGCACACAAGTCATATTAAAAACTGTGGCTTTTACAAGACGTGGAAGCAACCTAAGTGCCCATCAACAGACGAATGGATAAAGAAGATGTGGTACATATATACAATGGAATACTACTCAGCTGCAAAACAGAACAAAATCATTCCATTTGCAATAACATGGATGGACCTTGAGAGAATTATGTTAAGTGAAATAAGCCAGCAAGAGAAAGATAATCTGTGTATGACTCCACTCATATGAGGAATTTAAAACTATGGACCAAGAACAGTTTAGTGGATACCAGGGGAAAGGTGGGGTGGGGGGTGGGCACAAAGGGTGAAGTGGTGCACCTACAACATGACTGACAAACATTAATGTACAATTGAAATTTCACAAGATTGTAACCTATCAATAACTCAATAAAAAAAAAAACTGGAAAAAAAAAAAAAACCCTGTGGCTTTTAGTCTGAGAGAGTTGGAAAACCATTGGAAGGTTTTGAGCAAATAAATAACATGATCTGAAGTGTCCTTTAATTGTTAGCAGGCTCTTCAGGGTTGCAGCAGTGGGGATGGTAAAAACGGTTTAAATCCTGGATATCTCATTGTGCTGAGTTGAATAGCGTCCCTGAAAATTCCTGTCCGCCTGTAGCCTCAGAATGATACTTTATTTGGAAATAGGGTCTTTGCAGATCTAATTAGTTAAGTTAAAGCAAAACTATACTGGATTAGGGGGAGTTCTAAAACCAATGATTGTTGCCTTTATAACAGAACCATGTGAGGATAGAGAGACATACAGGCAGAAGGGCACATGAAGACAGAGGCAGATGTTGGAGCGATGCATCTGGAAGCCAAGAAACACCAAAGATTGCCGTCAACCAGCAAAAGCTGGGAAGAGGCAGGGATTCTTTCTTAGAGCCTTCAGAGAGAGCAAGGCCCTGTCAACATCTTGATTTCAGACTTTTAGGCCCCAGAATTGTGAAAGAATAAATTTCTCATAAATTGGTTGTTTTACACCATCCAATTGGTAGTACTTTGTTATGGAAACTCATATACTCATGAAGATAGAACCAACAGAAACTGCTAATGGATCGATGAGTGTAGTCAAAGAAAAAGTAAAGAATACACCATAATTCTAGGGTAGTGCAACTGAAAGAATGAGGTTTAGGGACAATGCTTGGAGTTCAGTTTTGGGGAGATTTTATCAAAACATCCCTGTACCTAATCCAGTCATACAATATTTAAACTATTTACTAAATCCTAAAGGAGAATAAGTAGAAGGTAAATTATACTGTTGCATGGGCCCCAGATAGAAACGAGAATTACAGATTTAACAAAAAACAGACTTAAATAGATTATTTAAATGAGTATTTAAATAATTATCAAGAAACGACAAGTACAAAGTTATATACCAAATCATTCTGCTTTTATTTAGTGTATAGATCTCTTTTACCCCTCTGCCACCACTGGAAGCCATCTGGAGTCTAGGACACATGGAGTACTGAAGAGGAGTATTAAGTAAGCCACCCATAGTGCAATGGCCTGAAACAAGAAGAACTTCATTTACAAAACAGTGTCATTGATCATATTTTAATGCAACACTAGGATTTTCTCCCGTTGAGACGCCTCAGGGGACGTATGCAAGAAGACTACTATGAAATATACTTATAGCTTTCTGGTTTAAAATGATGAAGCATTTTTTACTTTCTCTTGCCTTGAAACCCAACAAAAACAACGAAAAGGATGAAAAATAGTCAAACTACCGTTTCCTTGAAACAAAAAATGGTTACAACATCAAACCGCAAACCATAACGAATATTTGCCAAATGAAATGAAATTTGCACCAAAACTACGAAGGATGTTGAGAGTTGACACAACCTTTTTCACACCCAGGGCATGAAAGAGATTTTTTGAAAAGTAAGTGTAACATAATATCAAAATGGAAAACTTAGTGACTCAGTTTTAACAGAGGCCTCAAACTGCCAAGTCCCCTGATATTCCCAAAGTAAGGCGCTAGATGACCAGGACGGAATTTCCAAAGAATGTGGCTGAACATTATATTTGCCTGTATTCACCCCACACTCACCTCAGAGGGATAAGTGGGTTGAAGTGAAAGTGAAAGGCAGAATGCCTCTGAAAGAAGGGGATGGACGTCTGTGGTGTTTTTCTCTCCCCAATCTGCACATTCATATCTTTATCCCCACTCTGCCATGGTGGAGCAGAGGGGTCTGCTTCTCTCATCTCAAGCCAAATGAAAGGTACTTCAAGGTGATCATTGAGACAACTTGTCATGTGTCCCCAGGAGCTGGTGGGGGACAAGTACAACTGCTAGGCTAATCTAGTAAAGTTTAAAAGGTAAGAGACTGTACAGCAAGGACAGATGGCTGCCCTGGGAATAGCCTGGAGTTTGTCAAGGTAACGAATGCATGAATTTTGGACAAATTATTTGTTTAAAAAGAATGTGACACTATTTTTTTTTTTAAGAGATAGTTCAAGGAAAAGTTTTAAGAATTCAAGGAAGGGATGATAAAACAACAAAAGATGAAAAGTAAGCTGGCAGAACTCAGGAAAGAAATAGAAGAGAAAAGAAAAACTGCCATAGGCCTGAAAACCATAAAAGAAGCAACTAGTAGAATAGACATGGGTGAAAACAGTCAGCAATATGGTTGGCAAACAAAAGAAAATAACACAAGATAATATAAAAACTAATAAAAGTGATTAGAAATAAGATTATAGGTATTGGAGATAAAGGAGTTCAAACATTGTCTTTCTAATTGATGTCTCTAAAAATAATAACAGAACAAATAATACATACATTCTATATATAATTGCAAAACATTCTTAAAAGAAAGTCTTGAGACTTTGAAAAGTTAGTGAATTTCAAGAATAAAGAAAGGATCCCATGGCAATCTCTGTGAAAAACTCAAATTATTTAAAAAAATTTTAAATCACATTGCCTTTAAAATTCTCCATAATTATATTTAATGTCCAGAAGTTTGTTACAAATCTTTGAAGTGAAACCCCAAAATTTTATACGCAGCCAAGTCATCCTTTGAGTCAAGTATAAAAGTATCAGACAGACACTCTCAAACATGATAGAAATCGTACACCATGAACCTCACTTGAGAAAAATACTGGACAATATCCATTCAAACAAGAATAAATCAAAATTAAAAATAAAAAATCAGATATGAAGAAGTTGTAGTAAAAGGCCTAGCAGTCAACATAGCATTCATTTATCAAATTTTTTAGAACTGAGGGAATTATGAGGAAGAAACAGAATGTATATGTAAAAATTAAGAAGTTGAGAGAAAGGAAAGTAGGATAAGTAGAAGGGGCAATTTCTCATATTTATAGTGGGAAGTCAATGGGTACGGCCTAAAACTGAAACATGTCACTGAATACATGCTCTTATCATTACTCTAATATCATGCTGTTTCTTTAAACTTGGAGAAATATTTTAGAAACTAACAGCTCTTATGATGGAGAAATATTTTCTTGTACTCTGTAGTATGACTTATTTTAGAAAATTACACCTAATCATCTTGCTATCTGCGTAAATGCATAAAAGAATAACACAGATAATGTTCATTAGATGTACAGTGACTATTTCTGGGTGGTAAGATTTGGAATAACTTTTTAACTTTCTTCCTTCTATTTTTCTATATTGCTTGACTGGTTATAATGAGTATGTGTAGTTTTTTATTTTACGAAAACAATTAATATATAAAACATTGGCTCTTAATCCTTTATTCAAAACCCTTGGGACCAGTTGTATTTCAAAATGAGAATTTTTCAAATTTTAGAAAGCTAATAGGGTGCTTATGGAACACCCTTAGGGGATCTGAGCCAGCACCCCCAAATCAAACATGTTAATACTACTAACGCAAAAGCATGAATATTCACACAAAGGGGAAAATTATGACTACAATTATGCTTTTTAATGTGAGTTAGGGTCAGATATTATCAAATGATTTTTCTTCAAGCCAATAAAAATGTTTCCATTTTCAGAGCTCTTTCAGTCACGGTTTCGAGGGTAAGGAAATATAGACCATAACGTTTAATTTGGATGTCTACTTAATGTGAGCAACTTAATGTCCTGCTACCATCTCATGTCTTTGTTGTTGCAGTCCAGAGGTCATGCACAGTTCCCGCAATTCTTCATCCTCCACGTGTTTACAAGCTACACAGCAAGACTTCTTCCGCTATACACACCTTTCCTCACCCCCATCTTTATCCCTCACTTTCCTCACTGTGTTTCATCAGCGCAGAAAGGAAGGATGGCAGAGTTGGAAAAACACTAAACCGAGAATTAAAAGATTTTATTTTAGCTCTGCTGCCTAGTAACTCTTTGACTTTAGATAAGTCAGTTTCCTCTGGTGTGGAAGACTCTCTTTCCGCCCAACAACAAACACTTAGAGCACATTTTAAACCTAATTATATGAACCTAGAGATCAGTCTTGAAGTGGAAAGAAGGCAGAGATTTGTTGAATAATCACAACAGTGAGTGGAATGGAAGGTAGTGGCCAGGCAGCAGAGCTCAGGAGCTAATTGTTTGTCTCTGAGCCTCAGATCCATTTTAGTGTTAGCATCCTAATCAAAACACAATCCCTTTGAAACATCTCAGTTGGGTCCTCTTATTTGCCCAATCACTTTGACACAAGGGTACCCTGGGCTACCTAACGATACCCTCCATTTCTCCACATTAGATAACTAGACGCAAGTGTCACAGTCAGTCAGGATTTAACCCGATGTTTTGTGAGGTTCAGTTGGATTCTAAACCAAATCCTCATATCTATAAATGTATGTATCATCTAGTGAAGAAAAAGAAGTGCCACAAAAATCTTTAGTCTTCAATTTCTGTGAATCATTCAACTAAGTTTATAAATAATGAAAACACATTTTTCCCTACTAAAATTTCTGTATAATAGGTACGTAAGCATATTCGTTAGACTTGAGTTTGGGTAAAATAGCTCCATTCTGAACACCTTTTGGCTGTGAAATCAATGAAGCTGTGATAAAAGATCACTTAAAGTCATAAAAACAGTTGCATTGCTAAAGTTCCATCCGCAGAAGCTCTAGAAAGACTGCATACAGGAAATTTCCAACTTAACGAGATTTTGGCCTATTAATAAGCTACAACAGGAAGTCAGGCACTTTGGTTGCTGACTGACATGGAAAAACCTTTAAGACCACATGCCCCTTTGGTGGTTACTTTTCACAAACAGAAATTCTGCCATAGATGTCTGGTAAGTTTTCATCCAACAACTGAGACTGCCTATGTAAGGGATGCAGGTTTTGTGGCACCATAGTTCTCATGCATCAAAGGAAAATGAAATAGAAAGAAGTTAATGGCTTGTTTTCTCTGATTGACATCCTAATTACTGAGATGGGTTCTATACTTAACTTTTCTTGAGTACTATAAGTACTGGATTAGTACCAAAAGAGTCTGTGTTTCTAGGCTTGTGCTCAAACCAGTAGACCTCCTATTTCTCAGGCCACAAAAAATGATGACTTAGGTCACGTTGGAGGCTCTGGGGGACATCTGGAGTAGTGCTGGACTTGTGGACTCAGCTGTACCAACAGATCATGCATTGAGTTCAACCATCCCCATCTTTTCAGAATCTTACTTGGGACCAGCTCAAGCCTACACACCCAGAAATAAGCATATGCACACACATACACACGCACACACACATATGCACACAGATTGTGTTTTCCATTTTGATCAAACCAAATTCATGTTTCTTACAAATATGATGTCATGTCAGCATTTCTTTCAGCCTGTAGACGTTATCTGGATGCTAGCGACATGAAAGCTGTCTCTGTTTTTACTTAACTACTAGAATAATGGCTTCCTCTTCCATAAAATTAGTCTTGTCTCTGAATACATTTCAGGAATGTTGTGATGTTTAGATGAGAGTCTTGGTGGGAATTCTTTTTTACCTTAAAAGCCTACTCTAGCATTACTAATGTGTCCCATTACATTACTAACATAACCTGAAGAGGTTAACAGATACTTTACATAAAGAAAAAAATAAATCAAATTGTCAGTTCAAATTAAGTTGGGAAAATTTTAGGTTAAGCCAAGTGTCTTTACTGTGGGACTTTCCAGAGCCCGTAAATCCCTAACATGCAGTAAGAATTTCCAAAGGAGACATATACTATGCAGTGCTACCCAATCTACTTCACCGTGGAATTATTTTTAAATAATTCTCTTGAGATATTTTCTGGGACACACTAAACCTTAAAATGCAATTCATGTTACAGTGGGTATAAATGAGCTGAGCAGCCTAGGCAGACTCAACAGAATTAACCACAGGCATAATGACAATTATGCTTCTGCTCAAAAGGAAACCTATTTTCAGTTTGGAAGCTCAATCATAGAAATATTTTTCATACTGGAAAGGAGATAAGAGCCCTCATCGTTTCATCACAGCTTAGACAGGCCATAAAGAGGGCAGAAGACTGATCCCAAAAAGCCACTCAGGGTGGATAACAAGGCTGCAACATTCCTGGGTGGATTGATAAGTGACCAGTGGGGGCTGCTTGTAGAGCATCTTGGAAGATGCAAACACCCTTACATGTAGTCTTGGGTAAAAAATTCTTATTCAAGAATTCTATTGAAAAAAATTCCTATGTGACTATGTCAGTCTTGGAAAAATTGCAACGCATTACCAGACAAGGGCTGCTAGAACCTGGTTGACTCAAGAAGAGAAGTCCAAAAAAATAGAGAGGAGAAAAATCTTTTAAACACATATAGGTTCCAACATGTAGGAATGGAAAATAAAAACTTAATAACAGAACACTGTCATGCTCTGTTTCATTATATAAATTACTCCAAAGTTAATTATATGCTAGAATACATTAAACATACACTTTATAAGGTAAATTCTTTTTAATGATCACTCTTTACGTTGTTTCCATAAAACTTTAATCCCTGCAGATGATCTTGTTTGGCAAATATCTGGCAAAGATGGATTCCATATCCAGGCGATATAGATCCCAGGTGGGTAGCTTTCCTTACAGGGTTTAATTCCAACTGGGTGAACCCTCACTACAGATGGTGTTACAGTTATTATTTATTTGTGCCGGTCCAAAGGCTAGTCCAAGATTATTAGCCTGGGAACATGTGAAAGCACTAATAAGCTAATTAATTGCTAAGGAAGACTTTAGCATAGCGTCCACTCCCAGATTAACATTTGAGTTAGAAAAATTCATATTCATAACTCAAATTATGATTATTACACAGAATGTTCTAGACTTTATGTATTTAGTGTAGAAAAAAATAATAACAGCTATAATAATAGCTATCGTTATTGACAGCCTACAATATGTGGTAAAGTCAGCATCTGAACCTACACCTGTTCACTCCAAAACCTCCCCACTGACTCAGGAGGTATTATTCCAAGAAAATTTTGAACAAAGTTAGTAGTGAATTCATGCAACTATTGGCCAAAACTTACAACCTTTACTACAAATGATCCCAGTGTCCCAGGATTGTGGCTTCCCAATGAGAGACTCATACTGATCCAAAAGTACAGACAGGACCCTAGGAAAATACTGTCTCTCCATATTTTAAGTCAGGTTATAATAGATGAGAAATTACAATTGTGATATTAGACTACTCTGACTATTTAGTATCTGAAAATGACTAGAAAACCTCTGGAGTCTGCTCAAACTTTTAACCAGGGTCAAGGAAGAACAATTCAACAGAGTAGGTTTAAAGGGACAGTGGTGAGAAAGGAAAAACTTATTCTCCAGTTGCACTTGACTTAGTTCAGCCTGTTGAATAAACTGGCAATAAGAAAAAAATCCGTCTGTTACATAGCCTCACAGCAGTCTGTACTTTTTGTTCATAGCTCTTATCACAGTTTTAAATTAAATATTTATACATGTTTTCCCCCAACTGGATGGTCAGTTTTATAAGGCCAGAGATCTTGTTTGCTTTTTGTTGACTGCTATATTCCTATATTGCGCTTGAAACATAGTTGGCACTAAATAAATATTTCTTAAGTAATTGAATGGGAATTGAAAAGTATAAAATTCTAGTCATCAGATCTTAAAAACCTGACAGAGCTAGAAGAGTTCAGAGATAATGCCTAATTTGACTAAGATAATTATACAACGCTCTCTGAGGACCAATTAGCAAATTAGGCTCTTAGAAATGGGAAATGCAAATGGACAAGGCAGTAAGTGTCCAAAATTGAGACCAATCTGGATAAGGTCAATGTGAACTAGTTAACTAAATCTCAAACATTAAAATCAGTACATACCGTTTACGGCTTGAATTTGTTCTTTTGAAATTTTTTAATCTAAGAAGTGAATCAGAATGAGAGTATAAATACTTTTTTTAAGTTTAGTATACATTTATTACTAAAAAGTTGGAAGAAGAAAGATCTAAAGTCAATCGTCTAAGTTTTCACTTTAGGAAAATAGAAAAGGAGAGCAAATTAAATCCAAGCAAGTAGACTAAAAGAGATAATAAAAATTAGAGCAAAAATCAATGAAATTGAAAATAAGAAATCAATAAAGAATATCAACAAAACCAAAATCTGATTCTTTGAAAAGATAAAGAAAACTAATGTGCCTCTGGCCAGACTAACTAAGGAAAACAAAAAGAGAGAATACAAATTACTAAAGTCATAAATAAAAGAGAGGACATTACTGTAGAGCCTATGGATATTAAAAGAATAATAAAGGAATACTATGAATAACTCTATGCCCCCAAAGTTGATAATCTAGATGAAACAGAACTATTCCTTGAAAGACATAATTTGATAAAACTCACACAAGAAGAAATAGGCAATCTAAATAGGCTTATGTCTGTTAAAGAAATTGAATCAATAATTAATAACCTTTCAAAATGGAAAACACCAGGTCTGGATGGATTTGCTGGTGAATTCTCCCAAACACTTAAGAAAGAAATTATCGCAATTCTCTACAATCTCCTTCAGATGACAGAAGGAGAATTTCTTCCTAACTTATTCTATGAGGCCAGCATTACCCTAATACCAAAACCAGACAAAGAAATTGTGAGAAAAGAAAACTACAGACCAATATCTCTCAGGAACTTAGAAGCACATAGAAGCAAAAATCCTCAACAAAATATTAGCAAACCAAATCTAACAATGTATAAAAAGAATTACACACCATGAACAAGTGGGATTTATCCCAGGAATGCAAGCCCGTTTCAACATTTGAAAATCAGTAAAATAATCCATCACTTCAGTAAACTAAAAAAAGAAAAATTAGATGATGACATCAATAGATGCAGAAAAAGCATTTGACAAACTCCAAGACTTACTCATGATAAAATCTCTCAGTAAATCAGAAATAGAGGCCAACTTCCTCAACTTGATAAAGAATACCTACAAAAAACCTAGAGCCAACATTATACATAATGGTGAAAAATTCAAAGCTTTTCCACTAGGATCAGGTACAATGTCGCCTCTCATTTCTTCTATCAAAATCGTACTAGAAGTCTTAGCTAATGCAATCAGACAAGAAAGGAAAGAAAAAATACACAGATTGGAAAGGAAGAAATAAAACTGAAAATGTCTTTGTTCACAGATAACATGGTCATCTAGATAGAAAACCTATAAGAATTGACAAAAAAACTCCTGGAACTGATAAGCAATTATAGCAAGTTTGCAAGACACAAGGTTAATATACAAAAGCAAATTGCTTTCCTATATACCAGCAATGAACAAGTGGAATTTGAATTTAAAAACACAGTGTCATTTATATTAGCACTCCCAAAAATGAAGGCATAAATCTAACAAAGTACATACAAGATCTATATAGTAAAACTACGATCCTCTGATGAGCAAAATCAAAGCAGAACTAAACAAATAGAGAGAGATTTTGTATTTATGGCTAGAAAGGCTCAATATTGTTAAGATATCAGTTCTCCTCAACTTGTACATTGAATGCAACCCCAATCAAAATCCCAGCAAGTTATTATATGGAGATTGGCAAACTTCTTCAAAAGTTTATGTGGAGAGGCAAAAGACCAAGAGAGACCAAGGCAATACTGAAGGAGAAGGAGAAAGTTGGAAGACTGACACTCCATGCCTTCAAGACTTACTATAAAGCTGTAGTTATCAAGTATTGGTATTAGCAAAATAATCGACAAATGAATCAGTGGAACAGAATAGAGAGCCCAGAAACAGACCTATGTAAATATAGTCTACCAATCTTTGACAAAAAAGCAAAGGCAACACAATGGAGCAAAGATAGTCTCTTCAATAAATGGTGCTGAAACAGTTGGACATTCACATGCAAAAGAATGCATCTAGACACAAATCTTCCATCTTTCACAAAAATTAACTCTAAATGAAATCACAGACCTAAATATAAAATGCGAAACGATAAAACTCTTAAAGGATAATTTAAGGGAAAATCTAAATGATCTTGAGTATGGCGATAACTTTTTAGATATGACACCAAAGACATGATCCATGCAAAAAAGAATTGATAAGCACAACTTCATTAAAATTAAAACTTCTGCTCTTTGAAAGACGATGTCAAGAGAATGAGGAGAAAAATCACAGACTGGGAGAAAATATTTGCAAAAGATACATCTGTTAAAGGACTGTTATCTAAAATATACAAACAACTCTTAAAACTCAATCATAAGAAAACAAACAACTCAGTTAAACAATGAGTCAAAGATCTTAACAGACACCTCATCAAAGAAGATATAACAGATGGCAAATAAGCATATGAAAAGATGTTCCACATCAAAAGTCATCAGGGAAATGCAAATTAAAACAACATTGAGATATCCCTGCACACTTATTAGAATGGCCAAAATCTGGAACACTGACAACATTAAATGCTGGCAAGGCTGTAGAGCAACAGGAACTCTCATTCATTGCTGGTATAAATGTAAAATGGTACAGCCACTTTAGAAGACAGTCTGGTAGTTTCTTACAAAACTAAACACAGTCTTACCATGTGATCCAGCAATTGCAATTCTTGGTATTTACCCAAAGGAGTTGAAAACTATGTCTACACAAAAACCTGCACACAGATGTTCATACCAGCTTTATTCATAATTGCCAAAATTTGGAAGCAACCAACATGTCCTTCAGAAGGTGAATGGATAAATAAACTGGCACATTCAGATATTGGATATGTTGGAATATTATTGGAATATTATTTAGCGCTAAAAAGAAATGAGCTATCTAGTCATCAAAAGGCAAGGAGGAACCTTAAATGCACATTACTAAGTGAAAGAAGCTAATCCAAAAAGACTACATACTGTGTGAGTCCAACTATATGACATTCTGGAAAAGGCAAAACTGTGAAAATAGTGAAAAAATCAGTGGTTGCTAGAGCTTGGGGGTGGGGAGAGGGATGAATGGGCAGAGCACAAAGTCCTTTTAGGGCAGGGAAAATATTCTGTATGACACTATAATGATGGACACACATTATTAAACATTTGTCCAAACCCATAGACTGTACAACACCAAGCGTGAAGCCTAAGGTAAACTATGGGCTTTGGGGGTTATGATGTGTCAGCCTAGGTTCATTGTTTGTAACAAATGTACCACTCTGGTGAGGGACGTTGGTAACTGGGGAAGCTGTGCATGTGTGGGAAGAGGGTATGTGGTTATTCTCTCCAATTTCCTCTCAGTTTTGCTGTGAACTTAAAACTCCTCTGAAAATAATAAAGTCTTAAAAATAAAAGAAGTTGGCAGGGAAATTAAAATGTTTTAGACCAAATATTTGAAGTTGTTTGAAAAGAGAAAAATCTTACTCTTTCTGGCAAACTGTCTCCTTATCACTGTCAGAAAGCAATGCAGAACTGGATCATGTCATGATGCTGATCCCAAACAGAAATTCCCATCTGCTTAAAAATTCTAATGGGAGATTAGAAAGCAACAGATGTTAAATACGTAGTTATCATTATATTTAGAAGAAAAGTGAATTGGTCTTTGTCCAATTTGAAGAACTTTTCCAGTAACCAATGGGTAATACTATTGCAACAGTTAGTATGGCTGTGCAACAAATCACAACAAAATTTAGCTTAAAACAATCCTAATATGGGGCTGGCCACGTAGCGGAGTGGTTAAGTTCACATGCTCTGCTCCAGGGGCCCAAGTTTTGTGGGTTCAGATTCCAGGTGTGGACCTCGCACCGCTAGCCAATCCACACTGTGGTGGCATCCCACATAAAATAGAGGAAGATTGGCACAGATGTTAGCTCAGGGCCAATCTTCTTCACACACAAAGAGTAATGTTCACCTTGCTCATGAATTTTCCTCCTGACCAGAGCTCAGTGAGAACAGCTCATCTCTACCCCATTTAGCATAGTGCCAGGGCAGCTCAGAGGCTAGTGGAATCAACTGTAGGCTTGTTCACTCACGTGTCTGATGATTGATGCTGGCTGTGGTTGGGGGCCTCAGTTCCTCTACACGTGGGCCTCTTCATGAGGTCTCTCCACATGGCCTAGTTTGGCCTTCCTCACCGTAAAGTGGCTGGGTTTCGAGGGCAAGCATCTAAGAGAGAGTGAAGCAGAAGCTGTATCTCTATTATGACCTAGACTCAGAAGCCAAATAGCATCACTTCTGTCACGTTGGTTCTGTCACAGTCATAAGGCTCCATCCAAATTCAGGGTAGGCAGACACAGTCTCAGTTCTCAGATGGGGGAAAAGAGTACAAGTATATTGGTGCAACTATCTTCAGAAAACACAATCTGCTCCAGCTTTACCAGAAGCAGAACCTGTTCTTAAGATTTCCTACTTATTTGTGGAGAACTATAACCAAATGCAATGATAAATAACAAAGGATAGAGCTGAAAGGCATAGTCTGATATGGCACAAGACTAACTATTGAGACTATCTTATTTCAAATATTCAGTTATTTAGAAATAGATAAGTAACTCACTAGTTAATAACTCCAATTTGAGCTAGTATGAAAAGCCAGGTGTTTTAAGTTAGGTAAAGGTAGAATTTTTTGGAGCTCAAATTAGCTCATTAGCATCAGTTAATAAATCAAATCAGTATAATTTTCCCAAACATTGGTACTTAACACTTCATGAGTTTTCAATGAAAGGCAATGGTCCAACACTTAGTCTCAACGTGTTAACAAGGAGAAATGGAAGGTTATTTTAAGCTTAAAACACAAGATAAAAATTGAGAAAATTCTCTGATGTCAAAATTAGACTATCCTAACATTTCAAAAGAGCAGAAACAGAATGAAACTGTTATTAATTAATGTAATATAATAGGGAATGATTTGGAATGAAATGGAAAGGATTATAGGGAAATTTAATGCTCGAACATATTCCTCTCTTTTGAATTCATGTTAGTGTGCTACTTAAACAAGTTATTACTTCAAGTCATTCCACATATATAGATAAGTTGCATTTTTCACCCTGCTTTCACACTGGACGTGTCTTCACTAATGGCTCCTAACCCACTGAATGCCATGGATATTTGATGCATGCTGTAAAAATTTATTGACAATCAAGTGAGGTAATTATTTTGTACTTTGTTTTCTTTACAAGTTCAGAAAGTCTTATTTTAAGAGTTCAGAACTTTGAATAGCTTGTTGGTTTGAAGGTCTCTCTTTTTGGACAGAGCAAAGAGGTTCCATTGTGGGGTTTTTGCTCCTCTTGCAGCTGGAAGAGACTGTATTCAGTGGGTGATGCTTGAGGAAGGGAAAGAGTACTCACTTTGTTTTGTTGCCCACAGATTATTCAAATTATTCTCATAGGCATCTGCTTCAATTAACATCCAATCTATTACTCACCTACTTTTGTTGTCAAGGATGAACATCTTTATAGCATGACTGGGGTTTTTTCTCCAGTAAACCAAGCCTCTTGCTAAATGATCTTTCACAAAAGCCACATTTAAATAGAGAGATAGATAAGTGTTATGTTTTTTTTTTTAGATAAAAGCCTGAAAGACATGATGCTGAGTCTTCTGAGAAGGAAGAAGTTACCTAGTACCCTGAATGTTTTCCACAGAATACCCAAGAGTTAATGAAAGGAGCTCCAACTTTCCGTCTATGTGAACTGGGTTTAAACACCACTTTTGACCTGAGAAATACCAATAAACCACTTAACACCTCTGAAGCTCAGTTTCCTTACATAAAAATGGGAATAACGGTCCCTGCCTTGCAGGACTGTCACAGGGATTAGGTAGAATAACATCAAAAACTGTTCGGTACTAAGTAAACAATCAACAATTTCTATTTTATCATCTCTCCCCAACTCAGTTGTTACATTTTTCTGTTTTAAATGTGTTCTAACCATTTCTGTTTTGTTTTTAATGTGATAGCTTGGGATTTTGAAATTACACACATGAACACACACAGCTTTATCTTTTTAAAGAGAATATTTCCCTTCCTTCCTTCTTTCTTTCCACAGATATCTCAGTATCTGCTATGTGCCAAGCGCCTGTACCAGGCACCAGTTATCCAGAACAAAGAGCAGGTGCCTTCCTGGATGACTCTTTACCATCTATTAGGAAGAGAGAGCATTTGAACAAACAAATAATCATATACGGCTGTAGTTCCAGATGGTAAAGAAAGGAGTCCAAGCTACTAGTCCAAGGGACCTAGTCAAAACCATAGACAGCGTGGTGAAGAAAGGCCTCTGTGAGGAGGTGATAATTAAACAGAAAACTAAAGAATGGTGTACTGATTAATCTCCATTTCCCCTACCCACACCCACACACCCTCTCAATGATTCTCTGTCTTTCTCAACCCTGTTCACACTCAGGGAGGCTGGGTTACTGACGATTGCAACACCTATGCTCCCTTGCCCTCAGGTTTCCCGTTGAGTTCTGCCAAAGTGAGACACTGGCTGTACAGATTGAGGAGCTTAAGGATAGAGACATCAAGTTATCACCTTGCCCTCTCTCCATGCTCTGATGTCACATCTGTGGTGACAGCTGCTTCCTTCTATAGCTACAACTCCCTCTGGAAGACTCCTTCCTCATGGGCTAGTTTACACTAAGTTCAGACAGTACCACCTCCTCCTCTTTTTCCTTCAGCCCTTGGTGTGATAATGGCTTCCCACTGTTGCTAGTCGCTGAGTGCCACACCTTTAGTGTTTGTTCCTAACCCAGCCCTCACCTCTAAAAATCTCCATCTGGTGTGAATTCTGATTTTAGCCTGGAATCTGACCGTTACAAAAGGACTTGGCCACATGAAAACCTTGGAGGGAGCAGTGCAGGGAGAGGAAACAGCATGTGTGAAGGTTCCAATGTGCACAAGAATTGGCATGATGAAGGCATTAGGAGAAGGGCTGTGTGTTTGAAGCCCTGTGAGTGAGGAGGAAGTGGAGTGAGATGACATTGGAGAGGTGACAGAGGCCAGACCATAAGAGTTTTGAGGCCACCTAAGACGTTTGGATTTTATTTTCTAAGTGAACTTACCAGTTCTCACACTTGGAATATAAATAAGACAAGTTATTTGTTAATTCAAAGTGCTCTCTCTTTAAGGAGCAAGACAGAAGGCCAGGAATGGGCAAGGATATTTTATGTCTCTCAAAACAAGCATTAGCTTTATTTTTATATTCTTTTTAATATTGTTTTGTTATCATTGGTGTTATTCTTTTCATGAAAGACTTAGGTTAGAATGCCTACCTAGAACAAAATATCATTTGGACTATAAATATATACCTCAGTGTCTTGAAATCTTCAGTTTTACTATATAGTACCTCACAGAGGTAAGGGATTGTTATTATCACTCCTCTGATAAGGTCAAAGCACTTATTTTTTAATCAATGGATTAGGTAGTTTTATTTCTTTATTGCTAAGCATAGCCAATTCATTTCAAGCTTACTCCAGTATAAAACAGTGAATTTGTGTATCCTTCTGTTCTGCTGCTTGCCATTGAAACATTATCTAAGTGAAAGCAGCGTGAAGCCAAAGAGAAGAAGGAAGCCCCACTGCGGTCTGTGTCGTCACTTTTTCCACTCACTTCCAAGAGATCTTTGCATCATCTGCTTAAAGAAAGGATGAACTAGACCTCTTCCTGAACCTTCTGGAGGGTGGGGACAATGCTTTCCATCACCGCAAAATTAACTTTAATTTCACCACATCCTTTTCCTCACTTCACAATCTCCAAATCTTGCTATTCACAAACCAAAAATGGCTTTTCTTTGTTTACATCAAAAGATGCAAACTTTCCTTCCTGCCTTTTAAAATTGTCATTATCTGCTTCTATATTTCCTTTGCATTGACCTTGGAGTCATCCTTTACTTGTGTTTTCTCTCACATCCATCCAATCCATCAAGAAAATCCTGTAGACTCTACCTTCAAAATATATATGGAACCCAAGCACTTCTTATCACTTCCACAATATCTACCTGGTCCCAGCCACTGTTATCGTCTCTTTGCTGGACTACAGCCTTTAACTGCTCTCCTTGCTTTTATCCTGGCAGTCCATTCCCTATACTGTAAAAAACCTACATCAGACAAATGCCATTATTTGCTCAAACTCCTGCAAGTTCTCCATATTTCACAGAGATTATGGGCCAAAGTCTTTGGAATGGACTGCACGGTTGTACCTGGCCTGCAGCCTCCCTTCTCATCCCTAACCTTTGCTCCTACTACGCTTTCTCTCACCATACTCTACACACAAGTCTTCTGGAACACATCAGTCAGACTCCTGCCTTGGGCCTTTGCACCAGCTATTCTCTCTGCCTGGAATATTTTTCTTCTAGATATCACACAGATAATCCCTTTGCCTTCAAGTCCAAGCTCAAATATTATCTTTTCAATGAAGTCTACTAGGACAACCTGTGTCATCAGCATAGGCTACATTATACCGTGACAATAAACAAACCTCCAAGCTCAGTGCCTTAACACAACAAAAATTCGCTTCTCGCTCATGCTAACTATCTACACAGGTCGACAGGGTAGTTCCTGCTTATTTGTAGTCACTCAGGAACCCAAGCTAATGGTAGCTCCATTTTACCATGTATTTGTACCATTATCACTCAGAGGAAAGATGAGCTGCCTTATCCTACATAAGTAATTAAATACCTTCACGCAGAAGAGATACATATTACTTCTGCCTACACTCCACCTATTAAAGCAAGTCACATGGCCATGGTTAATTTCAACAGATGAAGGAAAGACAACCTTACCATGTGCCTGAAAGGAGGAGAATCACAATATATGGGAGCTGCCTGTATTAGTTATTTATTGCCGCAATAATGATGCATAACTACCAACTGCAATACCCCAATGGCACATAAGATTGGTGTTTATTGTTGAAGCTTCTGGGGTGATTCTTGAGGTGGTTCTGCTGTTCTTGGCTGTACTTGTTCACACGTGTTGGTGGGGGGTGGTGCACAGCTTGTGTTGGCTGATCTAGTCTGGTCTCAGCTGATGTCTCTGCTCCATATGTCTTTAATCCTTCAACAGGCTAGCTCACACACGTCCTTATGGTGATGGCAGAGCCATAAGGGAGAGCAAGAAGAAACACAAAAGGACTCCTCTGGTGTAGGTTTAAAACTGCCTGAAAATAATACACTGAAGTATCTCTTTCTTGATTTGTCAACTCTGGGAAAACATTGTCAAGATTTATGATAGTTACATTGTGTTGTATAACTATCAAGCATTCCACGCTCTTTCTTTATGTTGATTCTAAATACTGAAAGCAACAAACATTATTTGCAATATCATGATAATATTAACGTTTCCATTAGATTGCCTTTGGATGCAAGTAACAGAATATCTAGCCAAAAGTCTCCTAAACAGTGAAGGACATATTGCCTCACATAATAAGTGGACTATGTGAGTTAACTCTGCACTTAAATAATGTTCAGGCTTTGCGTGTCATCTCTATAATTTTTATAGCTTTCCCCTCAGAGCCGCAATATGATTATAGGTGCTTCAAGTGTCATATCCTTATGAAACAACTTATAATCAGGAAGGAGCAAGTCATTGCCTATGTCCCTTTTAAAGAATGAGCATATTTTTTGATAGAAATTCTCCTACGAAGATTTTCTCTTTTATCTCATTGGCCAGGATTGTATCATATTGCAACGCACGCCAATGCTTAAACTAAACACTTGGAAAGAGAAGAGAGTTTCTATGATTGGTTTAAACTAATTACTATTCATTTTCTGAGTTGTGAAGCCCACGTAATGCAGAGTAACACCTGGGCATAATTTGGGTATTGTTGGAAGGAATAAGGAGGGAATACTTGTTGAGTAGGTAGCAAATACTATTTATCTTTGTTACTTGACATCCTTACAAATACTTTGTCCCTTATAAGGACTTTCAAAAATGCCCAATCCTCCATAGAATGTACTTAGCCGCTCCTCAAAGGAGAAAACCCATCTCATCAGTTACTATATTAATCTCTAAGTTCAGGATCTTTAGAATTGTACTGTTATCTCTATCATAACTAAATATGGTTTCTTGTCCAAGAAGCGCAAACCATATAAATAGGGTTTATGGTCCAAGAACTTGTGTCCAAAAGACAAGATATTCACCCCAAATATACTCAACATGTAATGGTGGATAAGGAACAGGATAACTTCAGTTTTTAAATACCCCATTTGAAGAAGGAGAGAACGGTAAAGCACACAAAATAATTACTGGAGGCTTGCTAACTCTGAGCTCTGGAAGGACTTCCCCTGATTCATATTCCTGATTATTCCCTCTTGGAAAATAATGTTTGATAATCATACTCTAGAGCCACAGTTCAAATGGTCATTAGAGAGTTCTAGAAACTACAGAGGTTTAGCATCCTACTTCTTCTCAGGTAAGTTCAAGGGCCTTAATGTTTCCTTAAAAGCCCAACAATCACAGCTGATGTCACTATGTTTGAATTTTCTTTGGCAATACGCTTCCCTTAATAACTAAGTAGGCTTCCAGTGTATCTGTTTCTAGGCAATTCCATTAGCTATTAATCAATAGTACGACTCTTGTCTAGACATGGTCTTTGAGAATTCCTGTCTTCTATCTTCTGACCTTTCTTTATGATCCTTCCTCAAGTTGGAGTCCAGCAAAAGACTTAGAAGGGGAGAGACCACCCACCCTCAATCTGATAAATGCTGCTAGATTTTCCCCCAAGTTGCTAAGCAGAGAATTCTTAGGAGAACTTCTTAGGGAAGACTTAGGTACTCAGTCTTACCAATCTTGTCTTAAGCAAAGTCTACTGTTTTCCTGCCTCTGCTTATTCTATTTTATGTGGAAGTAGAATATAAAGTATTGGTTTTATAGTAAGAAATATTACTCCTTTTTAAAAATATTTTATTGCTTGCAGCTTTTAAGCCTCACCTCTCCCTCTTCTCTTTGTGTCCCACATCTGAACAAGCTGACAAGAAAGCCAGGGTGCTCCCTCCTTTGGCACAGTGGGAGAGTGGGACTATGTGAGTTAACTCTGCACTTAAATAATGTTCAGGCTTTGCGTGTCATTTCTATAATTTTTATAGCTTTCCCCTCAGAGCCACAATATGATTATAGGTGCTTCAAGTGTCATATCCTTATGAAACAACTTATAATCAGGAAGGAGCAAGTCATTGCCTATGTCCCTTTTAAAGAATGAGCATATTCTTTATGAATGAGAAACAACTCAAACCCCTTCTCATGCACACTCTCTCACTCCAGCCCCACGCACTAGCCACAATAAAAGTCCAAGCCTGTCACCTTTCCTTGCTCTCTCTGGCCATTTTGGACCTGTGTGGGAGGTCTGCCCTGCTCTCCCCAGAGATCTTAACTATGTAAGCAATAAACTTTTTTATGCCCTCTGGTGTGTGTGTAGCATCATCAGGCTTCACATTCAAACCAGATTTCCGGTGAGTCCATCTACCTCTGCCGATGATAATCCATATTTCCTAATGGTATTCTCCATTAACTTATATTGCAAGCCACAAACAGAAAAAGTTATCTCTTAACAAAACTATGTTTTCTTTCTGCTCTACTTTTAGGGTAGACTACCTTCAGACTATGTTTGTCTTTTTTTATTCTAAACATATCTAAAAGCCTCAAGAAATACTCTAATTTTTCCCACCATGTTTTAACATTATAATTCCATTCAGCAAATGGTCTGAGTTCAAGATACAAAAGCTCACAGTCTGATAAAATGTTTCACCTTCACCTATTAAGAAGCACCAACTGCCCAGCCTGGAAAACAAGGGCTCTCTCTGTGCTGTACCTTAATCACTTCTCTCCTCAGCAAATTCCACATTTTAGTATGTGTTACTCCCAGCTTCCTACTTCTGGTAACAAAGTCTGTATAGGTTAGGAGACCTGCCATTGAAATTTTAAAAACACTCAAAAGAGGATTAATCAAAGGGATTTATTGTCTCACACAAGAAAAAGTGGAAAGCTTCCCGAGTTTGCTAAATCAGTGGCTTAAAAATAGCCATGCTCTGGTGCCAGCCTGGTGCACTGGTTAAGTTTGTACGTTTCACTTCAGCAGCCTGGGGATCAGATCCTGGGTGCAGACCTACACCCCACTCATCAAGCCATGCTGTGGTGGCATCTCACATACAAAAAGAGGAAGATCAGCAACAGATGTTAGCTTGGGTCCAATTTTCCTCACAAACAAATTAGTGCTCTGAATCAACTTTTCTAAATAATTTGAGGTGGGAACAGGTCTGACATGGAATAGCTATTTTATGAGCAACCGACACCACCTGCCACAGTTAGTCAGTCTGCGTATAGTTCTTGAGTATCCATGATATCCCAATTGCCAGCCTAGCCATTAGGGAGAGAGCAGTGAGCAAGACATACCCCATTTTACCCTCAAGAGCTTACAATCTAGAATGCAAGGAATTCTTACTTGCTGAAGAATGATTGGCTTCAGAAAAAGAGGAAATATATCCTATGTAACTATGCCTAAACTTTTCCAAAGAGAAAATTTAAGTCATCAAAATAATGTGAAACCTCTTTTTTAATGCTCTATAGATCCTCAAATCATGCTATATTTCATTGTCTTTATATGTGGATCTTGACTTTCTTATGCAGGCTTTTTCCCCCTGAAATTTTAAATTGTCTATTTTTCCATGTTGTTGCAAGAGATGTATGCCTTTACCTGATTATTTAAAACATCTTTTTTTTAATGTAATGCACTCTACTTTCTTCCAAAGACATTCAGCACGGAGCCTCTGTCTTCTTGTTTTAATGTGAACTCATTTCTTTCTGTAGATGCTGCACAGATATCTTACTGGCAATCTTTTCAATTCACTTCTCATTATCTCCTATGTTTCTATGAACCCACATTGCCCCTCATTTCTTGGTTCCCTTTTTGTTTTGCTGGACTATATCCTCAAGTAATTATTTTCATAAAAGGTATAGGAAGAATACTTGAAAAAACCTTAATTGTAAAAAAATATCTTATTTTGACCTCATATGAAAGTGGTATTTTGGCTATGCTTTTCAGCCACTATATCGTATAGGTAAAACGAAGTTTCTGTCTCCATTGTATCTTCCATGAATTCAACAATGTTTCTGATTTACTGAACCATTTTTAGAATCATTATGCTTTCAGGAGGTGGGAGAAAGAAAGAAAGAGCCTGCGCATAGTCTGCCTTCTTCAACCAGAAGTCAATTTCCTAAGTTCTTTTAAAGTTACATGTTTAAGCTAAGCCTGCCTGCTGTTCTACTTCTGTATTCCATTCTTACAATTTAGCATCTGTTTAATAAATGTAAAGGAAAAGTGAGTTGATCTTGTAGAGAGTCCTGAACTTATTCGTGAGCTCTTGGGTTCAAATGGACTTTGAGCAGTCATGTGATAATATACTTGCTTTCAGAACACTCAGTTAAAAAAAGAAACCCTTCAAAAATGTCTGTTACGTCATTCCCTTTAACACCAGGGAGATAAATAATCCAAAATCCCATGTCTGTCTAGGTTTTTAAGAATTTTACTCCCAGTTTTTCCTGAGGACATATATTTAGTGTTCATTTCTCAATAATCCTTGCTTAAATGTTTCCTAATAATTCTACATTATCTTCAAACTTGCTGGAAACATTAAACCACAAGCATAACTTGTCTCACTTTTAGAAAAATTAGTAATTTTTAAATATAACTGAGAAGCTGGATCTTTTTCTATACTGTGATAAAGGATGACTTTTCTGTCTTATATCACATGTTTGGGCAATACAAATTTTCAAGTGCATTACTGAAACTCTGGCCTCTGGTATTAAATTTCCCCGAGATATCAGAGTCTATTCCACAGAGGTAGCATTAATCTTCTCCACTGAGACAAGATGCTCCCATTATTCACCAAGATAACTAGTTCCCAGATTTTGCTGACAAGATCCTTTTTTCAAATGTTCAGACCAAAGAGGTGACAAAACTCACTTAGGAGAAGACAGCAGGGTTTAAGATCAGCCTTCCTAATGTTCAGAACATGAGTTATTTCCATCCCTATCCTGAAAGAAGTGTACGAGTTGAGGTATAAATACATCCGTGGTGCATAACCAGAGGTTAAGTAAGAGATTGGTATGGTTTTCCTGCATAAATGGAATTGTATTTTGTCTATATAACACATCAAATCTGGAAAAATCTTTCTCGACATTATATTTCTGCCTTGGCTTCACATTTGAAGTATGATTTTTTGAGGCTGAAATTATTATACAGACTCCGGTCATTCACATATGATGAACACCCCCAAACAGTAAACTTATTACAAAAACTTTGCATGAGAAATCTACTTAGCTTAGGGAAGTTATATACTGATATGCTATTTACAAGAGAAAAGTGAATAGCTTATATTGAAAACTGATTCATATAAAGTTAAGTCTTGCAAACAAATGTGGGTGAGCTTTTCCCTTAGTCGTTCCTATTTTTAAAACATTTCTCAAGTGGTTTGCAGTATGAGAACACTTTCTTTATTAGAAGATTTAATCACCAAATGAGCAAGTATTCCGGATTTGAGCTCTACTGACTAGTTGTATAAGCTCACTTCTCAAGACCTCAGTTTCTTATTCAACAAAGAAAGGAAGGGTTGGCTCTGATAATCTCAAAGTCTATCCAAGATCCCAAAACATCTGATTTTAGGATTTTTGTTTTGCTTTAAAATTCCCAATCAGTTAGATAAATGGTGAGCTAAGATCTGCTAACGTCAGTGAGAGCATCAATTACTTTTAGCCCAAGCATGCTCTGTAGTTCCAACCTAGGAGTCTTGAGCGTTATGGAATAGAAATACAATTATGAGCTCATATGCACTGGTGATATGAAGTTGACTATCTCAGAGAGAGGACACTTGAACTGGGATCATCAAAACATGGCAGCATATGTGTGTGCATGTGTGTAAGTGTGTGCAGGTGTGTATGCATGTGTGGGTGAGTGTGCTGGTGATTTTGGAGCAAGAGGAGAATATGATGTAGACATGGCGAGAAAAGGTAGAACTTTCCTCAAAGGAGCCCTGTTTTCAGGCTCTTCGGTAATGATGATAGAATGTGACAGTTTTATAAAAGATCATGATTTGGTTCAGACATATCACTTTTAGCTTATTCTCCTCCCCGTTTCAGGGCAAAGACATAAGCAAGGTGCCCATCGATCTGTCGCATGTCCCTGTGAAAATATCTGAATTAATGAACTGTTCAAGCTCTAAGAGACTTTAAAGTTAAGTAGCTTGGCATTTTAAGAACTTCTTTTCTTTCTTGAAAAAGATAACACACAGAGCAGATTATTTCATTTTTGAATGAAATTGCTGCAAATGATATTTCCAAGCTAAGAGACTACGACACAAACAATTTCAGTAGGTAAGCACGCATCAATAATCACATCAGCACATTTTTCAGTGCTATGGAATCTTAGTATAAGAAAATACTTTAGAAAATCTTCCAGACGAAGGGCTGGCAAATTACAGCCCATGGACCAAATCTAGCCCATCGCCTGTTCTTATAAATAAAGTTTTATTGGAACACAGTCACACCCATTCATTTGTGTATTGTCTATGTTTGCTTAACTGCTACAATGGAAGAACTGAGTAGTTGCAACAGATACCACATGGCTCACAAAGCTGAAAAAAATGTACTATCTGGTCTTCTACAGACAAAGTTTACTAACCTCTAATCCAGACCGGTGGTTTCCTATTATTATTATTATCATTATTATTATTATCATCATCATCATCATCATCATCATCATTTCTTTTTAAACTATGAGTGGCCCTGGCTCTTTTTTCAAAACGGAGATAACAAAATAACTATTGTTTTCCCTGGTTATAAACTTTTCCTGGCAATATTGGCTGCAGGTTCTCTGATACCCACCATTAGCCTTCCTTCCTAATCTAACCTTCTTTCCTAACCAAGCAGTGATTTTGCAACTAGAATTCTCAGTACAGATTAGGTGCTGCCAGGTAGGTGCACTCACACAGGTTTTTGAAGGTCTTGGAAATGTGGGACATTTCTGCAGGAAAATCTAATGCTCAGCTAGAAATTGAGGCAGTGGAGAGGGCAGCTTGCTGCCCCCTGGATCACAGCTTCTGTAGCACATTCTTAAACTTGATAGTTAAGCGGTGGCTTTGTAATCCCATCTCTTCCTAATGGGGGCTGAGATGGTAGGACTCCCGGGAGGCAGGCTGCAGGATTTTGGGTTATTTCAGAGATCCTGTCCTGAAATTGCTCCTTTTGCCCTTTCAACGACCGTGTAAGAACAGATCTAAATTAAATCCTTCTGTGCTTAAAATACCTTAAGTGCCTTGTATCTCCTCTACAAAGCGTAGTTGTTGTAGCTTGATCACATGCTGAATTCCCACGTACATGAGTCTGGTTTAAGATCCTCTCTCCTCTTCCCTTCATCCAAAGTGTCCTTCAGCTCCATTATCGTAGTTTGATTGAGTTTTCTATTTGTTAGGACATTACCCCTCATATACTTTTTTGGGGGTGGAGCAGGACATTCTTGAACATTAATTTTTGCAAATAAATTTTGGAAACAATTTGTAAAATTTCTCTGTATCTGCCCTTTACAAAAAGCATTAAGATTTTAATTAGAATTGAATTAAATGTATAAACTATTTGGAGGATTAACTAACATCTTTATAATATTAGGTTTTCCTGTAGAATAATAGGGTTTGCATATCCATTTCTTTAAGCCTTCTTCTGTTGGAGAACAAAAGAAAGAAAAAATACAGATTTCACACATGGTTATAGTTGTACTTTTAAGGTGGATACTGAATCAAAATGTAACATCTTAAGGGTAGTACGAATTCTGAAAGTTTTCAAAATGAAATTATTTATTAATCAAATAACATCTACATACATTTGGAAAACAGTAATGAATGCAAGTGAAAGACATTATTTATTCGACCCAAAGATACTTGGGGTATATGTGAATTTGAGCATCTCCTGATATAATTTCAAAGATTTCCAAAGCCATCTAGCTAATGGATTGGGAAGCACCAATTTAGACTGACTATCCCCTCATATTGATAATTCTTTGGATAGCACTTCTGTTCAATTACCATAGAGGCTAAAACAGTAAGGAGAATTCACTACTGGGTGGGGTAGCTATTTCATTTATGGAAAAATCTAATAGAGAAAAGATTTTCTTCATGTGGAGTAGATCTACCTATGGTCCTGTCCCCTAGAGCTAACGTGAATAAATTCTTATTCTCTGGAGCATTCTAGTCCTTCAAATATCAGATAATAATTTTCATCTCCCCCACACTCACCACAGTTTTCCCTTGCTAGTTCTTTCAATTTCCTTTCACAGCTTATTCCCAAACCTTTCACCTTTCTAGTCATCCTTTTACAAACATGCCTGAGTTTCTCAGAATCTCATTTACTGAGAAAAACTCAGCAGGTGCTAATCCCAACCCCCCAGATGTGTTCTAATGTTTGAACAGGATATTTTCACTTGTATTGCACCTTTGGTTTTTATTGCATGTTTCATCGCCTCTGTTTTTGGGTTTTCCTACCTCAACTCTAGAGCCAGGGAGCTCCAAGTCTGCACATCAAAAAAAAAAAAAAAAAAAAAAAAGGCAGAAGAAAAAAAGAAAAGCTTTTTCTCTGGAAAGAATTTCAGATTGATAAGAATAACAGTACAAAGAACACACACGTATCCTTTACCCAGATGCACTATTGTTAACATTTTACCCCATTTGCTTCATCGTTTGATTTTTCTCTCAATCTCTCTGTCTCTCTCCCTCATAATTTATTACCATATTTAAATATGTTGGTGCTCAAATTATCCCAGATTTGAGCATTGAGAGCACTTCAAGGTGGCTTTTGTGTCCTTTTGTCATATTCTCACTTTTTTGAGCACTTTCTTACTTTCTGGCAGAGCCAGATGTTCTAGGCTCACCCACGCTATGTTTGCCCTGGAGTTGGCCACTTCTCCAAAGAGCCCTAGCCCCTTTAGGTGGGGAGTTAAATCTATACTTTATAATCAGTTGATATTTTAAGAGCCTAAATGTATCTTAGAGATCATATGCCAGCTCATTCTTTAGACAGATGAGGTAAATTTAACCCAGCGTGTTCCAGTGAGTTACTCAAATAGCTATTTGGAAACAGAGCCAGGACCAAAGTCAAGTCCTCTAACTCCCAAATATCCACTCTTTCCCGTTTGTAACCTTTCAGCCTTCATAAAGCACTCAACCATAGCAGGTGTTGTTTCATTCTGTTGATTTTGTCCTATCACTTCAGCATCCTGAGACATTTATTTATTAACCAGTATCGTCTTTGGATACTCAATCCTTATTCAAATGCTTTAAAAAGTAAGTTTCTAAACTGAGATTGGATCAATTTCCAACTTCAGGAGAGATTTCTTGGGCTGAGTTATAAATCTTTGAATAATGAGGTTTTTAATGAAACCAGGGATAACACATCATTAAGTGTAGAGAGAGAATGGCACTCTTATAATCACTATTTTTGGGGGGCTTAATGGAAAAATGCAGAATATTGAAATGTTTTCTTATTATTATTTAATTTGTCAAAACCCCATCATTTACACCACATTTTAAATGAGGTGGAATAGTTTTTAAAGATGTTACAGAGATCATTACAAAAGCACTGGGAAGCTAAATATGGGGGCGAGGAGAAGTGGGGGAGGAAGCAAGAGGGAAAAATAACTACCAAGCTCGATGTGAGTCCAGGTGCTGGCAGCACATATCAGCTTAACTTGTTGCCAACGGTCCGCAGGGGGACATAATGTGAAAGTTAAAATGGGATCGAGATAGGTGTGGCAACAGTTCTGCATCCATAACATGCATCCATCCCAAGGCACCATCTGTTACATCTTCAGTCTTTTTGTGAGTATCAGCAATAGAGGTAATTAAGCAAATGAGCAGCTAAAATTGAACTTCCCAGAAAGGAGGAAAAGTTAGCAAAGATTCTACGATGGGGTGTCCTTGTAGGAGCAGAGGCTGAACACCTGGAGCCGACTCTTAGGTAAGGCAGGGTGAATGGGTGGCGGCTGGAGCATGGGAACAAGGAGAGCCCAAGGATTCACGGCAGCTCATAGTTCCAGGATCTACTGATGGCAAAGGGCAAATGCCTCTGGTTTCTTTATAAAGGAGAAAGAAGAGTGTACAGATAATCTCGGACACACTCTGAAAGGAAAAGAGGCCAATTTGCTGTATCAGTGGCACAACAGCAGTGACGCCTCCACTCGCAAATCCCCTAAGATCAGTGCTCCTTTGAACAAAGTTGGCTGAGGCGCCTGTGGAAGCTCCATTCTCTGTGTTGGCAGTTGAGGAGGCATCAGTGAACCTGTCCTAAGCCTGAGACACAAGCGGGTCTAGTCAGCCCAACTCAGAAGAGGGCCGAATTACCGAGGCTTTCAGAGCTGAATTAACCACAGAGGGTGCTGGCCCCGACATGAGACCATGCAGCCTCCCTGTCCCTTCTGCAGGGAGCCATGCCTGCACAGGCCCATAGGGCTGGAGAGCTGGGAGGAAGCACCCCATCATCCTCCATGGTGTTTTGACAGTGAAGTGCTGGTGGGACTATAGAGACAATGGCATTCCTTCTTTGCAGATCTTGATCTTTCGGGCTTTTTGCTGTACTCTTTTGCCAGTGTCCCAATCTCTGGATCTTTCTTAACCTAATCCCTTTCTTCCCTGATCCTTTCCTGTTTCCCTAGCCCCACCGCACAGACCTGTAGGAAATTCAACCTCTCCCCAGACTCTGCCATCAGACACGGATTCTTTCCCTGCTCATGAGGATCAGAAGGAGCTCTTCCCTGGAGCACTGTCGGCCTTGCCACTTTTCCCATTCTGGCCTTGGAATGCATTTCCAGCACCTGGGCCCCCGCCTTATCTTTCCCATCAGTCTTTCGCTGATAACTGGTTTTTCTGCCCCAGCCCCTGTCTCTGCTCTACTTCCCTACCCAGGATCCTTCCTTCTCAGGGATTGGAGCAACATCACCTCCTGATGGGCTTTCCCGAGTTTGACCACCACTATGCTCGGACTTCTATTTTCAGCTACCAGGTGCCGCCATCCAAAGGCTCCATTCACAGGCTGAGATCTTGGCCTGTTGCACACCTGTTGTTGACTGCCTGCCTGTGGCTGCCTAAAGCATCTTTCACACACTTACTCCGCCCCCTTGCCCCTCAGCTGGGCCTCTGGGCTGCAGTGCTGCTGAAAGGCCTTCCTTGCCTGACCCTGGTTAGGACTGGGGCTTCCATCTAGAGACAGGGGAATGATGCCAGCTGAGAGTAAGTACATTGCAAGTAAGGTTTTAGTAATACAGACATATTCAAAAGAACTTGTATCCTGGCTGAGACTGGATAGCATCAAAACTGTCCCAAATTCATGGGCTCTTGCAATAGTTTCAATTAGTTTCCGTTCCCTGAACAGACTCGGAGGCACAGTAATAAGCTCACTGATGTTTTCACACTGATTCAGCTAATAGATGTCAAGCTATTTGCTCTCGGTGCCTTATTGATTAAGGTAGGCAAGGCAAACAACTGAGAATCTGTGTTAAAATGTAATTTAGTCAAGCAGGAATGTTCCTTGGTGGGAGGTGGTTAGTTTAAGGAAGGGACATGCTGCCTATAAACACGCAGATCAGCACGTTTAACCAGCCCAATCCACCCCCTGAGGACCAGGCATGCTCTTTTTGTCTGGGACAATCTCATGACCGGGATGGAAGCTGTGTGGACCACTTCTTCCTTCCAGAGTGCAACCAAGTAACCCAAGGAAGAGCATCTCTCGTCACCGCGCGTGCAGATTTGCTGCAGAACAAGTGCTAGGACCACAGGATAAGGAAAGTCCTAGTATCAATTGGGTCCATCGTGGATAAAGATAATTCCCCACAAGGAGGGAAGAGCAACTCGCTCTGTCAATCCCCACATTCTAGGCCAACAGTCTATGGACAAGTCTGGAGGCTCCAAGAAGTAGACCCCAAGATGAGGCTAAAGGTGCAAGAGACTTATTAAGGAAACATCTGTCAGACAAAATGGGGCAGAATCCAGGAGAGGCTGGGAGAGCCATCAGACCACAATGCAGGGTGGGCTCAAGTCAAAGAGAGAAGGTGGAAGGAAGAAGAGTCTGGTGAAAGAATCTTGGACTCCAGTGTAGTTCTAAGGAAAGTTCAGGGAGGTCATTGAGCCAAAATTGTTTGTCAGAGGGATACTACGTTTCCGAGGAAGGGACCGGCCTAAGTAAACCTGGGGTACTCATCGGGGCACAGCCCATGTGGTGGCCTCAGTATGAATGCAGCAAAGGACTTCAGAACACAGAAGCTGGGGCCATCAGTTGTGTGCTGTGTGCAATCAGGGACCTGGGAGGCCTATTCTCACCTCCGCCATATAAAGTGACTAGCCTAGATTCTCACAGGTTGTATGTACGTTTGTATCCTGTCAGCTATCAACAGAGATTTAAGGAGGTTTGCATTAATTAAAAAAACTCAGGAAAAGATAAAAAATAAATTATTAATACAGGGGAAAAAAATAAGCAGAAGAACTGCTACCCTTTATTTAGCACCTACCAAGCACCAAGTACTTTATATTCTTATCTCTAATCCTTCAAAAACTTTGAAAAGCCATTTACTACTGGGGGCACATGTTTAAAGGGGTTGAGTGACTTGTCTAAGGCCATGCAGCCAGCATGTTGAACAGCCAGGATTTGAATCCATACCTTTGGGTTCCAAAGCCATGTTCTTGCTACTCAGTCACAAGGAAGAGGGGAAGAGAAGAGAGCAATTACGTCAGAAAACAGGCCGAGAAAAGTTTCTACAATGGGCACAAAACCTAACGCTGAACATTCAGGTAGCCAAGGAAAAGGGAAAGACTTGGGGTTACAATCATCCTCGTTGGCTTTTAAAAGAAGTACATGAGAAGGTAAAGATTTTCTGACATTTTCCAAGCCTTGAGTTATGAAAGAAATTTGGTGAATCAAATCTGAGAATAAAGACTATTGAAAGACTCCTGAAAGAGAGGATGCATTGTGTGTTTGCAATAACTTTAACGTGTTAGTAGCACAAAGCATGCAGGGTTCTGCACATTTAGCAGGGACCTACCCTCAAGATGGGGGGTAGAAGGGATTTAGACTCCACTTCTTTCCATGTCTGTGCAGTAAAGGCTTAACTCAGCAGACTGGGGGTGCCCAACACTGCACATTCCAAAGAAAAGACTGGTCCTTGACTGACTCCTGGCAGATCACCTCTGAGTCCTTGGAATAACCTGCCCGATAGCAGTGTCCTTTATATCTGGGGCCTTGGACCATAAGAGAGAGTTTCTGCTGATAATGTGACTTACGGTGAATGCCTATTTTTGTATTACTGAAGGCCTGGATCAGTTTGGCCTCTGAGGGGGGCTGGAGACTGAGTAACCAGGATCAGTCATGTAAGTGCTCCATGCCTATGTGATTGACTGACCCCCCAGTAAAAACTCTGGACACTGAGGCTAGGGTGAGCTTCCCTGGTTGACAATACTTCACACGTGTTGTCACACACCATTGCTGGGGGAATTGAGTGCTGTCCATGTGGCTCCACTGGGAGAGGACAACTGGAAGCTCTGGTCTCCCCAGAACCCACCCTATGTGCCTTTTTCCTTTGTTGACTTTATCTGTATCATTTTGCTGTAATAAGCAAAACCATGAGTACAGCAGCTTTTCTGGGTCCTGTGAGTCTGACCAGTGAATCACCAAACCTGGGGGTAGTCTTGGGGACCCCTGACACAGTCTCTTTACCTTTCTTCTTTCTTTCATCTTCCTCCAATCAACTGACATCTTTCTCCTTTCTAAATTCCCTTTCTCCCCTCCCCCCACCTGTCTTCCCTTAAAGAGGCAGACAGCAACCTCTCTCATGGTTGAGCATTTTTCTTTCCCCATCTCAACCCCTGCTAAAATGATAGTGTGGGGCGCATCTGTATTTATAATTCTTTCTATTCTTGGATCTCCAATCTTTTAACAAATAGCATCAAATCCTCAAAATAGTAAAGGACCATACAGTGTGATTCTTTCCACCACACAAATGAGAAAACTGAGACCCAGGTGTGACGGATTATCTGTGCCTTGCAGAGCTGATCCAGGGGCCATGCTTATGAGTGACAAAACTGGCCTTATTGGTTATTGCTTCCGGTCCCCAATTCCTCGGCTCTTGTTAAGATCACCTGATTAAATCATGGCTATATTGAGAAAAATGACTTTGAAAACAAGCCAACTCCAGTGCTTTCTGCTTCTCCCTCCTCCCTAAGGGACACGTTTTTCAGTCAGGTGTTATTCCCACCAATTTCATTAGCACTGAGTTATCAGGATAAAAATATCCCACCCTTGTCACTGACAAGTTACCTCCTGTGCTGAACTTACCGAGTCATCTTTTCTCTGGTAATTTTGTCAGTGACATGTTTGTTGTTGTCAGCAAGGCAAAGCCAGCACAACTGATGCAGGGTGACCTGGGCTCTGTTCCGCTCTGAGCATCAATAAAATTGCCAAGTCTGCTTTGATTTCAGAATTTGTATTGTAGGTAATGATGATATATGAGCTCACGGAACAGATTTGATTCTCAACGATGAGAATGGTTCTGGCAGCTAAGGAGGGAAAAAATCATTTTGATCTACAATATAGACAGGCTTATTCTGATCTGGATGTCATCAATGGGAAATTTGGATGAGCACAAGATGCCATGTCTACCCTGACAGTTGGCCTATGTTGACAAAGGAGTGGAAGACACAGTGAAGCCAGAGAAGTTGAGAAGAGAGGGTTGGGTAGTAGGTGAGAAGAAAGCCAATTGGGGGTGCCAAATTTCAAGTCAGCTGAATTCCATTCACGCTCTATTATGCCCAGTGGCTAGTGTCACGCTGAGGATGCAATCAGGTTCAAGCAAATGATTACCATTCTTGCACCATGGTAATCTGAAAAGACGGTTACAGCCCAGGAAAGCAGCTTCTGCAGGGCAATCAGGATCTGACGGGGGCCAACTGACACAGCCCCTAGTTGAGACTGTGAGGAAGAGTCAGGTGCTAGCGGTAATTTAAAATGCCAGGCAGCACCAGGGAGTGCTGACGGGGTTGGAGTTTCCATGTGGGAGCTCCGGCCCTGCCGCTGGTCCGACTGGGCACAGCAGACTCTCCTGCTGGTTTGAACTGTCCTAGATAAGAATTGTTTATATTGTGGGAAAATTACATAACATAAAATTTACCAGTTTTAAGTGCGTCATTCAGTGGCATTAAGTTTATTGACATTGTCGTGTGATCATCGCCCCCATCCATCTCCATAAGTTTTCGTCATCCCAAACAGAATCTCCGTATCCATTGTAGAATAACTCTCCGTTCTGCCCTGCCCTCAGCCTTTGGTAACCACTTTCCCCTTTCTGTCTCTATGAAGTTGCTTATTCTAGATGCTGCGCATAAATGGACTCATACAAGATTTGTTCTATTGTGTCTGACATTTCACTTAGCACAATGTTTTCAAGGTTCATCCATATTGTAACACGTATCAGGATTTTATTCCTTTTTCAGGCTGAATAATATTCCATCGTATATATACACCACATACTTTTTCCAAACCTGACACTTGCATTGTTTCCAACTTTTAGCTATTGTGAAAAACACTGCTATGAACATGGGGTTGCTAATATCTGTTCAACTCCCTGCTTTCAGTTCTTTTGGGAATATACCCAGAAGTGGAATTGCAGGATCAGATGATAATTCTATGTTTCAGGTTTTGAGGAATTACCTTGTAAATACCTCATAGGTATTTTAGAGAAGCCCTTTTATGGCAGTTGAGTAACTTCCTTGTAGGGAGAAACTGACTATAGGAAGACGCGATGCTGCTGCTCACACAGTAATCCTGCATCTATAATATAATCCTCATTTGTCAAACATTTATAGAGCTCCATTCATGTGCCATACTCTGCTGGGTGCTGGGGACCCAGCAGTAAACATGACAGGAGCCATCCCTGCAAGGGAAATAGAGGGAGTAAGTCAACATGTGGGGGAGGGCAGCCAGGTAAAGGACAACAAGACTGAGCTGAGAGCTGAAGCTGAGGAACATTAACTGCTACTCGTTGAGTGCATAATAGGGGTCAGGTGCTTGACATTTGTAACACAGCCTAATTTAATCCTCACATGGGAGCGTGATTACCCATTTTATAGATGAGAGAACTGTGAGGCTCAGAAAAGTAGCACACCCCAGTAGCTAACAGATGACAACTACTTCATCACCTCATTGGTATTAAGAGGCTCAGACGGGCAGCCAGGGAGGCAGAGGCTTCAGACGGTCACTCACATTGTTGAAAACAGGTTCTCCCGACTTCATTTCAGATCACGGTTCTACAGTTTACTAGACCTGTCCATTTATCAGAGGAAATGTGAAAGTGCACCATGTTCTTAAGTTTCCAGCCACCACTCATTTCTAGCCACGAGTAAATTTGGAACTGGTTCAGAGGAAAAAAATGGAATTATAGGCTGTTTAAAAAATTCTCTCTTAAACTATAAATTCCTCAAAGATAGATACATCTGCCGTCCAAAACTTAATTTTTTGCACCACATAGAGTAGGAGCTCAATAAATCAACTTGATAAATATTTATTGAGCAATTATTGTATGCTCAATAAGGAAGTGTGAGCACCATTCTCCTGATTTTAAGAAGCGTGAGGTTAGACCCACGCAGAGATAAGAAGAAACTATAAGACTAGGTGGTAATTTACATAAAATTAGTGCAAATATCTGTATCCAACAGGAAGGAAAATTGACATGTGTAGTGAGAGTTTACCGTGTGCCATACATAGAGTGACATAACCTTCTTTACACACATAATGCACTGTATCCCTTTTGCCAACCCACTGAGGAAAGGATGAGTTGCACTTCCAATGGGAATACAGAGAATAGGGAGATTAAGCCGTTTGTCCCATGTCACACCCAGAGCAAGCGGCTGAGGTGGATTCCATCTCAAGGCTGTCTGACTCTAATGCCCACACTCTTCACTCTATATTTTGGGCTTTCTAGGTTCACCTTCCATTAACTTTCCAAGCATTAGATAAGACAGCAATTATGGCAGGCACGGCAGGAGTCCATGATGGAGAGACACCATGGAGAAAAGCGGAGATTGGTATCCCCCCTACCAGGCTTTCCACAATAACAGAATTACAAAGCACAGGAAGGCCCAGGTTCCAGGCAGCCCCACGCCCATGCATGAATTTTCTGCACTATAGGAAATAGTAGAACAGCAAGCATCAACTCTTAAAGAGGAGGAACTTGTTGTTGCTGGAGAGGATACCTCCTCCCATAACCTTACTGCAGACTCTTGGCAGCCCAAGCTGAGAGAGAACTCTGGGCTGAAGACCTGATGTGGCAGGACTCAAGGATTCACAAAGAGGTAACTGACCCATTTTAACACTTTGGCAATTAGACTCTTGTGAGGCTGAGCTTTATAACTAAAATAGGTTGAAGAAACCAAGATTCCATGCCTTATGTTACAATGACCGTTGAGTAAACTTGAGCAAGTTGAGCACGATGCGAAGGAGCTAATGGATTCAAACATGCTTGATTCTGAATCCCAGGTCTTTTCTAGCTAGTATAGCTGTGGGCCCACTGGCAGCTTCTCTAAGCTTCAGTTTCCTCATTTATACAAGAAGAAAACTAACCATGGCTTCACACACTTGCAACTTGATTCAGTGCAATTGTTTATACATGGAGGTTATTATTAATTATTATTATTATCATAATTATTAACGAAGTTTGCCAAGGAAGAAGGAGATATTTGATGGAATGAGGCTCCTGAAGGGGCAGGAAAGAGTGAAACTCAAAATGTGAGTGGAGAGGCCATCCTGGGACAGCAGGAAGGACACCTCTTCCTCTCAGATTTGATGCCATGAGGTCTTGATGGATGCCAACACAGGAAACTTACCCATGGGGGAAGGAGGAGATAAGCCTGCTGCCTTTAGGCTTGGAAGAAAATTATAAGATGATATATGTGTGTGTATATATACATACAGAATATGTATGTGTGTAGATATATATACACACATGTATATATGTGTGCATGTACACATGCAGGATACGTATACACACATATTTATATACACACCCAGGAAATGTATGTCTGTATGTTTATATCCTGCTGGCTCTGTTTCTCTGGAGATCCTTGACTACTCTAGCTAGAAATGACAAGATTAAAATTCTTGGCACAGAGAGAAAGAGAGAGAGAGAGATTTATTTGAAGGCATTAGCTCATGTGACTATGGGGACTCGCAAGTTTGAGATTTGTAGGGCAGGCCCGCAGGCTGGGCACTCAGGCAGGTGTTGATGCTGCAATCTCGAGGCAGAATTTCCTCTTCAGGAAACCTCGGTTTTTGCTCTCAAGACCTTCAACTGATTAAATGAGGCCCATTCACATCATCAAGGGTAATTTCCTATTACAGTCAACTGATTATAAATGCTAACCATGTCTACAACACAGCTTCGTGGCAACACCTAGATCAATGTTTGATTAAATAGCTAGGTACCACAGCCTAGCCAGCTGTACCCATAAAGGTGACCATTGCACACATGAAGACAGCTCATAGACATGAGTGCTACTGAGTCCTCTAAACAATGATGGCAGGGGAATTTCACCGGGCTGGACGTCAGTAGACCTGGGCTTTGCACCACCTCCTTAGGTAACCTGGAAGTGTGTCCTTTAAACTCTCTGAGTCTCAGTTTTCTCGGGTGGGAGGTAATAATACCTTTCTACTTAGCTATCACGAGGTTTAAGGAGATAAGGTATGCAAAAGGTTTTGAAAAAAATCATGCATTTTAATAGCTAATGTTTATTGCATAGTCACTATGTTTGGGCGTTATGCCAGGTTCTTCACATAAATTATATTACTTAATTCTCAAAATAATCCTATGAGGTTGATACCATTTTATAGATGAGGACAATAAAGCCCAGAGAGGTAAAGTAACTTGGGCAAGGTCCCACAGCAAGTATACAGCAGCTCAGAATCAAAGTGAGCTATGTCTGACTCTGAAGCCTATGGGTTAACTTCTTTGCTGTATTCAACTATATTAAGGTTTATTATGCATTCATATTCATAGTGTAGCTGGAGGTGGTGAACCATATGACCAAATTCACTTTTTAATCATCACCTAAAGTACATTGGAAAAGGCATCAAACAGTTCTCGTTTGAGACACAGCGTCAAGGGAAACCAAATGGCCGACAACATTAATGCATAGCTGCCCAGAAACTAATAGAGGACAAGTGGACCTCAGTTAGTCTCTTAGGTTTTTCCTCAGTGTTTGTTCTGCATCTGAGCAGCTTCCCTGTGTCACTGAGTTCTAACCTTATCTCCTCACGCTCAGTTCTTCAGGAAACGTAAAATGTGAACAGATAACCTCAATACAAGTTCTGTATTGAAACCACTGAGAGAATGTTACAGAGTATTATAGATACTGAAGGATGCAATAGGAAGTAAGATATAAAGAAAAACAGACTTGTAGATACAATTAAATTTTCTGGCACCTTCTCCCATAAAATTTCAGCTGCTATTAAACATGCATAAGAAAAATCTTTATTGGTTCTTTGGAAATTCTTAATTGCTACAAAACTCTTAGGAGCCTACCCACTCCCTGTTCTCTTACATTGCCGGAAATAATTGATGTATTTCAAACACCAGCTACCATAATAAAAGTATCTTAACACTGTTCGCTTTCTGCTAGTATCAGAAAGGATGTTAGTTCCCTGAATGTTTTTTGCATGAAGGGGAAACGTTTTCTGCTCTATAAAGATCTGATCTAGCCTTAGCTGTAAGTTACTTTGTAGGAGTTGGAGTAAAAACCATATCCACCCATCCTAGTATGTGCATTAATGCACACTCAGTGTCATTTCCCCATGATGATTCTTTGCTCATGAAGGAAGGGTTTCTGTCAGGAATTTTACTCATCTCCACAGTTAACAAGGCCCCCCCTTAACTTGGTGAAACCACTCACTGGCTTCTGCTTCCAAGCCTCATGCAGACCCTACCCCAAATTTAGGTAATAGTACTTATTATCTAAGTATTTGGCTTCCCTCCCCTTTAGGGACATGGCAGCCCTGTACTATCCTGCGCCATTGAATTTAGGGTCACCATTTGACTTGCTTTAGCCAATAAACTGTGAACAGAAGTGACTTAGAATGGAGAAGGTGATTTCCTAAAGATGTGCTGGACCAACAAAAATATCTATGTGCACCTCAATGGCAGAGCACATTTTTTTAGGAAAAATCCACATGTCACCATGTCCCACTCTTGCACGGAATTATCCCCTAGTACATCTTGGAACTGAACCAATGTTATCAGTCCTAATTTCCTATTTGTTCTAATAAAGCTATTTTGGAGCTTTCACCTTTTCCTTGACAAGTAATTTCAAAGAGCAATTCTTTTTAATAACCAGTGACCTGCAACTCCCAGTTGTGTGTTCCCTGTGTAGTAACACTTAAAAGAACATCAAGAAGTACTTGCATTTGAACATCTAGCTTTTTAAGATTGAAAAGTTAAATATGTCTCAATTACTTATCTTCTCTAGTACATCAGTAATGATTTCAAACATGGATCCCAGAATCCTCTTTAAGATAGAAAAAAAAATAAGTACTTAACAAGGAGAAGTTTTGCTGACATTGCAGCTATCACATTTAACAGCTTGGGCATATTCATTTGCTGAGGAACAAAATGAAGAGTTTGGAAAGGCCTAATAAAGTGACAGTTTGATTTGTGTGGAGGATGATATTTCTACTCCGTCTTAATTTAGTTCATTAATGTGCCTGCATAATATAAAGTTTGCAATTAAGCATCATAAAAATACAAATAAACAGTGCCATCTTTTGGACAAGACTTAAACTTTATGCATATGTACAATCATCTATACCTGTGTCAGGCAACATACTCAGTACCCACAAGCATCTGTCACAAATGCTAGAAAGATCTTATTTTTATCATTAGTGAATTTCCAGGGCATGAAAACTTTTATTGGCACCATAGGAATGCAAGCCACTATGTTAAAAATAGTGTGACTTGCACCTGTCCAATCTACCTGGCATAGCACACTCCAATTGGCTTTTTAACATTTCCATGAAAATGCCACTGCGGCCAGGTGTTTGCTTCATGGAGCACAGGAGGACATTTTTTTTTCCAATTTAAGTTCCTTTATAAGTCTAGGATGAGATGTGTCTGACTCAAGTGTCAGGTTTTGAAAAGCAGGTGGATGAATGTCATGTATAAAAATAGAAACGCCAGTGTTATTCTGCTCATAACTGTTATTCATAACTAAAGTGGTAAGAATAGACTGGAAAAGCCTGTTTCACCCAAACTCATTTTCTGTTGAATAGCGCAGATCAATTCAGTATTGGGCAATCTGAAAAGATGACCTGTACAGAAAGACGTAAGTATTTTAAAAAAAGAATTTCAAGTTGTCATTCCAGTCAAGTATTTAATAACCACCTAGCATTGTGCTGGGAACTATGGAGGAAACAGCGCCATGGCCCCTAAAATTATTGAGGCAGTTGTTACTTGAAGGCTTCATCATAGGAAGAATGTTTCAAAGATGTGATTGTAAAGACTTAGGGAACATAAAATGAAAATGGAGGTAATTTTGATGATGATGATGATAGCTAACACATACTGAGCATTTACCACATGCCAGGCACTGTTTAAATGTCAGACATGTGTAAATTCATGTAACCCTCATGAAAATTTAATGAGATAGGTTCTATTATAATCATCATTCCACAAATGGGGAAACTGAAACAGAGGAAGGATCAGTAACTCGTCCAAAGTCACATGGTCAGTGACAGCTTACCAGAAAATCTCAAGTCAAAGAAAGCCGAAAAAGTAGTGGTTTGCCATGATGCAGAAGGAATGGGCCAAAGCTAGAATAAGGGCAAGAATGACAAAGTCATTCATTCGTTCAACAAATATACCTTTATTTGAACACCTATGCTATGCCAGTTTCTGTTGTCAAACTGAGAATTGAATAAAACAGACATTCCCTGGCATCGTAAATTCTGTCTCATAGTGGAGCAAATAATGCACAGAAATGTCTTGTGATGATTAAGAAGGCAGGATAGAGTTAGAGAATGCTTGGGAACACTGTGCTATGCTCAGATGAATATGAGATGAAATAATTGATATCTGCCTCCAGACAACTTTAAGCTTGATGAGGAAGATAGACTCAGTAAAAAAAATATATTGTGACTTGTGCTGTGGAAGAAAGAAGCACAGAATGCCTGGAAGGACATAGGGCCCCCACCTAGACTGCGATGGAGGTTTCAAAGAGGACTTTTCGAGATGGTGATGTTTCCACTGAGAATATAGAATGAATAGATTCAGCTAGACAGGAAATGTGGGGACATCTTGGGAAAGAGGAAGGACAAAACATGAAACTTGAGAGTTCAACAAGACCTGGTAACTGGAGTGTATTAGTCAGGATTTGCTAGAGAAACAGAACCAATAATAATATTATTATTATAAGGAATTGGTTTATACAATTATGGAGGCAGAGAAGTCCTATGATCTGCCATCTGCAAGCTGAGACCCCAGAAAGCCTGCGGTGTAATTCAGCCCTAGTCTGACGGCCTGAGAAGCAGGAGCACCGAGAGCAGGCAAAGATCCATGTCCCAGCTCAACAATCAGGCAGGAAAGGCCAGATTCTTCCTTCGTCCACCTTTTTGTTCTATTCGGGCCCTCAGTGGATTACACAAGGCCCACCCACATCGGAGACGGCAAATCACCTTACTGAGTCCACAGATTTAAATGCTAATTTTGAGCAACACCATCATAGATACACTGAGAAATAATGTTTAGCCAAATATCTGGGCACCCTGTGATCACATGAAATTAACCATCACATGAAGGCCACTCCATATAGCGCAATCTTAGGAAATGTGTAGGCAAGAAGCCTGAACCATGTGGTTCTAGAAAGTTGAGCAGAGGGCCTCAATTGGCCTATGATGGAACAGGTGCTAATCCTGAGGGCCATGAGCAGACACTGAGGGGTTATCGATGGGAAAAGATGTGATGAATTCCATGTTCTAGAGAGAGCATGGCAACAGTGACATAAGTCATGGGCGGGAGGATAAGCACAGAGACTGTCACAGCAATCCAGAGGAGAGGCAAGGGCTTGGAGAAGAGGAACCCATTTGCAAGACTCTCAGAAGAAAGGTGGTGGTTTATTGGATTTGAGGGAAGAATGGAAAGGAAAGAAAACAGGAAGATGGGCAGGTGGATGGGCAGGTTGCTGCCCGGGATGACCGGGAAGAGGGTAGTGTGGGTCACAAGAAGACAGATACAAAAAGAGGGGCAGGTTTGGATTTGGGAGTACCCGAAGCGTGAAGGATGGTCCTGCTATGCTAAACACCACTGTGTTTCTTTAAATATCCCATAATCTCTATCTCCACCAGGCATTTGCAAAGGCCATGGCGCCTGCCTGTCTCCCACCTCTTCATTGCCTCCTCTCCCTGAGGTTTCCCTGGGTAATTGCTCCTCACACCTCGGGTCTCAGCTTCCATGTCATTTCTTCCATGGCCTCCATGACCCCAGGCAGGTGAGGCTCTTGCTAAATGCTCCTCAGCACTCTGTTCTCTCTTTCCCTCAGGCATATTAGTTTCTTTTTACTTGTGTATCTTCCAAATGAAACAATGAACTGTGTCAGTTCCTCGCTACACATGGCACATCATAAGAAATGCTGTTGGATGCCTCAGTGAATGAGAGTTCCATAAACCTCTAGATATATGGGTGCCAAGCTCTAAAGTGGGATCTGAAATTAGAGATATAGATTTGGGCGTCATCAGCTGGCGGAAGCAATTTCACTTAAATTGATGATCACACAGCCCTAGGAGAGAAAAGTGTTTTTTCAACAGCATCCTGAAAGGCAGTGCTAAAAAACTACCACATATTTATTATGCCCAAAGCACCTTACATGTATTTTCCTTTGACGCTTTCTGTCTTTCTAGGAAAACAGGTGGTGGTGTGCATTCATTTCCCTTCTTTTTTTCTCTTTCCACTGGTTTCTTTGTAACTCAAATAATGGGCTTTTCACACTAACAGCAAAGACAACATAGACACACGGAAATGATACACAAACAAGAATATTTCTCCCTTCAATATCACGGAATGGCTTTTTTTCAAGGGCAAAGGTGAAAACAATACTTTCCCCTGCTCCCCTTCTAAATCCTCCCCCACCTCTCAGGGTCTTCATGTCTTGTAAGATTCACCTTTCTCAGTGTCCCGTGTAGCCTAAGTTTCTCTTTAGAAACGGTCAACTCTCTCCAGGTTGGCTCAGCAGGAGCCTGAAACCCTTTCTGCTAATGGAACAGGATTCAACACCGATCATCACAGCATCATTTTCCTACCAAGTTCCCCCACCAAAACGAAGAGGTACATCTTTTCTGGATGAGGTTAATGGAGATGCTGTTTCTGTGCACACCTCATGTTTAGTGCCTGGGCAAGATATAACCTGGTATGCTAATAAATGCTAATTAGGGTGGATTATGGTGTGGCCATCTGTCACATCAGTTTATTTCATTACACCCCTCTGCTGGAAGGAATTACGCTTTCCTACTCTTGTGATGATTATTTAATTGAATATAGAATAAGATTTTGTCCTCAGTTCACATCTCTATAATAATCATCATTATTCACATTTATTTTGCACCTTTTTCTGTACCCCTCTAGTTGACTGAATGTCACACTCTCAGAAAACATAAAGAATGACAGTGAGACCAACTAATAAATACTAAGCAAATGCACAAAGTATACCTCCTTGCACAAATATAGAATTAAGTACGTAAGAGACCTTTCTGAAATTCTTGGCTGTGGACGCTCTAAATGGCTTCTGAATTGCTGGGTATTATTTTAAATTGGAATAAAAGTATGATTCTTAGTTGAATGGGTTATGTCTTTCAAAAGTCTTTGAAAAAAGTGTTTATAATATAAATCTTGAAACTTTGCGGTAGCAGGTTGTTGCTAAGGAGATATTTTGAGTGGAGTTGTGCAGCTCTTTCAGTGCCTGGAGGAGTCCTTTCAGTGTAGGCTGAAATAATTTACCTATTTGCCGGAAGGTTAAAATAGGTCTCTTCTTGGTTCAGCTGTGTGAGGCAGATCCTCTCCACAAGTGGAATTTCAACACATTTGGAACCCCTTCAGCTTTGATATAGAAAGGTTATAGCAAGAGAACGTTTGAAGCAATTTTATTGAAGAAAACTACTGCTATGTTAATTCTCCAACACTCTTCGCTTCGCCAACTCTCCCAGAGGACGTGGAAAGGTGCTAGTTTCCTTACCTCAAGCCTAGTGAGGAGATCTTTCTGGAAACTACTTAGAAAGTATTAACCATGAGGACCAATGCCTGACCTGCTTCTGGGAAAGTTCAAATTGCCTGCGATGGTGGTGGATAGTGTGGCTGCATTGCCTAGGGCCTATACCACCAGAGGTGGATTTGTGAGTGTTTCCTGTGGATTAGACTTGGGCCAGCCAGGAGACATTATTGTGAAGTTAATATTTCCCAATAGTAATCACAGTTGGCCAAAGAAACTTTAATCTGTGTTTGCTATAAACTCCTTAGCATAATGTCTATATTTTGGAAATCTAAGCTCTTTTTATTTTAAATAAATGTGAGAACTAAGACCCAGTGAGTGACTACCCCAAGGCCGCAAGTCTTAAAACTTGGAAACTAACATATCCAGCAAAATTGCAGCTAAAATCTCTGAGTGAGCTAGCAATCTGCAAATACAGACCAGGTCTAGATCAACGCTGGTATAGACAGCTTTCCAATGCCACCTCTTCACATGTGCAGGTATGCTTGGATATCCTTTAGCAAAAGACAGGTCCTGAACAAAATCTAAGAGACTTGAACGTACAAAAGCAGCACTAACTTACCATTGCCTCAGGATGTGTTTTATATTGTTTTGTTAACAGATGTGATGGATTTGTTTTGATTCTATATTTATGATGCATGGGGAAGGAACACTAGCTGGTAGGTCTAACTTTTGAACCTGGATGCCTGAAGCAATCTTATTGAAGTGGCATGAAGTGTAAGATGGGGAATTATGACGTCTTGTTATATGTAGGAACCTTTTCAAGCTTTTCCATTGCTGCCACAACAAAACTGCCTTACAGCCCACAAAAGGATGCACTTCATGATTGCCCAGTTGATATGAAGAAAGATCCAGAAAAGCAAAGCCACCGAAGCCAAATTGACCCCTTTAAACACCCAGACGTTGGAATAATAGATTTCCAAAAGAAAGACATATCATATTTTAACTTCTACGTGCACACACACACACACACACTGTGTTTTGCAAGTTTACAACCATCTGGATCAATCTTGCAGAGATATCAAAATCCATACATTGATTCCTTTTGTCATTTATTCTTCATATTCCTGGACTTTTTTCTTTTGCATCAAAATCTCGAGATTTGAAACACAGATCCCCCGATCCTTCAACTTATCTTTCTGGTCTCCAAGAAATAGAGGAGCTGACATAGAAGGGGCAAAGCAATCTGATTTCCTTAAAAAGAACACTCTTTTATTCACAGGCAGCAGGGATTCAAGGAATAGCTAAATACCGTTTTTGAAAATCCTAAATATTAAATCTAGAGGGATTTCAAAGGTAAATAAATAAATGTTTCACTATGTCATGCAGACTTTCCCTTTAGTATTATGAGCATTTCCATTGGGAAAGCTTGGCATCTCACTATTAAAAATCCACCTCCTTTACCTGGCTCGCTGATTTTTTTCCTCTTTTCCATTGACCATTGCTTATTTTCTCCTCCATATAATGAGCACATTCCTTTTCTCTTTCCAGTACTCCCTCAACTCCAAGATACTATTTTGGAGCAGGACTTCACCACACCCTTTTCCATTCTGGGATGTAGTAAGCAAGTGTTCCTGCTCAGAGCCTGTAGGATTAAACCTGGGGTGGATGGGGACGGAGGTGAGGTGCACAGTCTATAACTCGCTTCTCAGCAAACTGTTCTCCAGGCAGTGACCATATTAACCTGTATTTAAATTTTTGCAAAAGCAGGCCAGGTCCCATGTTTGTGAGACCCAACCAAGTCACAAACAGCAGTAGACATCCTGAGTTGGCTTTTGTGTTATGCTGGCCCCTAGTTTGTTTCTTTTTTCTTTCAACTCGACAGAAATCCATGCAAATGGAAAGGCGCTTGCCTGCCACATGATTTATTACTCAGTCTTTGCAGAAGCCCTACATTTCATTTGAATATTTGCAGTCACATGCAAGTTGTGCCTGGTGATCTGCATCTTGAATGCAGGAATCTTTACTGCACTAACTAAGACATATTATTCACCACTCTGGAGGTAGCAGAAGGATTGATTTATCCTGGTACATACTGCTCACCCGGCAGCTGTTGGATTCGGAATCATTTGCTTAGAAAATCCATCAGAATTAAAGAGCAAATTTCAAAATAAATTGTTATCATTTTCATCTGCAGCCTGGCTGCATACACCGTGGGAAGTACAAAGATCCTTTTGCCTAAATGTTTCTTTGAACCTCTGCTTAGTAACGACAGTTATAAAAGCAAGTGCCTCGGGAGGTTTTCCGGTGACAACAGCCAGTGTTTCTTCATGATGTTGAGGTGGGCTTTCAACTTCATCTGATTTATGTTAACGACAAGCTGTCTCATCAAAATGAGTCAGAACTCTTGAATCAATGTAGGTCTCCAGCTCTGAAGGAGCAAACAGTCTAGAATGAGAAAATGGCTGCTCATCCACCCTGCAGAGTACCGATAGGAACCTGGCCCCCTGCTGTCTCCCCCACGGTGAGGCCAGCCTCTTGGGAAGCATCTGTGTGCTTGAACTTTCCATGTTGGAAATGTCAAGTGGCTTCTGTCTCTTGGTCCATTCAGCTTACGTATTCCTTCCAAAGCATCTTTCAAGATGCACATGGTTATCACAACCATTTAACAAAAGAATATGAGATGCAGAGAGGAAGTCACCGTCAGCAATTTTGTGGCACATATGAAACCAAGTGGTCAGAACTCTGCTTAATCTAATACTGTTGCTAGCCCATGGTAAATCACGTTGCCTCTCTAAACTTTACATAAATTTGTTTTTCTAAACTGTCCTGATATGATTTGCCTTCAATGGCTTATCTATTTCATTATAATCTTGACCCCAGGTTCAGCCACCCTTATTCTTTTAGTGAAATGCAGGCAGTGTTGCCTAATGGTTAAGGCCCTGCAGTTTTGGAATGAGATGCCTTGGATAATTTCTGCTCCACCACTTGCCCACTGTGTGACTTTGCACGTGTTATCAGGTTGAACCATATGAGATTGCCATATGTGTAGGTCAAAAACTGTTGAATATTAGCAATCTTGTATGGTTCAACCTTAATTTCTCTAAATTTTAGTTTCCTCCTCTGGGAAAAGAGGCAAAGTAAAAGAACCTAGTTTGTGGAATTACTATGAAAATCAAATGAGATCATACCTGTCAAGACTTAGTATAGTGCTCAACACAAGGTGAGTTAGCTGTTTTTATTGTGGACAATAGGGGCGTTAATTAGGAGCCATCATTTTAGGTGTGCCTGACTTCAGCTGAGGCTGCTGAAGCAGCCATTGTAGTCAGATTTGGTTTTTCAGTATGGAAATGTCTATTTGTAAAGCTCGTAACACGTTAAAAATCTGAAATCTGATTACAAGCTGTACCTAGAGAGTTCAACACTGAGTTAAAATTTCATATCAAAGATGCCACCGTTTGGAAAGTATTCTTGCTATATCCTTCTCATTCAAAACTTTCAAAAATAACGGCTTTTTAATATCACTTTAAATTCCATTTACTGAGTCCTTGGTGAGGTTGAGCATTTTTCCATATTTTTATTGGTTATTTGTATTTCAGCCAGAACTGTTTGGGGCCCAAATCTACCTGCAGAAGGAGGCGAGGCTAGAGGGTTTCAGGCTGTTTCGCAAACCTTCTGGAGGGTTAACGTCTTCCTTCTCCCTGGGCTACATTCCGTCCACTCCCCTCCAGCCTACTCTTTCTCCCCAGGGTGTGACCCAGGCTCACAGAGTATAACTCCCTTCCCTGGACTAACTGATTCAAACCAGACCTTCTTCACTCAACATCAAAGGTGAGACTCAAGCTGAGAGGACAAAGGGATCTTGGTTCTGGCTCCTGGCTCTTCTCAGGTAGCACAACATCAGAGAACAAGAGCAGGAGATGATGGTAACCATGTCTAATTTTTAAAATGCCAGTGTTAAGAAAAATAAATAACAAAATACCAGTACTGTCATTTTGCTCTAGTATGCAAGTTAATGGGTAGCCTCAGTCCCATGAAGTTTACTACATTCTAATCCAAAGCAACAAGGTGCTCATGGGGCTCACTCACCAGTTTCTTCCCTCATCTCAAAAAAATCATTGCATAGCCCCTTACTTCCCCTAGAGAAGACTTCCTTGATGGTAACAATCCTTCAGTTACGTGATATTTGTGTCAGCCATGGCTGCCAAATTGATTTCATATAATATGAACAGGCTAACGAAGTGAATGAACAAGTGCTAAATTATGTGCCATAATCTCTAAGTACTATAAATGTTCGGAGAATGGATGAGGCATGGTAAGCTTCATAGAAGAGCTTGGACTCAAATTCTCTCCACCATGTGATGCAGAAGATGGTGCCTCTTTCTATGTTCTGCTACTATTCTTGACTCTGTTCTAGGAAATCTGGCCCTTTCTCAGAAACCTTTAAGAATACCTAATTTTCTCAAAAAAAAATGAAAACTCTCAATTTCTAATTTCAGGATGCTGGGCTCTATAACTTAGCATACCCATGGTACCACATTATCCTCACCGTCAGTGCTGGGCTCATGGCTCTAATCTAAGCAACCCTTCTTGGCTTCATCCAGTCTCACCTCTTGTTCTTACCCCTAAATCCCCCCAACTAACCTCTGCTCCTTTTCTGAATGCTGCTGCTTCTCCTCTTCCTCCTCCTTCTCTTCCTCTTTCTTCTTTTTTCAAAATCTCCACATTTCCATCTAACTCCATTTCTACCTTCATCTAACTCTGATCACCCAGTCACTTAAACCTACCTGACACAGCCACCTGTGTCAGGAAAGTGATGGTTTGGAGTTTGTGTTTGGGTGTGGCGGAATGGTTGTTCCTGTCATTTCTTTTCTTACACATTTTCGTGCCCCAGTACATTTAAACTCTTCAGGAGCAGGAGTGATGGCTTCTATTTGCTCTGATACTCCCTATAGTGCTCAGTGCTCTGCACACAGTGGGTGCCCCAGAGTTGTTGCTGACTGATGGGTGTAATGAAAGCTTCAACAGCCTCATGAACCGATGGACCACAGAGTGGTGTAATCACACTGCTGATTGTCTCAACCTCCAAACTCTGGGCAGAAAGCCAAAGCCCACCCAAGATGTTGTAATGGTCTTATAACGACACAGTATTTGTTTACAAGCCTTCTTAAGAGAAAGTCAATTTGTAGCATCTGAAGCCTTTTAGACATACTGTCTGATTAGCCCTCCTATTGTGGCTAGGGAGTAATCTAACCCTCTGTAGAAAAGGAGCAACCACGGAGGGTATGGAGCCTACTTTGTGTGTGTCCCTGGTAACATTCACAGGACCATTGACAGAGAAACCTCTTATTCCCCTACTCTTCGAAGTCTGCTTTGATCTCTTTGGCCAATGGTAATCCTTCCATTTTTTTTAAATGTAGTAGTGTCTTTTGTCTGGAGCACATAAATTTATCTTTGGTATTTAGAGCAACAAGTAAATAATGCAGGCCAATAACAATGACTGATGATAAGGAAGAAGTAAGTAGGAGAGTCCTGTTAATGCTCCTCTGAAGCAGAGTTCACAGACATCTTTCCTTTTTAGTCTTTGCCTAAAGTTAAATGGCAGTTAGAAAGCAATGATTCCATTCTTGGCCAGCAACAGATCACTGAGATGAAATAAGTTCATTTCGCTGCAAGTCTGTGATGCAGTTTTCTTCTCTTTTCCCCTGGAAATAGATACTAGCTAGATTGAAACATGGGAGGTTCCAGCCATTGGGTGGTGATGATATTAAAGCACTTAACTTGTTTTTGCAGATCTGATATGTTTCCATGGAAATAACAGTTGGAAGCCAGCAACTGAGAAATAAGAATTCTGGGTTTCCTCAGCTTCTGGCTGCTGACAGAGAGCCAGATTTTCAAACACGCTGAAGAATCTCATAATCTTTGATCTGGTACATTTACCATACTTCGTTAAAATAAAAATCCCACAGTTCCTTTTTTGTGACCTTCTATTAGTCTTCATGACTGTCAACTAATATTTAGGTCACCTCCATGGATTCGGGAGTTGGCACAGTGTAGAAACAGAAATAGCCCTGAGCCGATAGTCAGAAGATCTAGGCTCAAATTTCACAAATTCTAGTGGTGGGAACTTGGGCAAATTATCTGGACTCCCAGAATCTCCATTTCTTAAGTAAAAGGTAAATTATTATTTAGAGGGTGATTATGAGCATCAAATGAAAAAGTACAAGAAGCATATTGTGTAGGGTACACTGTAAGGGATCAAAAAATGTCTATTGAACCATAGTGGAGAGACAAAAAAGCAGAAAATTATCTATTTGTTTCTCCACCCATCCCCACATTCATCAACATCCTCATCAACACTCCCCTTTAACACAGGTTGTAACTTCTGATCCAAATGAACTTCATGATGTTTGTTAGTTTCCTCTTGCTGTTGTAACAAGTTACCACAAATTTAGTTCTTTAAAACTGCACAAATTTATTGCCTCAGTTTCTGTAGGTCAGAAGTTCTGCCCATTGTGGCTAGAGTCTCTGCTCAGGGTCTCACAAGGCTGAAATCAAGGTGTTAGCTGGGGCTGTGGTTGACATGTGGGCCTCAGGGTCCTTTTCCAAGTTCACTGGTTGTTGCCAGAATTCAATTCCTTCTCACACTTTCCATGTGGCCCCCACGATCTTCAAGCCAGCAACAGCACATCAAATCCTCCTCGTGCTTCAAATATCTCTGACTTCTCCAGTGCTGAGCTAAGAGAAAGCTCTGTTTTCAAGGGCTCATGTGACTGCATTGGGCCTACCTAGATCATTCAGGGTAATTTTCCATCTTAAGGTCAGCTGATTAGTAACTTAATTCCATCTGCAAAGTCCCTTTTGTCAGGTAGCATAGCATATTCAAGGGTGGAACACCAGAAGGTGAAGGTCATGAGGGCCAGAATTCTGCTGAGTACATGATGCATCATGAAGAATAAGAATATAGCTCACTCCCCTTTACATGTTACTAATGGGGAATTGGAAAATGGTGTGAAGTAACTATGGCCCCCCAACTGTTCAGAAACAGAGCCCCTAACAACCCAATTTCCCTTTAAATAGTTCTGATAGACCTGTGATGTCCATACCAAGCACTCTGGATCCTACCCCCTCCTCAAGCATATTTCCAGCCTCAGCCACCTGCTTTGTTACCTGCCATCTTTTAATTTGATTCAATGGCAAGAAAAATAAAATTCAGAAAAATTTTTAAAAATTATTTTCTTAAATTTGATTATGCGACATAAAAACATTAAATATTGTCACCATGATGTACATTTTAAATATCTTACAATTTTATTTGTCAATGATATCTCAATAAAGCCCCAAAAAATCAGAAATTAAAGGACAGTTATTTTCTCATCAGAGAGACTCACAATGGAGACATTTCAGCGGTGTGACTGAATCCATGGCAGCAAGGCTGCCCAACCCTCTCTTTGTGAAAACACTTCAGAGAACCTTCAGAAAAAGTCAGGGGGCCAAGGAAGCTCCATTCTTAATTCTTCCATCCACAACCAGCAGTGTGTTATATCTGTTCAGCCAATAAGAAGGTTGGGCATGAAGAAAGTCAATAAACAAGGGAAAAGGGAGAGATCTGCGCTGAACATGTGAGGGTCTCGGTACCTTGGTTAAACCATCAAGATGACATAGAAATACGTGCACTAGGTTTCCTGAAGCATGACCACATTTAAATATTCATGAGGAGAAGAACAACTTCCTTTCAGCTCTATGCTTCTCCAGGACAACTGGGGGAAATTCTCAGAGATGTTGTGAACAAGGTTCTAACCAAATGGAAACTTTCACAGGAAGATTTACCTGATTTGGAACTACCATCTTCTCTAGGTAGGTCAGGAAAAAAACCCTAAATTGAACGTGTGAACTACTTCAGATGAAATGGCCCCTAAGTTTCCAGCACTGAGCCCTGAATGCCAGCTCGAACACCAGTGCTCTACAGTGAGCTGTGCTGTTCCTTCAGGGAGAGAGTCTCAGATTGTAAATCTGCTGAACTGCGACTTCCTGTGAAGGTGCATTTTACACCTCAGCACTCCGAGTGCATGTCCATGCTGATAGACGAAAGCCAGAGCATCTCTCTCCTGTTTATTTATTTTGTAACAATACTTTCTTCTCTTGGAAAACAAGCATCCCAAAAGCCCCCAAGAATATTTGCATCTTGGTTGGTAATGTGGTCACTGGGTAATACTTTTGCTTACTTTACAAAATACTGCCCTGACTCAGAGAACACCTGCCTCTAGAGAACGACCACCCCCTCACCCCAGAATATTGCCTGTGCTTCCCCAGGGCATTATAGATAAACCAAGTCAGCAAGACTAGAGACCTACTAATCTAACATTAATTCCCCATGGGAGAGAGAACCATCCAATGTGAAGCAAAACTTGGATTTACAAAAGTAGCCACAGTGATATTGTATGAATTTGGAGATTGTATGAGTCAGCATTTACCAAATGCTGTTAGAAACAACCCTCAAAAATCAATGGCCTGTCCAAAGAAAAAATGATATCTTATTCTTGCCACAGCAGAAACAGGAGTTCCTTCTGAAGCGGTTCTCCTGGATGCCTGCCCTTCAACGGAGACTCGGGGATCCAGCCTTCATCTTTTCTTCACCATCCTCTAAATCCTCAAAGTTTTCTCCATCCAACTGGCAGCTAAAGAAAAAGAAGGGAGCCATGATTTCTAAATTGTGCACAAATGTGCTGGGGGCTGCTGCTGTGAATTCACTAGCGTGCCACATGCTACTTTAAAATTTTTAGGGAAACTCAGCAATACTCATCATCTGTTGGACACTGCAAAAACTACTAGCTCAAGGTAGTACCCAGTTTCATCCTTAAATCATGCTATATTCATTTCAATAGTGCTATATCTTTTTTAAATTGAAATTTAATTAATATAAAACATTGTGAAAGTTTAAGGTGTACATGTTGATTTGATATATTTATATATTGCAATATGATTACCACTGTCGTATTAGCTAACACCTCTGTCACCGTCACATAATTACTATTTCCTTTTGGTGGTGGGAACAATTGAGATCTCGTCTCTTGGCAACTTTGAATTTTATAATAGAGTATTTTTGACTGTAATCACCATGCTGTGCATTAGCTCTCCGGGACTTATTCATCTACTAGGTCCCAGTTTATACCCTTAAACAACTTATCCCCAATTCCCTCACCCTGAGCCCCTGGTAGCCACCATTCTATGCTCTGTTTTCACATGTTAAGCTTTTCTAGATTCCACATATAAGTGATATCATACCTTATTTGTCTTTCTCTGTCTGACTTATCTCACTTAGCATAATGCCCTCAAGGTCCATCCTTGTTGTTGCAAACAGCAGGATTTCCTTCTTTTTCGTGGCTGAATAATATTCCATTGTATATATACCACATGTTCTTTATCCATCACCTATTGACTGTCCTTGGGTTCTTTTTCTATCTTGGCTGTTCTGAATAAAGCTGCCTTGAACATGGGAGTGCATATATCTCTTTGAATTCCTCTTTTCATTTCCTTTGGAGTTGGAGCTGTTGAACCATATGGTAGTTCTATTTTTAATTTTTTAAGGAGACTCCATACTGTTTTTCATAGTGGTTGAAGCAATTTGCATTCTCACCAACAACATACAAGTATTCCCTTATCTCCACATCCTCACCAATACTTATCTCTTTTCTTCTTGATGATGGGCATTCTAACAGATGATATCTCATTGTGGTTTTGGTTTGCATTTCCCTGATGACTAGTGATGTTAAGCATTTTTTCATGTATCTGTTGGCCATTTGGATGTCTTCTTTGGAAAAATGTCTATTTAGTTCCTTTGGCCATTTTTTATTGGATTCTTTGGCTTTTTGTTATTGAGTTGTATAAGTTCTTTATATTTTTTGGATATTAACCCCTTATCTGGTACGGAGTTAGCAAATATTTTCTCCCATTCTGCAGGTTGCCTTTCATTTTTTTGGTTTTTTGCTGTGCAGAAATTTTTTAGTTTGATGTAGTCCCACTTGCTTATTTTTGCTTTGGTTGCTTGTGCTTTTGGTGTTATATCCAAGAAACTGTTGCCCAGTCCAATGTCAAGGAGTTTCTTCCCCAGGTTTACAGTTATCTGGTCTTATATTTAAGTCTTTAATCTATTTCCAGTTAATTTTTGTGACTGGTGTAACATAGGAGTCCAATTTCATTTTTCTGCATGCAGCTATCCAGTTTTCCCAAGAAAATTTATTGAAGAGACTATCCTTTTCTCATCGAGTATTCTTGGTTCCCTTGTCATATGTCAGTTGATCATATATGCAGAGGTTTATTTTTGGGCTCTTGATTCTGTTCCATTGGTCTATGTGTCTATTTTTATTCTATACTATATGGTTTTAATTACTATAGCTTTGTAATATAGTTTCAAATCAGGACGTATGATGTCTCCAGCTTTGTTTATCTTTCTCATGATTGCTTTGCCTATTTGGGGTCTTTTGTGGTTCTATACAAATTTTAAGATTTTTTTCTATTTCTTTTTTAACTTGTTTTATTTTTTTAATTTTTATTTTTTATTACACTAAAATTGGATAATACCATTACATAGCTTTCAGATGTACATCATAATACATTTTGAATTCTGTGTAGATTACATCATGTTCGCCACCCAAAAACTAGTTATGGCCCATCACCACACGTGTGCCTAATCCATCCTTTTGCCCTCCCCCCTCCGCCCTTCCCCTGTGGTAACCACCAACCCAATCTCCATTGCTATGTGTTTGTTTATTGTTGTTTTTATCTTCTACTTACGAGTGAGATCATATGGTATTTGACTTTCTCCCTCTGACTTATTTCACTTAGCATAATACCCTCTAGGTCCATCCATGTTATCACAAATGGTTGGATTTCACCATTTCTTATGGCTTAGTAGTATTCCATTATGTATATATACCACATCTTCTTTATCCTTTCGTCCCTTGATGGGCACCTAGGTTGCTTCCAAGTTCTTGGCTATGGTGTATAATGCTGCAATGAACATAGGGGTGCATGTATCTTTATGCATTTGTGTTTTCAAGTTCTTTGGATAAATACCCAGCAGTGGAATAGCTGGATCACATGTTAGATCTATTCTTAATTTTCTGAGGATACTCCATACTACTTTCCATAATGGCTGCACCAGTTTGCACTCCCACCAGCAGTATCTGAGTGTTCCCTTCCCTCCACATCCTCTCCAACGCTGGTTGTTTCCTGTCTTGTTAGTTATAGCCATTCCGACTGGAGTGAGGTGCTATCTCACTGCAGTTTTGATTTGCATTTCCCTGATAGCTAATGATGTTGAACATCTTTTCATATGCCTGTGGACCATCTGTACATCTTCTTGGGAGAAATCTCTGCTCAGATCTTTTGCCCAATTTTAATTGGGTTGTTGGTTTTTTTGTTGTTGAGACGTATGAGTTCTTTGTAGATTTTGGATATTAACCCCTTATCTGATATATGGTTTGCACAGCAAAGGAAACCATCAACAAAATGAAAAGACAACCTAACAATCGGGAGAAGACATTTTTTTTTTTCTATTTCTGTGAAAAATATCATTGGAATTTTGATAGAGACTGCATTGAATCTGTGCAATTGGCTTTGGGTAGTATGAACATTTTAACATTATTAATTCTTCTCATCCATGAACATGAGATATATTTCCATTTGTTTACATCTTCTTCAATTTCTTTCATCAAGGTCTTGCAGTTTTCATCGTACAGATCTTTTGCTTCATGAGTTAAACTTATTCCTAAGTATTTTATTGTGTTAATGCTATTGTGAATGGAATAGTTTTATTTCTTTTTCAGATATTTTGTTGTTAATGTATAGAAATGCAACTGATTTCTCTATGTTAATTTTATGCCCTGTAACTTTACTGAGTTCATTGACTAGTTCCAACAGTTTTTTGGTTAAGTCCTTAGGATTTTCTATATATAAGATCATATCATCTTCAAATAATGATAATTTTACTTCTTCATCTCCAATTTGGATGCTTTTTACTTCTTTGTCTCGCCTAATGTTCTAGCTGGGACTTTCAATACTATATTGAATAAGAGTGATGAGAGTGGTCACCCTTGTCTCAGAGGAAAAGCTTTCAATTTTTCACTGAGTATGTTTGCTGTGGGTTTTCATATATGATCTTTATTATGTTGAAGTATGTTCCTTCTGTACCCAATCTGTTGAGAGCTTTAATCATGAAAGGATGTTGTATTTTATCAAATGCTTTTTCTGCATCTGAGATAATCATACAATTTTTATCTTTCATTATATTAATATGGTGCATCACATTTATTGATTTGAGTATGTTGAACCATCCTTGCATCCCAGGGATAAATCCCACTAGGTCACAGTGTATAATCATTTTAATATGTTGTTGAATTTGGTTTAGTCATATTTTGTGGAGAATTTTTGCATCTATATTCATCAGGGATATCAGTCTATAGTTTTCTTTTCTTGCACTGTCCTTATCTAACTTTGGTATCAGGGTAATGCTGGGCTTGTAAAATGAGTTTGGAAATGTTTCCTCATCTTCAAATTTTTGAAACAGTTTGAGAAGGATTGGTATTAATTCTTCTTTAAATATTTGGAAGAATTAACCAGTGAAGCTATCTGGTCCTGGGCTTTTCTGTGTTAGAAAGTTTTTGATTACTGCTTCAATCTCATTACTTGTTATTGATCTATTCAGATTTTCTATTTCTTCCTGATTCAATATTGGTAGGTTGTATGTTTCTAGGAATTTATTGATTTCTTCTAGCTTACCCAATTTGTTGGCATATAATTCTTCATAGTAGTCTCGTACGATCCTATGTAGTTCTGTAGTATCAGTTGTAATGTCTCCTCCTTCATTTCTGATTTTACTTCTTTGAGTCTTCTGTCTTTTCTTATTAGTCTAGCTAAAGCTTTGCCAATTTTGTTCATCTTTCCAAAAAACCAGCTCTTATTTTCATTGATTTTTTAATATTGTTTTTCTGGTCTCTATTTCATTTATTTTCACTCTGATCTTTGTTATCTCCTTTCTTCTGCTAACTTTGGGCTTAGTTTGTTCTTCTGTTTCTAGTTTCTTGAGGTGCAAAGTTAAATCATATATTTGAGATCTTTCTAACTTTTAATATATGCATTTTATCACTATAAACTTCCCTCTAAGAACTGCTTTTGTGGCATCCCATAGGTTTTGGTATGTTGTATTTCCATTTTCATTTGTTTTGAGATACTTTTTGATTTCACAAGGGATTTTTTTCTTTGACCCATTCGTTGTTCAGGAGTGCGTTGTTTAATTTCCACATATTTGAAGATTTTCCAGCTTTCTTCTTGTTGTTGATTTCTAATTTCATACCATTATGGTCAGAAAAGATATTTAGTATTATTTAAATCTTCTTAAATTTTCTAAGACTTGTTTTGCATCCTAGCATATGGTCGATCCTGGAGAACGTTCTGTGCACACTTCAGAAGAACATGTATTCTGCTTCTGTTGAATGAAATGTTCTATGTCAGTTAGGTCCATTTGGCCTAATGTTATGTTTCAAGTCCGTTATTTTCTCATCAATTTTCTGTCTGGGTGATCTATCCATTGCTGAAGATGAGATATTGAAGTCCCCTACTATTATTGTACTGTTATCTATGTCTCCCTTCAGATCTGTTAGTATTTGCTTAACATATTTAGGTGCTTTGATGTTGGGTGTGTATATATTTATGATTGTTGCATCTTCTTGATGAATTGAGCCCTTTACTATTATATGATGACTTTCTTTGTTTCTTGTTACCATTTTTGTCTTAAAGTCTAGTTTATTTAACTTAAGTAGAGCTACTTCCACTTTTTCTTGGTTTCCACTCGTATTGTGTAACTTTTTCCATTCCTTCACTTTGAGCCAATGTGTGGCTCTAAAGCTGAAGTAAGTCTCTTGTAAGCAGCATATAGTCTTTTTTTTAATACATCCACCTAGTCTGTGACTTTGCTTGGTGAATTCAATCCATTTACTTTTAGAGTGATTGATATATTAGCACTTACTAGTGCCATCTTATTAGTTGTTTTCCGCTTGTTTTGTACTTCCATTGTTTTATTTGGTTTTTTCCCTCTGTTTCTGTATATCTTTGTAAAGCGATGATTTTCCGTGGTGATATGCTCTTTCCCCTTTCTTTGTCTTCTGTGCATCTGCTCTAGGTTTTTGCTTTGCAGTTACCATGAGACTTACGTAAAGCATCTTGTAGATAAAAACAGTCCATTTGAAGCTGATAGCAACTTCACTTCATCAACAAAAGCTTCACCCTTTTACTCCCCCTTTTATGTTTTTGATGTAATTATTTACTTCTTTTTATGTTGTGTATTTATCAACATATTATAGTAGCTATAATTTTTAATATTCTTTTCCTTTGACTCTTATACTATAGTTGATTGGTTAATACACTATCCTATTACAGATTTATAGTTTTCTAAGTCTGACTTATATTTACCTTTCCCAGTACATTGTATACTTTTATATGTCTTCATGTCACTGATTAGTCTCTTTTCATTTCAGCTTAAGAACTCCTTTCACCATTTCTTGTAAAGCAGGTCTAGTGTGATGAACTCCCTCAGCTTTCATTTGTCTAAGAGAGTCTTTATTTCTCCTTCATATCTGAAGGGTAACTTTGCTATATGTTCTTGGCTGATGATTTTTTTTTCTTTCAACACTTTGAATATGTCACTTTCTCTTGGCCTGTAGGGTTTTTGCTGAGAAATCTGCTGATGGCCAACGGGAGTTCCTTTGTAGGTTATAATCTACTTCCCCTGGCTGCTTTTAGAATTCTTTATTTTTCCTTGATTTTTGCCAGTTTCATTATAATGTGTCTTAAAGACAGTCTTTTTGTACTAGAATAATTAGGTGATCTATTAGCTTCATGAACTTTGATGTCCAATTCTCTCCCCATTTAAATAAATGGTCTGCTCCCTTGTCCCTCTCTTCTCCTTCTGTAATACCAATTATTCTAATATTTGTTCTTTCAGTGGAATCCTACAGATCATGTAGGCATTCTTTGATCTTTTTCATTCTTTTTTCTTTGTTCTCCTCTAACCGGCTTGTTTCAAAATTCCTATCCTCTAACTCACTTATTCTGTCTCCTATATGCTCTACTCTACTGAAGATGCTCTCCATTACATTTAAAATTTTATTCATTGAGTTCTTTAGCTCCAGAATCTCTGTTTGGTTCTTTTTGGTAAATTCTATCTCTTTGGAAAAAAATCTCATTTTGATCATGTATTTTTTGAGATTTCATTGAATTGTTTTTCTGAGTTTGATTGTACCTCATTGGCTTTCTTCAAAACAGCTATTTTGAATTCTTTATCTGCTAGATCACATAATTGTGTGTCTTTGAGCTCAGTTATCGGAGAATTACTTTCTTTTTGCAATGGCATGTTTTCTTGATTTTTCGTGTTACTTGTAGTTTTGCGCTGCTGCTTTTGCATTTGAAATAGCATACACCTCCATCAGGTGGGTATTCTGTTCGATGGTGATTTTATTTGGGCTTTTGTCTGTCTTTATCTAGGTACACCTGTTCCATTCTTCTTGCTCCCTCTTGTGGAAGGATTCTTAAGTTTTTATGTCTTCTCTGGTTCTTACAAGACACCAGGCTGGCTACCGCAGGTCTCTCTTTTGTTTTCCTGAAGGTGGCGTTATAGCTCAATTTTGTGGTTTCTCCCTTCCCCCAAAACTGTGGCTTGTTTTCTGAGCATGCTCCCTACCTACCGGAGTTCTCTTTCACCGCCATACACAGAAGCACACCAGAGGAGCCCACCGCAGAGTGAAGGAAGGTACGAGCTTAGCAACTGGAGGCTCGTGGGTGCCCGAGGACCTAGTAGGGAGATCCCCAGGTATAGTATTCCCAGAGACTGATGGGTGGACTTCCTGCTGAGCACAGTCATGTCCTGCACAACTGAGGCACTCACTGCTATCCTTTTTCCTTGAGGGAGAAGTTGCCGCTGCTGGATAGATCAACCCTGTGCAGTGTTTTCTTGCATCCTTGCAAGTGGCAGGGGGCGCTGGAAATCTTTCCCTTACTGCTGCCTCCACTGTGACTGAACTTGTCTTTTTTTTTTTTCTCTCCAGTGATGTGCTGGAATCTCCCCTCAGGAGGGCCAAACTTCTGCAAATTCTCTCTCATGAATGTGAATCTACCCAGGTCAGCACTGTCCAGGTTTTTTCCTGGCAGTGGCAGGAGGGGTCAGGGCAAGTATGCTGGTTCCCCTGGATCTGCAGCCAGTACCAAGATTTCTCTGCCTATTACCAGATACACAGGTGGCCAAGACTCTTCCTAGCTCCCTGGATATATGGTGCTAGATTCCACAACACCCACAAAGGTGCTTTTATTCATGGACGGATATGTATTTTGTTGTTAAAAAAGGGAGATAAAAAAGAGGAACATTTTACACCATCATGGTGCTGGCATGACTGATAGTGCTACATCTTTTTGCGTTTGGATTTTTAGCCATTGTTGTGATAAAAAGCAAGTACCACGTGGAAATTAATGTGCAACAGAAAATGAGGATAGCTGTGTCCAATGTGATTCCCAAATTTAAGTTATGCAGTGCTTAAATAGGCATACACATCCCATCAGTTAGAAATTGTGGTTATTTGAGAATGAAATAAAAATATTTGGCTTTTAATTCATGTGTGCTATTTTTTCCAACATCATGAAGTTATTAGAATATGAATACCTATTAAGTTGTTTGGACTTTACCACTTTATAACTGGAAATGTTAGATACTTCTTTGGCTGATGAGAAGAGTAGAAAATTTCCTAAGACTCTAAGAGCACTATGAACTGAGAATAGAGGATGTGCTGAGAAATATTCAAGGGCCAAGCCCAGAAGTAATATACATCACTTCCATCCACATTCCACTGGCCAGAATTTACTAGATAGCTGCATCTAAGAGCAAGAGAGGATGGGAAATATAGTCTCCTATGCGCCCAGAAGGAAAAGGAAAAAAATACGATAAAAAAGAAAACTAGTTATTTTCCCTGAAGAAATGAATTAGCAGGCGCACAAAATTGTCCCATGTCCACGGTCTGACGTGCACTGAAAACTGATGTAACATATGCTCTCAATAACTCAGCCTCTCCAAAATCCTTTGCATTCTACAGCTCTTAGCATCCACAAAGCATGTAAAAACCATAGCTTCACATATTTGTCACATGAGCTGGGCAGAGCAAAGATTGACCCCCATTTTTAGATTGAGAAATAAATTGGAGACTATTGAATTGTTTTAGGTCACCCAGATAGTGAGTAACGGAAGTCAGACCCAAATCCAAGTCTTACCTCACCTTAAGACTCCTTTCTAATACAGACAACTGCCAAGCCAGTGAGAATTCATTGGACAGGTGTGGGTCTTGTGTTTGAGGACAGGGACATGATCTGTGTGGCAGGGGGCTAGGATAAGCAAGAATGGGCAAGAGGGTTGTCAGACAAGGAACGTCTGTCCTACAAGATGTCCTAGAAGGTGATCCTGTCCTAAAAGTGACAGTTCTTGGGACAAGAAAGACTATCATCCGAGGTACAGTCTTGAGCTCCTACTATACTGGGCTAGCACATGGAAGATGTTTGACCTTCCCATCTCCCCAGCTTTATGACTTACACAGGCTTTGCACAGTCAACTCTCAATCACAGTGACAACCGGGGAAAGGAACATAGGAGAGATAACTGCCACCTGGATCTTATTTATCAGTTGAATTGCCTTATGATTTTAGCAAATTTTTCTTAGGACTTTTTTCTAATATAATTGAGTTATATTAGAAGTAGTCTCTGTCTTATTGAAGCTCATTACTATTAATGGAAAGACAGGAGGCTGGTCAAGAGCAGGGGAAAGCCTTTTTGGGGTTTGAAATGTACCAGTGATAACCTACAACGTGAGTATTCCTTATAGAGTCTGTATAAACATTTGTCTGACAGAGGCAGCTGCTCAGCCTCTTAAATTCTCTTCTGCCCCAGTAAACAAGAGGTAAGAAGCCAGGAGCACTGAACCGGAAGAAGCTGCAATCTATAGTTTTCTGCTCTGAATGACAGGCATGCGGCAAGAGGTAGCTGAACTATTGAAGATAGTCAAGAAGAAATTCCGTTGCATGGCCAATCCTCATGTTATTGTATTTTCTGTTCACATTTATTTTCTTCTTCAAGCTTCAAATGAAAGTCGTTAGAGAAAGAGATTTCACCACTGGGTGCAGGTCAGAGGCCAACTGACTTTCTGATATATTCCTCTTCTTCAGCAGTCAGCTAAAATATACCAGTTTGGGGGCATGTGCTGCGAGATGATTTGAGACCAGGCTCTGGGAAAAAAACTGAGTTTCCTCATGCTTATTAGTGATTTATTGCTGCTTGAGCCAGAGCTAGCTTGCCTGCAAAGCTATGCTTAAACAACCAGGCCAATTGAGTCTGACAGGGCTGAAGCTAAAATTATTGATGAAAGGGCTAAGGGCCACATTTGAGAAGTTCATTCTTTGGGTGTGATTTCTAGATGTGTGCGCAAGTGGCTCACACAGAAGGTTGCACCCTGCAGCTTTCTTTAGCCCAAAACACAAGCGCTCTGGGAAGCCATGTGGAGGGCAGTATGAAGAATTCCCAGTTTTCTTTCCTACCACTAAAGAGAAATCTTGTAGACATTTTCATTCCTGTAAATTACCTTCACAGGAACTCAGTACTAGTAACTCAGCCTGCTCATAAAGATTCCTGGAGAGACAGGGAAATAGCATGCTCCTTGTCTCAAAATGTAGAAAAGAAAACTCCTACAGTGTTCAGCGACTTGCTTGAACTCATCTAGTTGGGAAGAGATGGTTACAAACTAGCCCAGAGTTTTCAGGCCTAATGGGAATTTCCCAATATGTGTGAGCTTTGGCATAACCCTGTCCCATCTCCTTCCCTCACCCGCTTGATCAGTTATCAATACTTTTTGAGATCTACCATTTACCACGTGCCAGGTGTGGTATAAATTGCTTTACACACATTGTATCATTTACTCTTCACAACAACACAAAGGGGTAGGGTGAAGCCGAAACCAATGCCCTGTGTAGAAAGTGGTTGAAAGAGAGGAGATCTGAGCTGTTTATATTCAAAAATATGTATCTAAACCGGCATAAAGAAGTGCCTATTTTGTCAGGCTGAAACAGTAACTTTTAACTTCTTTTGTGTTTGTGTGTATTTTCTCAAATAACGGAATCTTGGGAGGTGACATAAAAGGATTTTAAGATTCAAAACTTCGCTGATTAAGTCAGCAGTCTTTTAGCTATCATCCATACTAGATCGTTTCACTGTGGCACAGATTCCAAGAAGAGTACCCACCATCACCATACTATTCACCTGGCAGCCCTTCAGCCTCGGCTCACCGTTTGAACAGAACTGTTGTTGTCCTGACCGAGACAACACGTTCACACATGTTCCAGGGGCACTGGAACTTCTTTGATGTTGCTGTGCTGTTCTGCTCTACCTCGTATCTCTTCCCTGGAGTCAGTTGTGCCCTACACAACACACAGTTACACAGTAGATACAGTGCACTTTTCCTGCTGATAGTCACCTTTGTTACAGCATATATTTTTAACTATAACAAAACTGAGTTTTACATATTGATGAAATTTGGCAGCCTACTGAGAACGTACAAGTGCGTTGCTGCAGACCAAATAAAAACCACTGGTGAAGAGAGAATGGAAGGCACCTTGGACTAGTTCTCTGAAAGTATCGATCACTGAGCAAGTGAGAGAGCAAAGGAAGTGTGATGGGTTATACCAGGCAAGGCTCTCATGCACTGGGTAGTTCTCTGTCACCATCTCTTCCCAACTGGGTGAGTTCAAGCAAATCACTGGTTAATCAGCAACATTACTGAATCTCTGATGTGTCCTGAGGCTTTGGGTTTACGATGGAAGAAATATGAAAGAAATAAAGATCATGAAGACTTCAGAATGGTTATCAAACAACATAAAATACTCTGATTTTGTATTTGTACTTAATACTCTTACATATGTTTTATAATATGATATATATATCTCTCCTATACATAATACATAATGCTCATGTATATGAGCATTATAATATATATTAGTATATACACTATATTACCATAATATATAATTATATATATAGTAATGTTACATATGATCATATAATATATATTAGTTTAATATATTAACATACATTACTCCTATACATAAGTATATATATGTGTGTGTGTATGTGTACATATATATTACTCCTACTAAATTAGGCAGTGCAAGCCAAGGACCCAGTGGCTATTTATTCAATAAATATTTATTGAGCACCTACTATGTGTCAGGGACTGTGCTACATGGCTAAGATACAGTGATGAACAAGGCACATTTGGTCACTGCCCTCAGTGAGCCTAGAGTCTAGTGCAGGAGACAGAGAAATGAACAGACATTTTCTGTTTAGGACGATGCATGCTGTGTTAGGAGTAGAAAAGAGTATTGCAGAAGCACGTAGGCGGCATCTCTCACCTACTGGGAGGTACGAGGGGGGAGGGGTAGGGCAGACTTCCTGGGAAGAGTGATCTCTAGGTTGTATCTTGACAGGTGACCAGGAATCACTGAGTGGCAAAAGATGTAAGTGTGTTCTAGGATGTCAGGACAGCATGTTTGGAGGACCAGAGCTCAGGGACCCAACTAAAGGACATTTGAGGAATTAAGGGGTGATTAGGGTCACATGTGAGGGGATGCACTATAATTAGTGTTCGGGTGGTGAACATGATGTAATGTATACAGAATTCGAAATATGATGTACATCCGAAAAAAATAAAAATTTAAAAATAAATAAATAAATAAAATAAAAGACATTCAATGGTTGAAAATATGTCTCCCAAAAAACTTGCACATGAATGTTTATAGCAGCTTTATTCATGATTGCCAGAAACTAAGAGGAACAAGGATGTCCTTCAATAGGGGAATAGATAAACACACTATGGTACATTCATACAGGGGCATATTAGTCAGCAGTAAAAAGAAATAAGCCTGGAAATCAAGGCTTATACCTTGATTTCATACCAAGCCATGAAAAGACATGAAGGAACCTTAAATGCATAATAATCTAACTGTATGACATTCTGGAAAAGGCAAAACTATGGAGACAACAAAAGATCAGTGGTTGCCAGGGCTCGAGGGGAGGAGGGATGAACAGGTCGAGCACAGGGGTTTTAGGTCAGTAAATCTTTTCTGTATAATAATTTAGTGGTGGATACGTGTCCTTGTACATTTGTCAAAACCCATAGAGTGTACAACACAAAGAATGAACCCTAATGTAAACTATGGACTTTTATTAATAATAATGTATCAGTATTACCTCATCAATTGTAAAATTGTACCACACTAATGCAAAATGTTAACAATAGGGGAAACTGTGTGTGTTGGGGAGGGTGGTTAGGGAGTATGTGGGAACTCTCAGTATTCTCTCTCAATTTTTCTATAAACCTAAAATTGCCCTAAAAATTAAAGACTATTAATGAAAAAGACATTCAGTGTAGCTGAATTATTAAGTACTAGATAGGGTGTGTTTGCTGGGATGGATCGTGTCTGGGGAGGAGACTGGAGATGTAGGCACTGCTCGCAACATGAAGGCTCTGTGAATCATTAGACTCGACCTTAAAAGGAATAGAAACCATTAGGAGGAGCAGAGATGAAATCAGACATGCCTCTTCACAGGACAGCTCTGATTGCAGTGTGGAGACGGCATTAAAAAGAGGAAAGATGAGAGGTGGGGAGGCCAGTTGCTGTTGCAGTCATCAAGGAGAGATACGATGTCCTACGCTGGCATCATGGCAGTAGGGACACCATGAAGGAGATGGAGTAAAGAGATTATTGAGCCTGGAACAGCTTTATCTATCAGATGGCTGGATGTAGGAAGAGAGAAAGAGGATTTTGAGAGATTCTAAAAACGTTTTTCAAAAACAATCATGACCGCCACGAATAAAGTGTGAGAAGCGTGTTTGCCAAAGAGGCTTCTGGAGAGAAAAAAAAATGTAGGCAAGTTCCTCAACAGGCCATTTGTCTTCCTTGTAACTGCCCTCTCATTCTGGGGTGCGTCAGCAGCTGTATAAGGGTCTTTTTTAAAGCTGGGGTAAGCAGTTGGTAATTATTATTATAGTTTTTCCGTGAAATTTGAAGTGTTCTGATAGATGTCAACCAAGTGTTGAACAGGTCTTATGGAATTAAAAGATAAGAAAAAGCACTTAGAGCTTCCTCAGGGCATTTATCTGGTCTAATGCTCCCAGCTTTGAAAAACCTGTGGCGGTTGGAGAAAATAGTAGTAGTTAAGTGTGAGGGAGAGAAACGAGGGATCCTGGATATTTATCTTTAAAAAATAGTGTATATAGGTGCCTGTTTAATTATAACAATAATATCTATGCAAAGTTAAAAAGTGGGAAATATGGAAAAACATAAAGAAGAAAATGCAATTCTTCATATTATCATTATCCAGAAATAAATATTTTGATGCTTAGCTTTTCAGGTTTTTTCTATGTATACATACTTTTTTTTAAAAGATTCGAGATCATAATGCACATCTTGGTTAGGTTTTTTTTTTTTTACCTGATTGATTGAGTTTTTAGGGTAGATTGAAACTACCTTACAAAGAGACCCAAAATATAGTGGTCCCATCAAGATATAAGCTTTCTTCTCTCTCATGGATAGATGCAGAGGTGGACAGAGGTTCCAGGGCGTCATAGGCAGTTCTGCTCCTGCAGTTGCTCAGGACCAGGTCTATGCTGTCTTGTTCCACATCCCCGGGGTGCTGCTCTAGTCTGCGTGGTTGAAGCAGGCCCAACAATACCCATGTTCCAGCCCAGGGGAAGGAGACAGAGAGGTGATGGAAGACCGGCAGCTTCCTCTTTTAAGAATGTGCTCTAGTAATGGCTTACTTCTTTTCTCCCCACTTACCGTTTGCCAAAATTCAACCACACAGCTGCACTTAGCTATAAGGGAGGCTGGGAAAACTTAGTCACCCATTGCCTAGCCATATATCTTGCAAAATCCCAACATGAGAGAGCTTATTGCTAAATGTAAGGAAAAAATGAATACTGGGAACAATTGCCAGTCTCTGCCTCAAGTCCCCCAGTAACTCATCTGTGCCCTCCTAGCCACACATAGAAAATACTCACTCCTTCACCACGAAGACAGCCTAAAGAGCCATCCAGTTACTATATCCAACTCAAAGTTCAAGATTTCTGGATGACATCAAGTCTTCCCCATCAGGGCTGGAGGTGCCTGGATCTGGGGATTTGTAAACTAATAGGCATGTTTTCTGGCACTTGCCCCAAACTTACTGTTCAACAATGTAGTCAAACAGGATAGCAGCAATCAAAGCTCTCATTTGGAAAAAGGGTGAATGAGAGAAAGAACCGTTATGGTCCTCAAGAATGATGAAATCTTCCTGGGAAGGAACTGTGACAAGCCTCTGCCGCAGCCAATGAAGAAAATTCCTTGGTCTCTGGGAGAAAGTCCTTTGTCCACTGACCTCTCAGAGACTCTGCTTGTCCACTAACTTCTGTAGCCACAACTAAAGTGAGTGTGGGAGCGCATGCCTTACTTGGGGATGCACAACTCCCTGGGGGTTGCTTTAGGGATCTGAAAATTACAGCTTTCACAGGCCAGGTTTGTGGTTTCTTTGATTTCACGATTCTTTCAAAATTCTTAGCAGTTTTCTAGACTATTTGCTACTAGTCATTTCCATGAACATGTAAAGATAGCCAAAGATCTTGTCTGCATAAATCTCAAGTTTATGAACACTCGTTTGTTTACTCATCTCTCTACTTGGACTATTTTCTTTCTAATTCAAAAGCAACTTTGAGGTCATTTGAAATAACAGGCTTGGGTGAGACAACAATACACTTAATTCTATATTTGCCATCAGATTGGCTCCTATGGTTCCATTAACAACAGGCCTTGGAGAAAGGCTCATAGACACAGTATTATCTCTTTTTGTTTATGGTACTGAAGCAGTTCAATTTTCCAGCTCCATGAGGCTTAAGTTACTGGACTGCGAGTCGATTCAGACTGCAGTCCCAAGCATAGGGGACGTCCCTATCCGAGCTGTATTTCCTTCATCTCTGCTGGCAAGCTGACAAATTCTTGCCAAACTTCATCTCTGTCTTCATCGCTCCCTACTAAAAGGAGCAAGGAGCAGCCGACAGAAGCCAACATTCCGATTTTGTCTCACCATTTCTCCCAGAGCTCTAGGCCTGGTAAGCAGGTAACCTGCCTTCAAAGTTACCACAGGGACAAGTTTAACAAATGCTTTGCTTTGGTTTGACAAAAGTCACCAGCTTTCAGCCTGAAATATCTGTTTTCTTGCTTCATATCACACAATTATTAAAGGATCAAGTTTAAACACAATCAATTTTAACACAATTGTTAACAGATGACACAATTGTTAAAGTGATGTAGTTTGTCTTTGTGTTACCCCTGCAGGATACTATTTCTTGTCCCAATTTATGATCCAGACTAAGCCACTGTTACAAAAGACCCAAAAATACAATATTGCAAAATAGATTGAGTTTTCTCTCACAAAATAAGGAGTTAGGGACATGAAAGTGTCTCTGTTTATGACATCATCCAGGGACCCAGGTCTCCTCACCTGCTGGAGCCCTACCCCAGATGATGGTTGGAGCTTGCGCCCAAGCACCGCATCTGTACTGCAGCCTGGGGCAAGTAGAGAGGAAGCAGAGGGCAAGCAGCTCCTTGCTTTTTATGGATGTACCTCCCAAGTGCTCACATCATTTCTGTTCACATCTCAGTTGTGAGGCTGGTGGGAGACCACGTGCCTTGCTAAAGCTTGGTGGGGGTGGGGGTCTATTACTAAATGCATGATGACTAAATATGTGGATACTAGGGGGCAATTAGAGCTCGTCCACACTCACAAATGATGAGTATTTCCCAATAATCTTAAATGATTTTGCAAACAAAACCTTCGCTGGCTGTAGAATATTTTACCATGTCCCTCTATCGTTGGACATTGTTTCCCAATTTTGGCTGTGCTGCATAACACTTTATTGAACATCTCTCTCTGGAAGCTTTACTTATCAGAGATATACTCAGAAACGTTACTTTAAAGGATTGACTAATTGCCTTCTAGAAGTTTGTAGGTATTTTTAATTCCAGCTGGAGTATGTAAATCTGCCTCCCCACATCATCTCCAATACTTAATATTTTTACATTTTTAAAATCTCCTTAATTTAATGTATTCTTGCCTTTAGAATTAGTTTTTACTGCAAGAAATGAGATCATCAATCACAAATATTTCCTGACCACCTATAACAATACTTTTTCTGAGGGACCAAGGTAAATAGAATGATTTTTAAAGGCTCTCCCTGTTTTAAGGAAATATTTGGGGAGGAGAGAAGAGTCAGGTTGAAGCACTTGAAACAATTTTTCTTTTTTTTTGAGGAACATTAGCCCTGAGCTAACATCTGATGCCAATCCTCCTCTTTTTTGCTAAGGCAAACTGGCCCTGAGCTAACATCCATGCCCATCTTCCTATACTTCATATGTGGGACGCCTGCCACAGCATGGCTTGACAAGCGGTACATAGGTCCGCACCCGGGATCCGAACCAGCGAACCCTGGGCCACGAAAGTGGAACGTGGGAACTTAACCACTGTGCCACTGGGCCAGCCTTAACAATTTTAAACTGTGTGTGTTTGCATGTAAAACTTATTTTCTAATTTAAAAAATAAATAGAATCTCATTGGGAGAAAAAAACAGAAGAAATTTTTTAAAAATAAGAATCATCCCTAATTACACCACAATAGAAAATCACCTTTTAACAGTTTATTGTATATCTATCTATCCTTCTTCCTGAGTATTTATATTTACATTTATGTTTATATTATTTACAGATGTTTTCTTGATGCATATATCATTTCATATCGTTTCTTCTTCACTTAAACACATATTCATATATTTTCCCATGATATTAGAAATCTTTCAAAAATCTAATTTTTAATAAATACATTATATGGCTATAACGCAATAGAAGCTAGCATTTATTAAACATATTAAAATATCAGCAATTGAATTTAATCCTTTGATAAACAATATAAGGTCAATAATTTCATAACCTTCACAGTAGCAGATTTCGTTATTGTACTTAATTCTTCATCCCTCCCTACAGAATAGCGGTTCTCAACCAGTGACCAGTTGTGTCCCCTAGGGGACATTTGGCAGTCCCCTAGACATTTGGCAGTATCTAGAGACATTTTTGGTTGTCACAATTATGGAGGTGCTACTGACATCTAGTATGTGGAGGCCAGGGATGCTGCTAAAACATCCAATGATTCATAGGACAGCCCCCACAAGACAGAATTATGTGGCCCAAAAGATCAGTAGTGTCAAGGTTAAGAACTCCTGCTATGGAGTCATAACCTTTACTGTGTGATTTTTTTCACTCCTTGACTTAAGGTTTGGTCAATGCAACTTGCTCTAGCCGATAGAATGAGGTGGAAATTACAATGTGACGTTGTCTTATGTGTTTTCACATTTCCTTCTTGTGGCTTTTCTATCACCATACAAAGAACACGCTTGTCTATCCCACCAGGTTAAGAGAGGAGGATGAGAAACATGTGGAGCAGGGCAGTGCAGTGGCAGGGCACCCAGGGGATGCACGGACCTGCAGTAAGAAGCAGAGGCGCCCGGCCAACCCCAGACGACCTGCACAAGTGGAAGCTGGGATAACTAGTGATTGCTGTTCTAAGCCACTGAGTTTTGGGGCAGTTTGTTGTTTAGCAATAGCTAATTAATACATTAGATGAGAAAATTAATTTTCTGCAGATCTCAAAACAGAGACCTGGCTGACCGAGTATAGACCATTTTTAACCTTTAGACTATATTGTTTTTCTAATGCCATCATTTATATAATCATCCTCCTGGTGGATAATTAAGTTGTTTTCTGTATTTGGCAAATGCAAATAATGCTTCTTTGGTAAACATCTTTTTACATATATGTTTATCTCCCATTCTCATTTCTCTAGGACAGAATTTCTCTATCAGAAAATGTGGACTTCTTAAGGAACTTGATGTATTTGACCACATAATTTTTAAAGTATCATCCAAATAATTCTATTAATTAAAAAAATTCTAGTGCTATAATCATTTTGCAATATATGTGTATCAAATCATCACTTTGTACACCTTAAGCTTCTGTAGGTTATATGTCAATAATATCTCAATAAAGCTGGAAAAAATGAAATGAAAATCCACCAAAATTCGATTAAGAGTTTAATTAATATATCCCATAGCCAACATTATAATTTTAGATAAAATATACAATGCATAAGAAATGTATTCTTAGGCAATGTTCATAAAATTTAGACCGCATGAGCAACCCTTCTGTTACAGACAGCCGTGGGATTTTATACAAGATGCAATGGGTTTGTTCTTTTGTCTTGTATATCATTGGCTGCACCTATAGTCAGATATAAGTTGATTTTTACATCTGGAAAAGTGTAGGCCACTTCTGTAGCAGTTTATTTTGAGGGGCCTTTTTTAACAATGAATTAGATCACCCCAAAAAGTGGCCCCATCTAAACGAGGCTCTCCTTGAAGGTGAGGTTAGTAGAGATTGGTGGCAGCAGAGGAGTTAAAGCTGGCCGGAAGGTGATGATTTTTAGAGGGCTCATGTCTAATAAAATGCGTGTCGAACAGTGACATGTGAATAATGTAACTTCACCACTGTGAGCCTCGGTAAAAAATATAGATAGATGTAAACGGCTCCCTAAAGCCAGCATGTGACCCAGTGTGTAAAGCAGGATTTATTAGTGTTTGTTTTCACTTAGCACAACTGCTTCAGCCCTTGAACCTCAATGCCCAAGCCCTCCTCCCAGGGGGCGGCGCTCAGCAGAAACCAATGCAGAGGAAGACCGTCCTTGGTCTCCCTAAAGGGAGGGCGGAGGAGGCTGAACCGGTAGATCAGAGCCAAGGAAACTAATAAACGTTCCTTTGTCGCTGGGGCTCTGCGTTTTGAAACGTTGCCATTAGAGACTGCAGGGCTGGAATCAACCCCACCTCCCCCGCAAGCCCGCCCTGCCTTGCTGCAGAGCACTCAACTCTGTGACTGCCCAGAGCAAGGCACGCCCCGAGTAAATTATTCACTAATTTAGTATTGTCAGCAGTCAGAGGGGTCTCTGTCCAAATGTTGTCTTCCTCTGACTGGTTGCTGCCACCTCTCCCTGCCTATCCCAACAGTGAAGGGCATATCTATTCCCTCTTTCTGTGTCCCCTCCAATTCCACAGTCATGAAGATAACAGCCATTTACAGTATGAGTATCTTCATTTTAGTAATGAGAAACTTTACACTGAGAGAGGTTAAATGGCTTATTCAGGGTCACAAAGCTAGCAAACAGCAGAGCCTAGACCCGAGACAGATCTTGTGACTGAATCCAAATTCCAGATCCAGACTTCCTCCCACTGCGACATTGCTGAGGCCCTTAATTAGGAGACCTAATACACGATGTTGAAGCCCGAAGCCTGCTCAACCTCGTCTGTCTAAATGTAACGAAAGACTGCAGTTAGCTCTCATTAACTTCTGTTGCCAGGTATTTAGATAGGAAACTGATGGAAAATGGAAGTCAATGCATTCCAGGCCCATTGTAATATACGTAATACAGTGTTGAGTAGTGGTCTCTGGAGTATGACTGCCTAGGTTTGAACTCTGGCTCTGCCACTTACTGTGTGCCCTTGGCTAAGTTGCTGAACCTCTCTTGCCTCAGTTTCTCTATTCTGAACATGAAGATAATAATAGTAATTATTTCACAGGCATATTAGGCTCTCAATAAATGTTAATTATCATTATATAACAATATATAATTGTTGTTGCAATACAATCTTTCACTATTTTTGCCCCTGGAGGGTAGGAGGGTTGAGGTGTATGCTGTGTGTCCTTACCACACTTGAACATCAATAGTTCAGATGCTGAAATCTGACCTTGCTGCAATAACCTTCTGACTGCTCTCCCCACACTCTTGCTTTCCTTCCCTTCCACCCCCATTGTCTCCACTTAGCCTCTGAAGTGACACCCTGTAGGAAATTCAATCACTCTGAGGCAGCCATACTGTCAGGAAGCCGAGGCTGTATGAGAAGACATTTGAAGGTGCTCTGGCCAGCAGCCAGCATCAACTGCCAGTCATGAGTGAACATGTCTCTAAATGATTCCAGCCACATGGTTGCTTTATGCAACTAAGTTTTGGGGTAGTTTGTTACACAGCAATAATAACCAGAACAGTGACACAGATATTGAAGTAATCAAACATCAAACACAGATTAATCAGCTAGAAAAATAGATGACAAAAGGGAGAAGTTCAGCAGAAAACTAGAAGCTATGAAAAAGAATCAAATAGAAATTCTAGAACTGAAAAATACAATATCTAAAATTTACTCACTAAATGGGGTTAGCAGAAGATAAGAACAGCAGAGGCTAGGATGGGGGAGCAGGAAGACGGATCAGTAGAAAATACCCAGACTGAAGCAGAGGGACAGACCAAAAAGGATGGAAAGTACAGGAAGAAAGTGTGAGATGCATATGAAAATAGTAAAAAGGTCTGATATATGTGTAATTGGAATCCTAGAAAAGGAGGAGAGAGAGAGTGCTTTGAGAAGCACATTTGGGAAGAAAAACCAAAAGAAAAAGAAATAAGAGTCTGATCATCTGACTTCTGCATTCAGGTTCAGTGTGGTGTGAAAATAGGGGCTTTCTCAGGACTTTGAGCAGTGACGTCCAGGGTTCAGAAACAACAAAGAACAAAAAAGAAGGGCAAGTTTTATGAGATGAGAAAAGGGTATAGAATCTGAGGTATCCGGAAAAGAAGATTGAGATGACCAAATTGCAGACCACCAAAAACTGTGTCTAACTCATTTTTCTCCCCAGAAGAAGATTTGCCCTCAGCAACCACCTGTTGCCAATCTTCCTCTTTTATTTTTGCTGGAGGAAAATATGCCCTGAGCTAACATCTGTGCCAATCTTCCTCCATTTCGTATGTGGGTCATCACCACAGCATGGCTGCTGATGAGTGATGTAGGTCCATGTCCAGGAACTGAAATCAGCCCGCCAAAGCAAAAGTGCCAAACTTAACCATTAGACCACAGAGCCAGGCCCCATTTTCTTTTTTTAAATATCAGTGGCATTTGGCACATGCCTAGCATTGAAGAGGTTCTCAGTAAAACATTTCCTGAGTGAGGAGCATCTGCTCCACAGAGGGAGGAAGGCTGTTGCCTGCCCTCTTCAGGCTGGCTACTGAAGCTAGACACTCTCTAGAGGTGACCTTTTGGATGCTTTCCTTACCTTCAGGCTTAATTCATACTCTCACCCGGAGACAAGACTCAAGAGGGAGACAAAGAGTGCTAGGATTTAGGATAGCCTGTCGACCTGCTTTCTTCATTCCCACTTCCTCCCTCCTTACCTCCCTCCATCCTTCCTTTCCTCATTAAATATCCTTTGGACAGCCCCTAGTTGCTGGTCACTGTGCTAGGCACCATGCCCACAAGATGAATAAGACACAGTCTCTGCATTAGTGAGGGGAAAACCAGATGGGTAAATAATTACAGTTCAATCTCTAAGCCCTGAACCAAAGTACCACAGGGACCTAGAGGAGGGACTGACTGACTGATGGCCATAAGAATAAAGAAAGCTTCATGCGGACAGTGATGTTTGAGCTGCATCTTCAAGGATGAGGAGCAGATATGAGACAGAGAGAAGGAGGAAAGGCCACCCAGGGCTGCATGCACCATCACGTAGGTGTGAAAGTGCATGCAGGGTCAATGAGGCAACAGGTAGTTCTTGGTGTGACCGGGGCGTGGTGTGTAGAGGCCAGGCGACAGAGATTTCAGGAGAAAACTTTTTAGAAAGAGGTTGATGCGAGCAGATATTTTGCACTTCATCTGTCGGCATTGAGAAATGATGTAAGGCTTTGAGACAAGTGAGTGACATGGCTGTAACCGTGTTTTAGAAAACTGTCCTGCCTAGTGCTGTGAAGGAGGGTTGGGAGCAGTGCAGAGGCAGGCTTGGGTAGGGAGAGCAGAATAGGGCCTGGCCGCATCAACTTGCTGACACGAAATCAACTGTGGTTCCTTTGGGACATGTTTCTCAGTCATCTTAATGACCCATTTCTGCAGTCATTTGGGCCAGTTATGCAGTTTATCCAAAGCAGTTGTTAAGTCATCTGGGAACCCCAAGTGGTTATCAATCTCGTGTTTTGAGCAGGCAAACAAGTTTGGAAGAAGAAGCCTTGAATAGGCTCCATCAGGCCAGAAAGGGCTCATGTTAAAGGAATGGACATTTTTATCTCCGATCCTCAGCATCTTGGCTAGAGAAGGAAACTGAAGAGGAATTTCAGATTTCAGAAAAAAGCATGCATGCTGGAAGTGTAGGCCCAAAGCATTACTTGTGAGCCAAGGGAGCACAGGGGGCAAGGGTCAGGTGAAGGTCACACAGCTGTGAGGGGATTAGTGCTCAGTGGGGTTTTGCTGCAGAGAAATCTTCCAGTTTGTGTTCTGTACACAAAAGTGGCATAAAAATCCTTATCAATATGGTTTTCCATAAGCTAAGCATATAGCTCCCTCTGCTCTCGTTTGACTTCTGACTACAAGCTGGCTTGTGGGAATTGCAAAACTTACTCTCTTCACCACTGAGTGCCCTCATGGCACTGGCTGAGCCTGGACCAGCGGTGCTTATTGTTGCTGAACAGCCATAAAGGATGGCAACTTTTCAAGTCTAAGGGAGGAGGTAGCCCTTCTGTCTCTGTCAGGGTTATGCTGCATCAATAAGTAACTCTGAATTCAAAAAACTAGCGTTTGTATCTTGCTTACAGTGTGTGTTTACTATGTATCAGTGGGAGGCTGTGTCTACATCCTACTCACTCCAGGACCCAAGATGTTGGAAGCTATGCGACATGGAAGGCTACTGATTTGGGTAGCCAAGTAAAGAGACTGTCAGAGGGTTCTGTACCAGGAATTAAATGCTCCTACCTAGATGTGATACACGTCATGTAGTCTAGAACCCATGGTCTAGACCTAGTTATTTGACCCCCATCAGTTACAAGGAAGTAGAGATGTGTAATCTGCCCAGGTGTGGGAAAGGAGAGGAGAACTGCATGTAAATGAAGACTAGTAGTTGCTACCTCACCTTCCAAAGGCAGAAGCAGGCCTCTCCTGAGCTGAGCCCCTGGAGAAAACTTCTGACTGTATCTCCATGAAAAGAAATGTACCATGGAGGGGCTGGTTCCCAAAGGGCTCAAGGTGTGACAGCTCCTTTTGGGGACCTGCCCTTTTCAGACCTCACTCCCAATTTCAACAGGAGCACTCATCTGCCCCCAAGAATTGAGGGCACATCATTCTATAGAGGTCCAGAAAACCCCATCTCTGCAGGAAATACTTCTGTTGACTCCACACTTGAATTTTAAGTAGGATGGACAACTGCTCCCAGTGTGACAAGGAAGACCCAGGAAACACTGTGAAATCCACCATTGCTGCTCATTCTCATATCTCTATTCTCCACCCCTTCTTCTCCACTCTACCTTTATTGGGGTCCCTTTTCTCTCTTCAACTGCACAAGGTCTTCATATTCTTTCAAATTTCTTCTCAACTTTCCTAATTAAACTCTTTTCTCCACTCCTTCTCTCTCCAATCCTTTATCTGCCTAACAACTACCCAAACCTTAAGATTTGTCTTAGCTGTCGCCTCCTCCTGGAAGCCCTCTCTGAATTTCCTGGGATGGACACTGTGCCTCTCCTCTGTGTTCTCAAAGCCCCAGGGACATATTCCTATTATAACACTTTACCTAACGTGGAAACTTACAGCTGCCTCCCCCTCAAAGTTCCTAGAAATCAGGAACTCTGTCATTCATCCTTTTGTTGCACTGCCTGTCTGCCACCAGTCAATGCTAAATAAATGGAGGGCTAAATTGCCACGAAGCCTCTCAGCTTGGGATGGTGCCCGCAAATGTCCTGCAGAGAACTCTGAGGTTCCTTTCCTCTGGGTGGAAAATCCAAACACTCCAAGAATTGTGAGTTGCAACCCTGATGAGGCTGTGGCATTCCTGAGATCTGACTGTTCATCTAGTACCTACAACAAGTACTGGGCAGTGAGTGGGTATCTGAACCAGGAAGGCAGTTTCCATTGTGGGAGTTGGAAGCTTTCTAAGCATTACTGACATTTATTCTTCCATCATAGTCCTTGTTCTGGTATCAGCCCATCATATGGAAAGGAGAGTGGAGGGAAGACGAATGAGAAAGAGAGTGGAGAGCCTGTGATGACTATCCAAGGGAATTTGCAACATAGTGGGATCTCATGAGTTCAGCCTATACAGATAAAGGCTGAGAAAGGTGCCAGCTCTCAGGAGAATTGATCTGTCCTAATTTAAGGCATGCAGCTCCGGCTGGAAGAGCAAAACCAACCAGAGCCCCCACCCGCCCCAATTCCCACATCACCCAGCCATACTGGAGTGACAGCTGTCCCCCACTGAGGATTTAATCAGTCTCCTACTTGTCAAAGCTTCCTTTACTAGCTAGGGAAGCTACCATTAAGTTATATATAAATATGTACCCAGTTTATTGTCCCCAGCAGACCCAAAGTGACCCTCTTTGAAAGAAGAGGAACATGAAGAAAAGGGGTTAATTCTGGTCTGCAAAACGGGACTCATGCAACTGTTCTGAGAGCTGGTACTTTTTGTACTCCATTGAGAGAAAGCCAGTCTTGCAAATTGTCTGGACAGCTAGTAATATGTTTCTCTTTTTCATAATGGATTTATACTATATGAACCTCATAACTTACGTTTGTCTTTGGGAGACGTGTGTGTGTGCATGCTTGTGCGTGTCTTATTTAACAATTACTTGCTGAACAAATGGTTGACTAAAGAGGGCTGTCCGCACCTCCTGCTGGGAGGAGATCTTGAGGGGGACTGCCCTTGGAGTCCCACGCCCTGGACCTCCCTGTGGACTCAGAATACAAAGAGCTTCCTACTCACCCTCCTGTCCCCACCAACAGCCGCAGTCTATTCTGAAGGACTTGCAGGGCAGAGACCAACTAAGAATTGTCCTGCTGGCCTCTGCCGAAGTTGGGGAGACGTACTACTGTGAGCATGAGACTAGGATGAAAGGTGGGCATTTCCTGATAAGTAGGTGTTTCACACAGAGAGATGAGAATAAGGAGACTGATGCTGAGACATGCAAAACCTAGGACAGAGAAATAACTTTGGAGATTGGGATCTTCATGACCGGAACTTTAAAAAGGGCTTAGCTCCTGCATTTTTCCTTGAAATATGGCACATTGGTTGGGGTAATACTAGCCACAGTAATAAATAAACACCAAAATATCAGTGGTTTACCACAATAGAAGTTTACTTCTCACTCACATAGCAGGTGTTCCAACAAGCAGATGGCTTTCCTCCACGTGAAGATTTAGAGATCAAGACTCCTTCCGTCTTGTGGATCTGTTATTCCTTAGACCCTTAGAGTCTTCTTGCTTCCAGCCAACAGAGAGGAAGGAGTGCTTCTTAACCACCTTGGCTTGGAAGTGACATTTCACTCTGCTCACATGCCATTGGCGAGAATGTGTCATATGGCTCCATGACACAAAGATTAAGAAATATAGTCACTAGGTGGACAGCTACTTCCCAGCAGCAACCCCAGAAAAGAGAGGTCCACACTTTTCATAAACGGTTAGGTGTCCCTGCAGCCTGGGTCAGTTGGAGAAACGTTAGCATTCAGTCCTCATTCAAAGCTCTAAGCCTTTCAAGTGACTTGGCAGAAGAGTTCAAGATCATCCCAAAGGGATATGTTGTCTTCAAAACCCGGATTGGTCACAAAGTGCTGAGACTCTCTGCTAGCAATAGAGAATTTAAGATGGGGCAACTTGTCCTACACTTTAAACCCCTAGATCTTTGATACCCAGAACTACACAGGATTTCAGAACGGACCCTTGACCCAATCCCTGGGTCATAAGCAGGGAGTTATGATCAGTCATAAGTGAGGAGATATTGCCTGGGCTGCTGTGGGAAAGTTTTCCCTGCTACTGACAAAGTGATATGAAAGGGTAGCCCCTTTCTTCCTCTGAACACTGTTGGATCTGGATTCAATGCCCAGAACTGCTGTGACTATTTTGCTAACACCAAGAGGGTGAAGCCGATACACGCAGGAGAACAGATCAAAGAGAGCAGTAGGAAGCAAGAGCCATGACATACTACACCTGCAGCCTAATCGAGTGCTCGACTTCCTATTACGCAAGAAAACAAATGTCGTAATTCTTCATTGTTTAAGCCACTTTGAGTCAGGATTGTCTCTTCCAGATAAAAACATCCTAAGTTATACCTCCCAAATATACAGGGACACAACACCCCACAAGATATCTCTTCTCCATCCAACCTTTGCTGTCTAAAATGCTTCTCCTTAGTGAGGCATTCTTTTCATTGAGGAATTTTCTTGCTATAAGATGCATATCTCTGGGAGATTCTCTAAGTCTTTTCATTTTTCTAAAAAATTGGTTTAAATTTCGTTAAGTATTTTATTGAGTCCTTACCAAGTGCTGGACACTCCAGGCTGTTAGGATTTTAGGTTAAGGGAAAAGGCCAATAAATGGGGGTGGTCTTTAAAGACTTGTTTTTAAAAAAATTAAGAAGAAGAATTGTCTAGGCCGCCATCTTCTTGGACTCCCCTCATTTTCACTGCGGGACTTGCCACAGGCTGACCGGCTCCACCGGGCTGAGAGGGGAGTACAGCAGTACTCAGTGAAAAGAGAGAAGAAGGTGGATTTGGCTCTGAGACTCAAATTCATTGCTACTTGGAGGACATTTTTACTTTGCCTGCAGGAAAGAGAGTGTGCTCCATCGCAACTGTGATGGAAGTGCATTTCCTTTCCACCATTCCTCTTTCTCTTCTACTTTAGAAAAGGGAAAAGGGGGAAGAGAGAAGTTCAGTCTCTAGAATGTGAAACCAGAGCTCAACAGGAGAAACCCACTTGAAATACGAAGTCAAAGTAGAATTAATTTGTATATCTGGGTCACCATAGAGACCAGGGCAAGAATTGACCCCATAGACCTCTAAGATCTTTCCCCAGAAATGATTGCTAGTTTGGGGGATGGCACCAAAAGGGGTATGAATGAGCTGGGGTGGGAAAGCAGCTTCAGGAAAGGAACTAGATGTCCATCAGGTCAAATTGTGTAACTAGTGTGACTGACTTCAGCAATAATGACACTGCTCAATTCATAGTACATCTTTGTGACATGTTTGTACACTTCTTGTTTTACTTGAACCATAGACAACACAAGATAGTTGATGTGGCTATTCTTATTTCAAGTTTATGAATAAAGAAGTAGAGTTACAGAAAGGTGAAATGTCTTATCCAAAGCTATGAAACAATTATTGAAGAGACAGGACTAGATCTCTGATCTCCTAAGATCAAATTTGCTTATCTTTCCACTCTGTCATACTTCCCTGCCATAGGATTCTATGTGGAGGCTTTACACCTGGAAAAGCTCATAATGCCAAATGGCCCCTTTGGCTCCATCCTCACTCCCACCACCCACCCAATTCTATATAGCCCAAGCAAGAAATTGGGGTGAAAATTCAAGAGATCCTTGAAAGCCACACAACAAAAGCTGGGCTGTGGTTGTTCATGATTGACAGGGGACACAGCTGAATTCGTCAATCACATATTCAAGAAGCCTGTATTGAGTTCTTCTCTGTCCCAAATATCTGCTCAGCATCTTTGGGAATATAAGAAAAGCACAGAGAACAGATTCTCCCTGCACTGAAGTAGCTACCTCACCTCTTGGAAGGCAAGACGAAGACTTAGGAAACAATTAGAAGCTTGTAGAAGATAAGAGATAACTGCGCCTTAGACTCTGCAGTTAAAACATGAAGAATAATAGGAGTTCACAGGGAAAAGGTGACTGATGAATTCACGGGGGAGGTGGGGTTTGCCCAAGAACTTGAAGGATGATGAGAATCTGGCCAGCTGAGAAGGGGGAGGACATTTCAGGTAGAAGGAACTACATCAGTCACATTGTCTGTCACAACAGTTGTGTGGAAGAAAGCCCTATAGGGTTACAGTCAAATCCCAGACACACACACACATTCCAGATGTCACTATAAAGTGGGACAGTGATATTTACCGCATAAAACTGTAGTGAGGGTTAAAAAAGATTGTGTATAAGAACAGCCCGAGCATAGTGCTCAATACATAGGAGGATCTCAACACTTTTTGGGTGAAACTGAAGAGAAAAGAAGCAAGTCTTGCTACTGTCCTAAGCACAATTTTAACCATAGGATGAATGCTGATGGGGATCTCCTAAAGAGAAGAAACAAGTCCAGATATTTTTCTTTTTCTTTTCCTTTTTTTTTTTTCTGAGGAAGATTTTCCCTGAGGTAACATCTGTGCCAATCTTCCTCTATTTTGTATGTGGGTTGCCACCACAGCAAGGTTGTTGACAAATGGTGTAGGTCCGTCTCTGGGAACTGAACCCAGGCCACCAAAGGAGAGAGTGCTGAGCTTAACCACTGGGCCACAGGGCTGGCCCACAGATATTTCACAATCATTGATCCAGGCAAAGAAAAATGAATGGAAATGCATTAATAGACTATTGATAATTTTTGACAATTTCATGTGATATAGTCAGTAAGTCCTTTTCAGTGATGAGAAAGGAAATTATGTTTCGTGGAAAGACTCATGGCAGCAGTGCTGTGTTTTATAGAGCCAAATTTGGTGGGCTGGAGGGGCTGGTGCCTGGGGCACTTGAAATGAAATGAGAGAGAGATGGAGAGAATAGATTTACTCCTCTGTGTACTAGGAAGGAATTCGTTTTTGGCCCCAGGGCCATCCACAGTGGTCAAGATCCTAAGGGACATGTTCCTTTATTGAAAGGGAGCTGCTCAACAATTTAGGAGGATTCTGATAAACTGCAGGAACCCTTTTACCGAGTGGTATGTGCCAATTTGGGCCAGATCTTAACTGTTCAGGACAGCCACAAGGAGACTTATGCTGCTACCAGCAACCCCTTTCTCTGTTTTTTTCGTATACATCACTCTCCTTCTCTCATAAATAAATCCTGAAGAGGTATTTTAAAATATTCATTAAAAGTGGACTAAACTGGTCAACCCCTTGTGGTTCAGGACCTGTGTTCTGGTACATCTAGGGCATTGAAGGACTTCGTCCTTCCAAGGATACCAACGACTACAGAAATCTCCCTTACACCCCTATAAAAACAAGATTATGTCATGTATAGCTTTTAAAAATAATTTAAAAGCTGCAGACATTAATATTAATAATGTATAATGAATTCCAAAGGATTTTATTGTAAAGCACAGATAAAGAAAGTTTTCTAACCACGTTTGCTTGTTTCCCTCCCTTTAGCCAGCTTTTAGTCATAGAAAATCAGAATTTTTGTGCTTGTGTTGGGTCAGAAGTTTACCCCTCTTTTCAGGCCAGCAGATGCCCTAAAGCCATTGTAGCTTACAGTGTTGGACTTCTGTGGGCCAATATCTCAGGTCTAAAGAAGAACTCCTAGGGTTTTAAACACCAAATTTCTGTTTTAAAAGAAAGCTTTTATCACCAACCCTTATTATATCACAAACAAAAATGTCCAGCTAACTTAGAGATTCTTTCAACAATCCAGTAAAAAAAAAAAAAAAGAGAGAGAGGAAGAAAAGCACCTTTTTAAACAGCCACACAGCAGCTTTACCCAAGCAGCTTGCACGCTAAGGGGACATTTCAATTAATTTGTCTCTGTCAAGCTCACTCCCTTGTCAAGGGCAGAAAACAAGGTGAACAAGTTGTCAAGTTATCTTTTAAAACCTCACTCTGAGCCTCTTGGGTTTGTTTAACACATTCAGGAAAACATTCTTCTTCTTTGAACCTGTCCTGCTTCCTCATTTTGTGTTCTGAAATCAGGGAGAATGGTGAAAAAACAAGTGTTAGGAGGGAAGAGGGGAATGGTCGATGCTAAACCTGGTGCCTGTAGGGCATTCTAGCCCCTAATTCCGAATGCAATCCAAGTGAAAGGCTGGAAACAGGGGAAGGCGCTGCCTCTCACTCTGCAAAGCTGCCTCCTCTCTCATCCAGCTGATGCACATTCTCCGAGCCTCAAGCCTCGGGGGAATTCTGTTTCAAAAGTGAGCAGGGCCCTAGTTTCACTTATCGCCAAAAGCTGCAATGTCATTTCTCTATTGAAAAAGATCAGCTTTAATGCTCTGTATCATTGAATTCAATGGCAGTGTAACAACAGTCAGAGAAATTTTGAAAAGAAGGAAATATCCATAACCCCAGCTCTCTAACACAGCAACATTCTCATATCTCTCTATCTCCTCTGGGACCTGTCTCCGTGCATTCACATTTGAAGAAAGTCGCAGATCTGGGGATTTTATATCATTCAGTATCTTACTTATTAATTGTTTTCCCAGTCTCAGCCTCTTCCCAGTGGCTTCCCCTTCTCCCCCTAGTAGCCCTAGCTCCAAAAAGGAGGATCCCAGGGTGACTGGCCCCATTGATGGTTGGGAGTCAGAAAGTTTAGTAGGTCGAATGGTGGTCTCGAAAAGAAATGTCCACATCCTGACCCCTGGAACCTACGGCTGCGACCTTATTTAGGAAGCAGGTCATTGCAGATGTAACTAAGCATCTGGAGAGAAGAGCCTGCTGGATGATCCAGGTGGGCCCAAATCCGAAGACAGGTGTCCTTAGAAACAAGACAGAGGGAGAAGAGAGGGCCACGGAAGACAGAGGCAGAGACTGCCGTGAAGCAGCCACAGGGAATGCCTGGAGCCGCCAGAAGCTGGAAGAGGTGAGGAAGGATTCTTCCCCACAGCCCTCAGAGTGAGTGCAGCCCTGTGATGCCTGGATTCTAGGTTTCTGGCTCCAGCATAAATTTTTAAATTTTTTTTCTTTTTTTGCTGAGGAAGGTTTTCCCTGAGCTATCATCCATGCCAATCTTCCTCTGTTTCTTATTTTGTGGGCTGCCAGCACAGCATGGCCACTAGCAGAGCGGTGTAGGTCCACACCTATGAACTGAACCTGGGCCGCTGAAGCAGAGCATGCTGAACTTGACCACTAGGCCACCCGGGCTGGCCCAGATTTTTGTCTTTTGAAGCTACCAAATTTGTGGTCGCTTGTTGCAGCAGCTACAGGACACTCATTCAGAGGGTTACAGCCTTTCATAGTTTCAGGGACAGGATTGCATGGCAGCTTCCTGACTCTTCCCCAAAGGTCATCTGCCTGTCAGGCCCATTCTGCCCCGGGGACCATGGCCACTCAGGGGCTCTTTCCATCCTTAGGCTCTGCAGTGTCTCAACAGGAAGCACCGTCTATATCCCAAGGTGGCCAGAGTCTGATCCACTTCTGGGGATCCTGCAGTCTTCTTTCAGAGCTGAATCCCCACTTGAGGCCCTGGCCACACGCTAACATCACATCCCTGAGCAGACACGCACCCCTAAGTTGCATTGCTGTTTCATTCTCTTGGGCCAGACGCTCCTCACCACTCCCGCACTATTGACCTGGGCCTGAATTTGGATGGGACTTGCCTTTTGGATTATGGGCCACCTGTGTGGGTGATTTTGTAGAAGAGGAAGTGGTGAAAGGTGCTGCTCCTGTCCCTTGTGTATGTCTGATGCTCTGTGGGGCCTCTTTTTCCCCTGCTGTGTAGACAATGTCTCTCTGAACCTTGGGGTTTGGGTAAACTCTTCTAGCTGTTCCTCTCCTATTTCATGACTTATTTCCTCATTTAGGCATTTTTGAAAGTCTCATTTATTATTTGTGCTTTCTCTAGAGCTGTGTGTGAACTTTCTCCTTTTACCTATTAGGGCCTAGGACATTTTCCTTCTCAACTTGAATACATTACTTTAAACCTGACAAAGTATCCTCAGGGCTGGCTTCCCCTCCCAGAGAGGGTTCAAGGACACCACCTCACGGGACCAGCACCTCCATCCCACGGTCATGGCTGTGGCCTCATGCTTCCCTCTGCTCCTGCTCCTGCAGGCTACTCTGCTCTGCATCTCACAGTGTTTGGGCAAATGCTGCCCTTCCACTGGCTCCCAAAAGAGCAATAATAAGAAATTTATGAGGAGGCTGGTAACTTCACCAAAGAACTCAGGATCGCAGGTATGGTTCTGATCTCTCCACCCCTCTGCCCTGCCTGCCATCACCCACAAGGTCATCTTGCAGCCCCCTGGCATGAAGGAAAAGCTCGTTGCTAAATACCAGCCCTGCACATCTCCCTGGGCAAAGCTCCATCAAGCTGGTCTGTCTTCCTCTGTACTCTGGAACTTCAGGAGAGTAACATTTTCTCCATCTTTTTCCATGTTTATTGGAGAGACCAACTCTTTAAAAGCAGTTCTTTTTAACTCCTAATCCTTGAGCAAAACTATACTTGCTATTAGAAGGAAGGCACAAGTACAAATCCTGGTAGCTGTCATCAGCAGAGCTAGGATGCCCTGGTGCAGGGTGGGTGAGTTGGGAGAAGAGGTGGGGAGATGTCACATGAAAGGAGGGTATAGGAGGGTGCCTAACAGCCTGTCCTAATCCACATGTCCATAACCTCATGAAAGTACACAGCCAACACCAACACATCACAGTTATTTGAATCCAAATATTATTTTGTTTATATTTCAATGAAAATTAGCCCTCATTGGATTAGGTGAGTTGAACAGCACATTGCTTGTACTTCTACTTTGGCATTAATTTCATTCTAGGTTAGTTATGGTTTGGGTTTTTAGATATTTATTTCATTCCTGGGCTCTTAGTGCCTTGATATCTGTAATGGGTTGAATAATGTTGCCCAAAAACTCACGTCCACCCAGAACCTGTGAATGTGACCTTATTTGGAAATAGAGTCTTTGCAAATCTAATCAAGTTAAGACGAGATCATACTGGATTAGAGTGGGCTCTAAATCCAATGACTGGTGTCCTTATGAAGAGGGGAAGATTTGGAGGCACAGAGAAACACAGACACACAGGGAAGATGGCCATGTGACAATGGGAGCAGAGATGGGAGCAATGAAGCTACAAGCCAAGGAATACTCAGGATTGCTGGCAACCATCAGAAGCTGGAGAGGCAAGGAAGGATTCTTCCTTAGAGCCCTCAGAGGGAGAGTGGCCCTGCTGAGACTTTGATTGTGGGCATTTAGCCTCTAAAATTGTGGGAGAAATTTCTGTTGTTCTAAGCCACCCCGTTTGTGGTTAATTGTTACCTAGGCGGCCCTGGGAAATTAATACAGTATCTATCCTGGCATCTCCCACAACTCAGAGCACAGTGCTTTACTCAATGCAGGCCCCGCACAGCAGCCACAGAAAAAGAGAACAAACTGTGTGCTTGACATAGAGACTAAGGATATAGCAAACAGGTTGGGAGCATGATAATGATGGCTCCTGTTTGAGCCCCTCCCATGTGCCCATCCTCACACCTCCTCAACAGAGACAGGCAACTCCTGCTTTACAAGGCAGGAAACTGAAATGCACATGATGGCCACCTGCCCGAGGTTACCAGGCTGCAGAGTTCAGATTACAACCCTGGTTCTGGCTGATGCCCAAATCTGCAATCTTTCTTCCAAAAGATGTTCATGTCTCATGAGAAGCTTTCATTCTACCCACATGAGATTGTTGAGATCAGTCTTTTGAGGAAATGAAGCTGCTTCAGAATCCATCGGAAAAGGGAGAAAAGGGGTTTTGCCCAAGAGAGTAACAGCTCATGATTTTAAGACCCTGATAAAGGAGACTGAAATATCTATCTCTTTTGGGAAATCTTATTGTCTCTGAAATCAGCCCTGATCCCCAGGTTCTCAGCTCCAGGTGCTGTTCTATCTCATTCCTTTGCAAGCAGGAAGGGATGCTTCTCAGAATTTTCAAAATGGAAGACTCTACAGAATTTCTCTACAGACACTGAAAGGCAATAGCCATATGAATAATGTTATTATAACTGGTCCACATCTGATAATATTTAAGAGTTCTTCACTACAAATAGCCAGAGTACTGGTCAAGATGCAGTAACAATAAACTGCTGTAAAGAAAATCAGCCCAGAAAAGAGAGAACGTGAAGGTAGATGATTAGGAAACAGAATTTTTAGATTACAAGAATAGAAGAGTAGAAGTATCATAAAAGGGTTATTAATCAAAAGGATAGATTTCTGTTTTATAGCTAAAATCTAACACTCACAGTGTACAATTTTTTATTGTAAAAAGTTACACAAGGCTAAACCATAATAGTATGAATCACTAACTAATTAGCGTTTATAAATGCAGCTACCGGGAAACATAATTCAATTTCGTAGTAAGAAAGACAGAGAGTCGATAAACAGCCAAAAGTGAAGCCAGCATGTGCTTGGCGTGCCCTGAATGACTCTACAGCTAAACGTGGAACTGCAAGTCGAGTCAAAGTTGTGTCCCCAAAATGGACAAGTATAACCTCATGCCACTATCTTAAACCGAATCAATGATCGGACACAGAAAGAAAGGATGAGGCATGACGTGCTCAAGTTCCCACCAAGGTCACCAGGGAAATAGGTCATCTCTGGATATATCTTTTCTAGGACGGCCTCATGGAGATGGATGAGACAAAAGGAAGCAAGAGGAAATGGAGGGAAGAAACTTCACTGAACAAGAACTGCTGCCCAGGGAGTGTTTTGGAAACCTGCAAGGGTGCCTGAATCTGGTATAGCTGTGAAAGTTGACTGGAGAAGACAGACGACTTCAAATTTGGCAGGCTTTTCTTCCTTCAGATTTGGCGTGTGTTGGGAAGAAGATTGAAATGGAGTAGTTAAAATGAGCAAACAATTCAATTTGCCGTAGCATCCAGTATGTTTGTTTCCTGACATGATTTTGTCACTCCTAACACGTTCACTTAGCCGTTGCTGACTGTTGACATGATCTGGTTCTATCTCAATCAGATGCAGCAGCCTCCTTATTCCCCCAGGGCCACCAGAGAAATTAAATGGTCCTCTGAGGCAGGGCCAGGGATTCAGGAAAAAAAGGCAAGGCTTAAAACACATACGGAAGACTGGAAATGGGAAAAGGAATAAGTGAGGGAAAAAAAGCAGGAGTAAAAAAGTAGCATGTGAGTGGGAAAAGTAGGCTATCAGATCCTGGAAAGCCTTGAGCATGACTGGGTAAGAGAAAAAGCTTTCCCATACCTTCTGGCACAGCCACTTGCTACAGTTGCCTCCTTTGAGGCACAGCCAGTTCACACCAACATTTCGTTAAGTCATAGATTCATTCCAGCAAAGCTCAAAAAATTCCTAGCCTACCAGGTTGTTAATGGACATAAAATTCGCATTATAGGCAGGCTGAATTTTCAAGGTCCTCTATAAAGGATCTCCCCTAGCATTGCAGACCATCCGCCATGTTAGTTCCCCAGTCTGGCTGGTGCCACCATGTATTGTCTCACTAGATCCCAGGTTCTCGCCATCCCGACTTTGGGTTTTAGCTCATCTTTGAGAGGGCATGAGTTAGTAGCCTTTAAGTTAAAAATAGCAATGGATATTCTGTATTCACTTTTGGAGCCTTTCGACTCACCTCCTAGCCAGGCTGGTTTCATTTCTAGACCTTCTGTGATCCCCAAGATTGGGTTTGATGGCCTCCTCTCTGTTCCCACAGCATGCTTTACATGCTCATACCCTGGAGTTTACCAAACTCTTGTGAGGTTGGCTCCGCACTAGAATGGAAACTTCTCAAGGGCAGGAAGAGTGCCATAGCAACACCAGTGCCTGGTTCCGCGCCTAGCACATAGTTGGTTCTCAATAAATAATGTGGAACAAACAAACAAATGAATGAATGCTATTCACCTTTGGAAATGACAGAATTACATTATAGGGGCCAGGGCACCTAATAAGGCTCTCTATGTAACAAGATTTCGTGTCAACGGAGAGTAATTTTCCGATTGCTTATCAGAATTAATTTTTCCTTAACCCAAGGCTCAGCAATGGGGATATGCAATTGGGATACAAAATCATATTTTGTATCAAGCTAACTCAAATTGGCTGATAGTTTTAAAACAATAGGCATATTTTGGTCAATGATTGAGTCCCATCATCAAAGCTCTGCTGTTTAAAATTTACGATTTCTTCTTTATAACATCTACTATTTCTTTTCTCCTTCTATCCTGTTACAACCATTGAGAAACATTTATCCACAAATGGCCGAGAGCCTTAAATTATGGCTTCCTGTGCCTTCCAAGCTGCTTGTTCTCTTATATCTCTCACGTGAATAACCAACCCAGGTTGGACAGCTCCCCCACGTACCTTTCCATGAGGACAAGTACCCAGTCTACCGTTAATCCTTCTTCACTGGGGTGAGGCATAAAATGTTCATGGGTTCCTCCAAGTCAAACGGTTTTGCATGGGGTATTATGATTTTGTAAAAGACACCATATTTTTCTCATGATAAGATAACATAAACCCCGTTTTTTTGCTGAAGAAGATTGGCCCTGAGCTAACATTGTGCCAATCTTCCTCTTTTTTGTGTGTGGGTCCCCACCACAGTGTGGCCACTGATGAGTGGTGTAGGTCCACACCCGGTAACTGAACATGGACCACCAAAGCAGGACCCACCAAACTTAACCACTAGGCCATTGGGCTAGCCCCATAAACCTTTCTTTTTTGAGTGAAAAGACTCTGTTTTCGAGCTAGCTACATTCTTACATACAAATTTCTTGCAAATTATTTTTCAAATTCCAAGGTTTATTAATTTAATTGAATCTGTTCCTAATTTTTAATTAAATCTGCATTTCTCCCAGTAACTTTTGGAAAGATAGAAGTCACATCACCATATTGAAAAGAACAGGATCACAGAACAAGACAGACATGAAAGAGAAGTACAAAATCACAAGGTATGTCTTCTTATAAATTTATTTTTATACCAAAAACTTAACATTCAAAGGCAATGTTTTTATTGTACAGTATAAAATAACTTCCACTAAATTAAGAACAGGATCTTTTTTGCCGATAAGCCACTGACAAATTTTCCATTAAAAAAATTTACAATTTGCAGCATTTGTAGAAAAACACCTGTTTAATAATTATATAAATACTCTTGACAGATTCCAGTAGCCCATTATGTATCCTTTTTGGCAATGTCAGCTTTCTAAGTCAATTAGTTTCTAAATTTGAAAGGCACCTGGTGGCCAACATCCTGCTTATTATTCAAGGCATCCATTTAAATTTTTCTGCACAGACTTGACAAGTCTGAAAAATCTGTTAAGTTAAAAAGAATGAAGAAATATAATACAGTTGATATTAGCAAACAACGTTTTTTCCCTTAGCTGCAAGTTTTCCCCAGGGGATTTACAAAGTGCACCAGTTAAATATGTCTGTACATTTAAAACATTAAATATGTCAACAGCAAGACATTTTTAAATATTTTGAATCAAATACTATAGCACAAATATAATTTACAATACTTTGCACAGAAAACATTACATCTGAAATATAACTTTAGATATTATATAAAAATACATATATTTTCTCTCCTCATTAGAAAAAGTATTTATTTGCAGGTTCCAGCATGATGTAACAATTCAAAAGAACTTAACCCTTCTGATGACCATCCATTTACAATTAGATGTCATCCTCTCCACTTCAGCTGCCTAGTGGCACATAACTGCTGGCTAGATCCAGAGAATTAACCCCTCTCACAGCCCAAATGCAGTTTTTCATAAAGGCAACCATAATTGCTCCAATTTGGTTTAATTCTAGGAATTCATTACAAAATTTAAAAACCATTGTGTAAGAACGCCTTTCGACTGTAACATCCCTTGCCTCCAACATCTCCCTTTGGCTGTAAATACCTGTGCTCTCTACAGACTCAAAAGCATGGATAGAGTCTTCTTGTACCATGTGGATTATACCTCTTAGTAGTCTCACACACCTATATACATCTTTTTGGCTTGTTAAAAAAAAAGTTTTTCATACATCCTAGGAAATACATGATAACACTCCACAAAAGGGGGCTCAATCTATATCTCGAACTTTAAAAGCCCCAAAGTACGTTGCGTCTTGATCTGGATCCAGTAGCGAAGGGTTGGATACCTCGATGCTTATTTCCTCACCAGACCGTAGCTTAAAAAATCCTCCAACGTTTATAGAGTAAAAATGGAATTCAGAATTCCCCGACCAGTATTTGGTGCTTCCTCCTTTCATAAGGGTATGAGAACTTGGGATTTTGATGCTGGTTTTAGTGACATACACCATCAGCTGAAGATACTCCGTAGCGAGGTCTCCTGAAGTTTCATGATGGCGAAAGCAAATGTTGGCGTACAGGTAATAAAAGCCATCTTGGTTAACTTTGAGTTTCCCATTGCTGAAAGTCATGTTGGAGATCTTGGCCCACCCTCGGTCATGGTACCAGGAAGACAGACTCACTTTGTGGGAACCTGAGGAGAGGAGAGGTACATGATTTAAAATCCACCCCTTCAATGAGAAGGACATCTTCCCAATTCTATGAGGTTGGAGAAAAACATATTATAATAGTCATTGTTCCAGTGGGAGATTAACTTCTCAGAATTTATTTTCTAAACGGGGAGAAACACATTAAGATGCACTTAGTGCTCTCTACTAAGCCTTCGAGAGGGTACAAAGACAAAATCTCATTTCTCCTGACTTCAAGGAAACTACAGTGCATGAGGAATAAGTATGATGTGTGTTCAGATAAGAAGCAAGGAGTGAGCCCCTATAGGAAGGGTGCAGATAACTGCTAAGGAAATTCAAAGGAAAGAGAGATTATTTTCCCCCAGAGGGATGGAGTGACTCTATTGTGCTACTGAGCCTGAGAACTCAAGGAGGAATAAGGTGCAGCCAACAGAAGCGGGAAGATTATTCAAGGTTGAAGGAAGAGAATGGGCCAAGGGCAGTTGAGACAGGAAAGCAAGAAACAAGTCTAGGAAGAGAACTTTCGCACTTCACATGACTCCATCTTCTCTTTTAATTCATGGAGAGGGGTAAGTAGAAGGAGATGAAAATCTGGATCACAAGAACTCTGACCAAAGAGTCAAACTCCTAACTCAATTCTTATCACTGTCGATTTTCCCCTCCTCCAAAAATCCTAATACCTCCTAGGTTCATACAACTGAAAAGCTGCCCCCAAAGAAGTTCACAAAAAAAATTCTTGGCTTTGCACTCCCCAGCTTCACAACTTCACACAATCCTTTGTGACCAAAGGATCATAAAATCTCTCCTGATAGACCACAATTCTCCTTTAGCCACTTCTCACACCTGAAATGTGACCACTGATCCTCATGCTACTGTTTCTGGAGCAGTGAAAATTTCTAAAATATCATCTAAATCAGCAATGTATCTAGCAATTTCAACATTTCAGGTCTTTAGTGTATTTTACTAGTTCTTGAAGAACAGGCAATATCTCCACGATAAACCCAATTAATCAAAGGTTTGTATTTATGTGGACATCTATGATCCAGCTGGAAAAGGTGTCAACTGGTGGAGGGAAAGTGGTTATACTGAGGAAAGTCCAAAAACACATTTTTCTTCCAGAGGATTTTGTGAATACTTATGCTAAGTTAAGTTTTGTCATCTGTCAAGATTTCAACAAGGCAAAACGAGAGTCTCAGAACTGGGGTGGGATTAGTTTCTGTGGTCAGGGAGAAGTTCTTCGCTGCCTGCCACCCAAGAGAAATCCACCCACGGGACTCAGACTTAAGGTGGATTCCACCGATCCATCAGAGCTGACAACCCTCTGGTTAGAGTGGGTCCTTGGGAGATCCTTGTAGAATCAGAAACCCACACTTGCTGCCTTCCCAGACTCGCCTGAATTCTGGGGAAACGCAACACCTTCATCTTTCTCTAGAGAGCCAAAAAAGGAGAATGTCATATTGTCTCTGGAGGGCCACTGCACAGCTAGAATATGGTCTGGGGACCTCAATAGCAGGCTGTTCCAAGAACCAACCAGGTCGTGGGGCAAGTGGGAGAAAAAAATGCAGCAAGGGCCCAGCTATAGTGAGACAATCTATCATTAGATAGGCCTGTGAAGGTGAAGAATCCAGTGGTGCCAATCCCTCTGTCCAGGGACATTATATTTCCTGAACTCCACATCTTATCAAAAAGAAGGTGCTAGAGTGAGCCTGAGAAGCCACCACAGACACTGCTGCCTCCAGGTCCCACCACAGCACATGCCCTTTGTCATTGGAGGTCCTACCTCAGGTCATCCTAGTTTAAAGCATCACAAATGTAAATATCATTCCATGGTCCCAAGTGAGTCAAAATGAGACTATAGGACTTTATTCATCATATCCTCATAAACACTAGTAAAGTAATTCCTCCAGGCTGGTAAACAGCCACCTAATCCATTGATAAAGGTAATAAAATTCAAGATGTTTCCTATCTCAAAAAAGCTCATGTCTCTCTCCTTCTTACCCAACTCTTATATTCAATCCTTTATTCAATCAATTATGGGTCTTATAGTTTATCTCCTATGATGGCTCTTAACAGAGAGCAGTAGGATGACTAAGATAAAGTAAGCTAGTGTTAGATCAAGGGCTTGGAGATATGGTCTGGGAAGGCAAGCAAGGAATATGAAATAGAGAGGGGAGAAGACAGGAACTAGGACCACATACCACTCCCATTGTTAGCTAAAGTCAAGTGGAAGGAGTGTACTTATTTCCTACTAAATGTATCTTTATTTTTAACGTATTCACTGCTCAATTCAGTTGATCAGTCATTCAACAAATATCTAAGTGGTGCTTTCTATGGACATTCACTCTGCCTATAACTAAGAATTTTATCAAGCAATGTACCCTCAAGGTACTTATCACTAGTAGTGGAGAAAATAAGAATGGGCATATAAAATGAAAAATATAACATTTTCATTTCTGCATGTCACATAGCACACAGTTGAAGTTCAGTTAAAGCCACTGCCAAGTGAAAGCTGTAGAATTTAATGGCGATCAGGAGAGCTCAGCCCAGTGAGGGGATGGAGGAGCCAGAGGACAGGGAGGACTTGAGCCAAAGGTGGATGCGCTGAGAAAAGGGAGAGTGTTGTCAGTGAGAGAAACTATCCGAGCAAAGGATGGAATGCACACAGAATGCAGAGGAGAAAGGGGAGAAAATCTGTCAGTGTGAACTAGAGGACTCATGAATAGACAACATCGGGAGAAAAGACGAGGAAAATACGCAGTGATCAAGGTGAAGGACTTCACCTGCAAACCTGAGTGTCCATTACTAATGAAGCACACTGATGACCTCTTACCCGAGCTCCTGAGCCCCTATGGTCACTGCTGTTAGGTGTTGGAGAAAAGGCCTCCAAATACTTAGCCTGAGCATCCCCTAAAGAAAGCCACATATTCTGACCTCATGAAATACTTCCCAATGCATTTATTCAAGTCAGTGTAAGGCAGATTCTGACTTATTTCTTTTGTGTAAATTGGTATGAATCAGAGGTCCAAAATGAACTGGCAAAACTAAAGCTATCTTCCTCTGAAGTAGCCGGTACTGGCCCAAACTGAGAGAGAAATGGACTCAAGAGGTTTTGGCTCAGTCAGAGGAGCAAATTCTATTTTCTTAAACAGAAGCATACACTAACTCATTTCACTCAGTCTCCAACTCAGTAACCATCAGAAAATAACCCGGAATTTGCTTTACTTTTGGGCAATGATTTGATGCTAGGTGCCTGGAGAGAGAGCTTAATAGCTAAACATGCTGTTCCCAAACAGACTTTGGCACACAGTCTAATGCAATATTTATCACATGCCATTTAAAATGAACTGAAAAGATAAATGCAGAGCACGTTCACAGCACACCCAGCTGACACATCAGTATTAATTTGATTGCCTTTGCTAAGATGCAAAATAGTTTTCCACTCAGAAAATTAGTGTAGCTCCACTGTAAGGTGCGCGCGCGCACACACACACACACACATTTTGTTTATGAAGCAAGTATCCGGGACAGGATGGATAATTTAGGAAAATCTACTAAAAATCAAAGAGTTGGTTTCTTACTTTCTCCATCTGCAGTCAGGAAAGATCCTTCCACAGCCCATGATATGATAGTGGCTTCAGAATCATTTATTAAAACTTGGATTTTTTTCTTTGTTTTGGAGGAAGATCAGCCATGAGCTAACATGAGGAAGACTGGCCCTGAGCTAACATCCGTGCCCATCTTCCTCTACTTTATATGTGGAACACCTGCCACAGCATGGCTTGATGAGCGGTGCCATGTCTGCACCTGGGATTCGAACCGGCAAACCCCATGCCACCGAAAGCGGAATGTGTGCACTTAACCACCGCACCACCGGGCCGGCCCCTAAAATTTGGATATTTTAACTCTAAGAAAACATTGCCTTGAATTGTTTTTGGAAAAAAGTTAGAATATGTATAATTATTTAATTAAATTTGAATAATAATAACAAATTACATTCACTGAGTGTTTACCAACTGCCAGCTTCCATTTAAGTGTTAATAGTTTGTTATCTCAGGGAATCTTCACAGCTGCCCCATGAGGTAGATGCTATTACCATCCCCATGAAGAAGCTGAGGCCCAAGTGATTTCAAGGATTTGCACAAGATCACTCAGCCAGAGAGTAGCACAGTGGGGCCTCTAACCCAGGAAGTTAGTCTTCAGAGCCCCTGTTACTAAAACTACGTTAATCTATTTCCTTCGGGAAAAGAGGAACATAGGGCTCTGACTTTATTTCCCTCTGACAAAGCCAACTGGCCACAGGCACTTATATGATAACCTATAGTACAAAAACCATGGACTGGGAATCAACTTGGACCTTGGTTTCCCTGTCTGCAAAATCTGAATGATGCCAACTGCCTTGCAGGGTTGTAGTAAGGAATAGAGATCACAAATACAGCGCAAAATGCCTGATACATAGTGTGTGTCCACTAAATGGCATAACAATGATATCAACGATGTTCCATGGTCACTCTATGATGATGGTCTCTGCAATCTTTTTGATGCCCACCTATCCCAACATGAAGTAACCAGCGGGAATTATATGACGGAACAGCTGGTGAATTAAGATAGATGTAGGCATACAGCTCCGGCTTTCCTCATTTCCAAAAGATAATCAGGTCTCCAGTCTATTGAGCTAAATTCTTACCCACCAAAATGATAACTCCCTGGAGAAGGAGTATGTCTCAATTTCTAGAGGGCTACTGCCTGTTAAGTTTCACTCTTTTGAGCCCCTATCTGAAACTCTGCAGGAGATGGCTGAGTATATGACTACCTGCATGAATCCATGCACCACACAGGTCAGCAAAGGGAATTGTCAACTTAAGCTTAGGTAAATATAGATGAGAATAAGAAGGGATTGTCCTTCTCAGTTATGCAACCTCAACTGGCACTCACTTAAAATAAACCCGCTCTGATGATCTGAATATGAATATAGTAATGATGTCCATTCTGGCATGATTGAGAATCACTGTTTCCATGATGTGCATTATGAACTAAAGTCTAAATTTTGGTCTAAAAGTTAAGGGCTCTCAAAATTTTAGTAACAGGCTAATAATAGGTTCAAGTATTCAAATGGGCTGAAAAATGACTCTTGAAATACTTTTCAGGCCGGATGCAAATGGAACTTACCTGATGGGATGTCGGTGGCATTAATAGTGAGATGAGCAAAAGGTTGAGTGTCAGGCTTGCCCCTCCTGGCCAGATCTAACCAAGAACCTTCCACGGTAGCTGGAGATGAGAGAAGCCACATTAGCCCAAAGAATAATGATCCTATGGGTTTTTAAACATTCATACAGATCATCCATGCTTACCTTTTTCTGCTCTGATGTGTTGTGATCTAACAATATGTTGTAATTCCTGAAATAAAAAGAATAAAGACTCTTACTTATACATGTACTCTTTTGATAAAGCAGTAAGAATTCAGGACTGTTGGACATACAATAAATTAATCCTCTTTCCTTAAAATATGCCAGAAGTACATATGCAGTGAAATTCCTTGATGTTCTAAGTAGCTATTAAGGAAAGTTTAGCCCAAAGAATTGTGTTGATGTGCTCAAAAAGTAGACCACACACATGCCACCTAACAAGATACTTTGGACAATAAGAGGAAATAAAAGGCAATGTAAATTATAAGACATGGAATAATTGAACATAATTAAACATTTGTAGCAGGTACACAAGTGGAGATGAAGTTAACTAGGAAAATAACAATTACCGCAGAATAAATGACCCTCTTAAATCTTTAGGAAGGCTTTTCTAATGTCTATTTCATTAGTGAGTTCCTGTTATAACATTGAAGCTCAGCCCATAGAAAAGAGAATGATGCCTAGCTCTCAGTGGTTAATTTTTTATTTTAAAAAGTCACAGTGTGTTTAAAGTATTACACGGAAGTCTAAGAGCTTTTACAGTACTAATAATTAACTTAAAATATTGCCACAAATAGAGGTTTAGACACACAAGCCAGAAAAAGAACACAAGTACATAAAGAGCGTAGGTAATTGCATATCTCAATTTGAGCCCTGAGAATGAAGGAGCCAATAGGTAACCACAATCCCACCTGAATCAAGACCTTCGCTATCATTAAATAGTAAGGTGGAAGAAATGAAACTTCAGGCTTTGACCTCTGTTCAAACCCCTTCTCAGCCACTGACACATACTGAGGATATTAACAGCACCACTATCATAAGTTGGTTGTCAAGATTAAATGAGACAATGCATGCAGGCACTTAGCAGAGCATCTGGTAAATTCATGTATCTAGATCCTAGAAACACCCTGGAGAGATTTCTGATTTCTCAATTATTGGGATGACCATCCATGCTAACCACCATCATGATGTTTAAAAGATAGGCTGTATCTTTGAGTGTCTGGAGAGAAGAGCTTTGAGATAGATAGATAGATAAATAGATAGATAGATAGATAGATAGATAGATAGATAGATAGATAGATATAGATGATAGGTGGGGCAATAACACAACTTCAACTGTTAACAGTTGGGAGGGTTATAGAAATAAGATAACATTGATTTTTCTCTCTGCCTTTAGACCCCCAAGAGAGACGAGAATTTATTCTATTTTTAAAAAGACCCTTGGAGGAGACAGCACAGCTATCTTCAGTACCTATTCTAAAGCTCCAAAGAAGTCACAGTGTGACTGACTTTTAGAGAGAAACCTTAGGGGCTCATCCAGGGCTGCCGTCTGCCTTTGCCTTCACCCAGGGCACTGCCCTGCACAGCTCTGGGAGCACCAACTGCAGGAAATTCTAGGCAAATAGGGGCTGACCTCTTTTGAGTTTGTGCAATGCGGTGGCCCTTACCACACCTTGTTCTTCTTCCCACTCTTGTTTCTGTCCCCTGCTGACCTCCAATCTCCCAAGTTTCCTCTCATGACCTCAAATTCCCAATGGTTCCCTGATTCCCAGAATTTCCTGGTTTGCTCTCCTCTGCATTTACAAGAGAGATTTAAATATGTACAATATATCTTTATACATCGTGTGTATCTTTCTACCTTCATATATACAATGTACCTTTATACATTATATATCTTTACATATTTGTAGTGGAGAAAAACATATACAATGTATACTTATATACTTGTATCTTTATATATTTATAATACAATATAACTTTATACATTGTGTATTTCTTTATACATTTACATAGAAAATGTACCTTTATCTGATGACTATACTTTAAAAGATTGGAAGAGGAACCTTGATGAAAGAGTCATTCGGAGATTAAACCTACCCCTCATTTTCCCTCTAGCCCTGATCTGCCTCATCATCGGAGGGGAGAAGGAAGAAAAGCTAAGAATGGCATATGCCTACAAATGCCTGTTTCATGCCTTTCCATTGAGAAAAACACACTAATAATAATTGAAAAAACAAGGAAAGAGCCTGTGCAAGCCCAGTGGTTCTCAAACTTGAGCATGCATCACAGTCCCCTGGAGGGGATGTTGAAATGCAGAGTTTCTGATCTAGTAGCTCTGAGGTTGAGCCTGAGAATTTGAATTTCTAACAGGCGAGCTGGTGCTGCTGTTCTGGGGCCTCAATTTGAGAAGAACAATCCTCTCACATCCCAGGAGATTTCAGAGATGGGCAAATCTGAGATTTTCTTGAAGACCCAGGCCGAAGCAGCAGCAGACTAAAGTCATTGATTATGTGGGCAGGGAAAGTTTGCTCTCTCCCACCTGAGGTCAGAGCTGTCATAGAACATTTTCGTTACAAGAAAATCAATAGGCATCACCAATCAGAACCACTATCAATGTCTGCTAAAAAAAAAGAAAAGGCATCAAGACCCAGGATCAATTAAACTCTAGCTAGAGACCCATGAGGTAATCATGCTTTTATGTTAATACGTGTTGTTGGGTATCCAAGAATTTCAATTACTCTCAGAAATCCTATAAGGTAGTTTCTGTGTGAAAAAGGGAGTACATGATGTATCTACAAGCTCAGGGTACAAAAAAATGTATTCTCAATATCTGTTCTTTTATCTCCACCCACACCCAATTTTTTGAGTTCTAAGATCATTGTTATTTAGATAACAACCACTAATGTAACATTCTTCTAAGACTACACTTTTAGGGTGCCCAAGCCCCAACCCCAGCCAGTCTAACTCAATTAGATGTCGACTGGTTAGTTTTTAAAAGAAGCTCCCAGGTGGTTCTAATATGTAGCAGGCGTTGAGAAACATTATTGCTAACTGAGTGTTCCCATGAATGGCTGTTTGGTGACATCTTTTTTTTGGTCATAGATTTATCATTTTCTCACAACACACACACACACACACACACACACACACACATATATATTCCACATACTGAAAATTAAATAATCCCTTATATTCATAGCCAACAAAGAATTTCCACTTGTATTATCATGTTTGATTCTTACTAGAATGAAAGTCTGGGTAACTATTACTAACCTCATTTTTCAGACCGGGAAATGGAGGCAGAGAGTAAGAACTCCCCTAATAAAGCTGGGACTTGAAGCTGTGACTTTCAATGCCCTCTTCTAGAGCTACAAACCCATATCCTTTTGCAAGACGTAGTTATCAAATATACCCCTGAAAACTGGAATAAAAGTACCAATGCTACCCCAAAATATGGCACCCTGCATATTGAATATTTTAAGCTGAAGGAATTTGAGAAACGGCAGGTGAAGCAAGGACCCTTTGACCTCCTCCTTCTCCCCTACAGCAGGTCATAAGACCCTCACATGAGAGATGCTCTCCCCTTACCTGGAGGAAAGGAGCATCTTTATCTCCACAGACAAAAGGACACCAGGAAAAATCTGAGTGAACAGGCCTTCTAAGATTCCCCCAGTTTACTGCCCTTAACTTAGGCCTTTTTGTCCTATCACATTTTTCTACATCTTTCCGTTCACCACCAAACCTAGTATAACCACTCAGGTTAACCATTTCTTCAGGCCTTCATTTCCTTATGAAGGCTCCCACGTCACATAAAAAGACAAATAAATTTGCATGTTTTTCTCTTGTTCCTCTGTCTTTTGTCAGTCAAATTTACAGAGGCCCCAGCTAGAGAACCTGGTCGGGTAGAGGGGAGAAGATCTTTATTTCCTTCCCTACACCTGTCAGGAAACCCTTAGAGGGTGGCGCCCTCCCTGAAGTAGTAACTCTGAAAGGAGGCACACTTTGACTGGGGCTGTGACAAAAAGGAGCCTCGACCTCAGGAAATATGGTCTCAGAATTCCCAGGGGCTTCAGAAAACAATTGGCTCAGAACTGGCTGAGCCACATTCAGGGCGTGGCTGATGAAACCCCTAAGCCAAGCCCTGCAGGCCCTCGGCATGAGGAGCATCACGTCTCCAAATGTGACTCTCTCATGTCCACTCCACAGAGCAGATGCCACTTTGTTTTGTCATTTTTTAAAAGATCAGACACTTTGCTTTGTACATCCCAAGCACAGATCCGTATCAAATGCCGCCCTAATATTTTTCATTTTCAAGATTATAGGAAACCTTTCTGAAGGAGTATCCAAACTTCACCCCAACTGACAATTCCATTTACCTTCTAAGCTTTGCATTTACATTTATGTCCATTCACATTAGTCCTCTACTTCTGTCACATTAATTAGTGTTTTCAAATTTGCAGAGTTCTTTATTCTCAAGTCTTATCATTCAGACATTGCTTCTGGTTTCTTTGAATTCAGAAAATTCTGATCATCTAATTTGAGGAAAATACAACAAAAAACATCCTAACTCTTGTCCTCTGAACAAGTTATTGAGATGAAAGAGATCTTTTTTTAAAAAATGTTATATGTGTTTTGTCTTATTTTAAATTAACTCTCTGGATAAACATCCAATGCAATTATATGTTGTCTACACTATCAGAATGCCCACAGATTTGCATAAAGAAGCGTAGGTAGCTTCGACACACATCCCAGCAAACAGCCTCCAGCAGAAGCCAGAAACAGTTTCCAGGGTGAGGAAGCTGGGCAGGCGGCCCTCCTTGCAATCTTCTCTTGGCCGAGAGCCACTAAAGAGAGCCCAGTGTTCTGCTTCCCAGGAAGATGGGTGATCTGCCTTCTCAGAATAAAGCATATTTAGCATCTGTTACATGAAGGGACAAAAAGAATTGCCCGCTGGTTTCTATAAACTACCCATGACAACTAGGATCATTACCTACATGTCACTAAGAAAATTCACATGAATGAAATGAATGACTTTATTTACGGTCACACTGTAACAAGTAGGCTTTCCAGAGAATTTATGCGTTTTTATATAAGCATAATTTGGGTCTAGACTAAATTATGATAGCTTCATTTAACCCTTCAAAACAGGACAAAAAGGAAAACCGAACTATTGGTAGGCAGCCAAAGAAATCGCAGCCAAGTCAAGGATAAAAGAAATCCTCTGACATACTGCCACCTAGTGGACGCTGCCCGACATTGCCGAGCCTGGGACGCCGCAGCCGGGCTTTGCAAATTTAAAACTGTCGTCTGCCCCCATTCAGAAGTCTAAAAACAATAGAGATGAGGAAGTTTCACAACATTCTTTTAATCTTCTCATTGTGGTATTTTCCTATTTAGACTGCACTAACTTTTCATCTTTGCTGTCAGAGTACCATTTGAACAGACAAGAAAACAACCGATAGGATTTTTTTTTTTTAATCTCGACTTTTATTTCACTCATAGAAAAATGTTGGGATTTCACAATTTCTCCTCCAGGAAAGAAAGTACACATAAGATCAATGTGATTGTGTAACTGTGGTCTCTAGGCCTGCTTCTCTTCAACTTTCCTGAACTCTATATCCAAGAAGCGCAGTTCCCAGGAGTGTGATAGGGAAAATGAAAAGGGCGGACTGTGTCTTCAGGCTTTGGGGAGCAGGCTCCCTTTTTAACATCTTTTAAGATGTTTTATGATCTTTTGCCAAACATAGGGAAATGCGAGACATCCCAGAACTGGCACAATCTTGATAAGTCAGGGCCACTTAGGAGGGATTGTCCTGTACAAGAACAAATATAAGCATCTACGAGTACTTTCAACTCCTTTGAGTAGTTATGGGAATTTTGCTCCAGGTAATTTAAAAATTTACAGCAAACGCTAAGCCTGCCTTTGCAAATTCAGCTGGATAACTTCCCCAAACAAGACTTTGATAACATTCCAATTCAAGAGCCAATGTTTTTTAATTGATCTTAAGTTTGTTTGACTACAGTTTGTTTGTTTGTTTTGTTTTTTTGCCTTACGAAATAATATAAATAGATTTAAGCTCCCACGGAGGACATTCCCAGCTATAAAGATTCCCTGAAAAGGTCAAGTTGCTGGAGTCTGGGCTTATCAGACTGAAAATCCCACCTGTGCACAGTGATGCGAATTGTGTGACCCATGTGGTACCTGTCAATCAGAGCACAGAAGCAGCAATTTGTACAGCCAGATGCTTCAGGAACCACTGGCACCAGCTCATAGCTGGGGTCTCAGGTGGCTGCCTCCCTCTGCAACACCAGCGGCAGCTGCAGGGACATCTGGCTGGTTGAACAAGGATTTAACACCCCGTTTGCCAGATATAATACAGGGTTCATACACTTGTTAACATATGTAATGCATTCATTTTAACATCTTAATGATACCCTTCTCGTAATTCTTCTCCAACCTAGTTACAAGAATAGTGTATTCATCAGCCGAGTTAGCACATGAATGCCACACATGGGTTGTTTCTGAAAATGAATAGCGGGTTTCCCGTTCCTGCAGAGAAGTCTTGCAGTCTTCCACCTTGTTAATAGCTCGGAAATCCATCCCCTCCTCTCCAGCCAGAGTACCACTGCCTTCCTTCAAGCTTTCATCATTTCTCACTGGGATTACAATAGGCTCCTATCTCCTCTCCCTGGCTCCTGCTCTCCTCAAACCCAGCCATCGCTGCCAGACTGAGCATCCTAAAGGACACATGGGGGCATGTCTCCTCTCTTCTTAAAGTCCTCCAGGGCCTGCCCACAGACTTTAGGAACAAATCCTTATCCGGGCTTAGGAGACCTTGCACAATGGGGCCTGGTGACGGCTCCAGGCTCTCTTGCTAGTCCTCCCCAGCGTTCCCAAACCCCACCACCCCTAAGGACCCTCAGAAGGCCACGGGTTCCAGCCACACATAGCTACATATGGTTGGGTCTCCCTGCCAGCATCCTGCTCTCCTTTTTTTCATGCAGCTTTGCATACACTGCTCCCTGGAGAGATGTCTTACCGTCTTCATAGCACATCTTTAACTGCAAAGCTTTCACCTCTATGGTATTCTTGGTTTACCAGGTACAGAAAGAATGCCCATGGGGTATTGCAGCAACTAAAGGGACAAGACTAAAATAGATGTCTCAGCCTCTCGCTTTGTTCCTCCCCTGAAGCTCACACAGACCTAACCCACAGGGTGTGGGGAGACACTTTACGTGCACCCGGATGGAGCTGGTGACCTTCTAGTTCCTTAAGAAGAGCCAATGGTGACAGTTCAAAAGCACCTCAAAGTAAAGAACTTTAAGAGCAGAATCCACTGAGTGGTCTGTCGCCTCAATACACTTTATGAAAGGTGTAGTGGAGCTTACATTTCTCAGCCCAGGTCCCTTGGGGCAGAGCCCCACAGGGTACAGGAGGGGAGAGGATGGGAGCACCAGAGAAGGGGAGAAGGCAGCTCCTCATCATCCCCACTGGCGGGACGGGGTGGGGTCCAGCGGCCCAGAAAGTAGCAGGAGAGAGTAGATGGTAGATAGGGCCTGGGCACCACTCATCCTGACTTTGTGACTTTACATTTTGACACCTAAAATTCTTTATTTTGTAATATATACTACCGATTTTAAGAATTCTCCCACAGCCAAAGTCTTCTCAACACAGATCCTACCTCTCCCCTGACTTGAGCATCCTGCTCTTAAACCCCTAATCTCCTTGCCTCCTAAGTGAATCGGCCGCCATTAGCCCACGACCATCTCTGAAAATTCTCAGTGGAGAACTTCACCAAGACCTGGAGCGGCCTCCTCCTCCCCTCCGAGGAGAGCCACCGGGGTCTCATTTCTTCCAACGGGAGGCTGCTGATTGGAAAAGACACGTCTTTGCAAACAAATAATGAACTCTACCCACAAAGGGCTGAAGAATAGTGTGCCCTTGTTTTCCTAAAGCAGAGCGATGCTTTCCCAGCCGTGCGATGGCTAGACTGGGAATAGAAAATTAGTTTTTATTGTTTAACCTTCATGGTTTAAATGAGGAAGCTTCTGCTCCAGTTAAAGGTCCCCTCAGGGTTTCATAAAGTAGCCTTATGACAGCAATATTAGTCTTCATAAAGAGCCCAATTTTAAAATGTCTTGCCCTGTGGTACTCGTTAAAAAAGTTTCATCTAAGGGCTTGGCAGAAGACCTGAGGTGCGGCCTCTTGGGCTGGCTGTGCTATTTACCGGGTCTCTGCTTTCTTCTGCCACTTGAAGCACAATAATGCCACCTTGCACTGGCAGAGCCGTCACATTCACAAAGCCTCATCTCTGAAGAAGGCTTACTCTCACAGGCCCTCCCGAAGAATTTCTGACTGCGAGGAGAGAGACTCAAAGGGGAACAGAGGAACGAGGCCAGCCACTGTGGACAAATAAGGCCAGGGAGGGCAGGGGCAGGGTGACCAGTGAAGGTCCTCCAGCCTCAAGGTCCCTGATGTGCTCATGCCCCAAAGAGGAAAGACGCGCCCATCTGGAAGAAGCAGGAAAAACATCAGGCTTGGGAGTGGCCTCCAGCCCTTCAGGAATCTTTCTGGGCATTCATAATGTGGCTAGCTTCTGGCAATATTATACAACCAGCCACCCGATGACACCAAGAGCAGCAATGGGCACAGATCACTCCTTCATTAAACTGGTTCTTTAAACTTTTGTTGAGCACCTACTGTGTGTCTGCCGCTAGGGAGAGAAAGTGAAGATCACACAGTCTCTGTCCTCGGAAAGCTCACATTCAAGTGAGCCAGACCAATGCTGGGCTCATGTGATCTATGACAAGGGCACCTACAGGAAGCCCTGGGCATGCACGAGAGGGGCTCCTAACCCCAAAGGAGGGCAGGTGGGCATCAGTGGGGACCTCCTTCAGGAAGTAATGCCTGACCTGAACTTTGAAAGACAATTATTAAACTGACTATATAAAGGTCCACGCACAAAGATCCCTAATTCACTCATGCATCCATTCCACAAAGTTTACTGAGGGCTATGTTGATGAAAATAATCCATAACCAATCTATAAATGAAAATTTGGGTGAGTTTATTCTGAGCTTAAATCTTAGGATTATAACCCGGGAGAGTCTTTCCACAAAGGAACAGAGCACTCCAAAGAAGTGGGGGTACACAGGATGGTTATATACCCTCAAAGAGTATGTTTCACATATGACTGAAATGTCCCTTTTACAATAGTCACGAGGCTGCTCTGTCAGCACAGCGATTGATGGAAACGGCAGATAGGTCTGCTGTCTTAGTGAACACTGCGGGGTGGCAGGTGTGTTGCCTCGGGCTGGGGGGTCACAGATGAATGCTGCATTCGGTTCCCAGCCTAAAGAAAGATGCTTAATCTTTAAGGAAATGCCAACATTGGGAGGGGGAGAGAAGTTGCACCTTTATCTCAAGGGCCTTTTGCTCTTGCCATAGGGAATCTCTAAAGCAGATATACAATGCATGCTCAACGGCCTCGGTCAGGCCCTTTTGGAAAGACAAGGTCAGGCCAAATTAGGTTTACACAAAATGGCTTCCTCATATACTCCAATATATCCTATTACTTGCCATCTTTATTTGTCAGTTGCTAGGGGCCAGGTGTCCCGTGGGTGCTAAGGATGCTGTGTTTTCAGGATAGATATCCTCTTTGTCCTCACTGTGCTTATGATCACAGCAGGAAGGCAGAGGGGGAAGGGCACAGCCAGGTTAGGGAACTTCTGGCACTTCACTCTGGTGCCATCACTGAGCACAAGCTGAGGTTGGGTGACAAGATGGCGCCCAAGGTGATGAGCCTGGAGAGCTGAGATTGCCATGAGGGTTTCCAGAACACAGAGCACTTGGTGTTACATGTTCAGCAGCTCAGACTTACCCTCATGACTCCAGGGGTCCACTGAAGAAGGTTTTTAAGCAGTAAAGGAAGCGACATATTCAGATTGCATTTTAGAAGTCACTGAGCTGTGGAAAGGATGGACTAGAGACAGTGAGACTGTGGATGGTCTTTCAGTGATCCAGGCAAGAAATGATGGTGACACCTGTATGAAGGTGACGACAGTAGCAACACTGAGTAGAGAGAAGTAGTTGAAGCTTTTGCAAAGTGATAGAATACACAGGATGGAAGTGAGAGGGAGAGTTAGTGAGTAGAAGGACAAGACCATCTTCTGGCTTCTGGTTTGGGGTGAGGGAGATGACGGTGCTGTCATTCACCATGAAAAGGGGGAGCAGATGAGAAGCAGGTATAGGCACCAAGAAGAAGAGATTCTGAGTTCACCAGAGCTTTCTGATGAATATGAGCTTAACGGTTTACAATTATCACTTCTATTTTTAATCCTACTGCTACTACCACCACCACCTAGTGTTATCAAAGGGCAGAGACTGAGGACTGGGGTAGCATCCATGGTGAGGAAGCCTCATGAGAATGGAACTTCCTTAGACTGTGAACTTCAAAAAGTTCAAGCAAACATTTGGTGTCTGGCACCTCAGATACAGACTGCTCTCTGCAACTCCCAAGACCCGCCTTTTCCACACCAGACAGGCTTGATCCTACTTCTCATATATAGTCACTTCATTCGCTAATGGCTTCCTGTCCTCCAGTGACTTTCATCTCTTCTTAGGATGCTTAGAACACCTCTTTAGTCCCAGGTGCTATATCAGTGGCAACCTTGAAGCCTTCCTTCAAAGACAGACCAGCCCTTCTACCAGAGGATTTCTGAAATCACAGTCTACTCTGAACTACCAAATCAGAATCCCTATGACAGATCCGAGAGCCTTTTACTTATTTTTTTAAACAAGGTCCCCAAGTGATTAAGATCAAGTAGGTTTGGGAAACACTGCTCTGGGTCCACCCTTCTCTCAATTCCACAGGCTGTACTTCTCCTAGGATAAGCCACTCCCGGTGGCACAATCCAATCCATTTCTTTATTCCCTTCTCCTGAAACCCAGGCCCTCAGTTTTACTCACTTCTAGAATCTTAGCCCAAGATCCCATGCCACATAATGAGATGCTCCTCTTTCAGGCATGTGCTTCCTGTTCTCTGTTTCTTTAAAAATGTCAACCCAGAATATCCTTTCTTCCATCCTGGAGTACTTCCAGCACTAAGATAAGCCCACCTCTGATGACTGGTTATTTCCCTCTTGCAAACCCTCCTACCTTTTGCCTTGGGCCTCTCCTGAGATTGAGCATATCACAGCCAATTGCCTATTGTTGGACAAAAGGCAATAGATGGCCTTGGTTTTGTAGGAAAATTCTGTGGGTCATACTTCAGCTTTCCCATAAAGACAGCTTTTATAAATGCTAGATATGATTGGGGTTGATTGAATTGCAGTTCCCAAAACTGTTATGGCAAACAGAGATGAAATCCCATTGGAAAACCACTACATGACTAACATCTTGATTTGGGAACATCAGTGCCCCCAAACCCCAAGTTTCCTTGTGGGTTTACAAGAAACTTTCTTGGGACATATACTCATGTATACAAAGGCAAAGAGATAATGAATGGGGTTTAATTTTTTTCCCCTTGTTTTGGTGTGTATGTGTGTATGTTTAACTAGAAAGCAAAGGAGAAATAATGGCTATATAACAACTCCAATGATTACAATTTCATAAGCAGTTAAGATCTACTCAAATTTTAATTGATTTCTCATGTGCTTTAGTTTTAAAAATAGGAATAGGTTTCTTGTAATAATTGACATTGGAATTCTAAGGGATCAGCTTTGCATGTGGAGAAAACAACCACTTAATCTGATGAATTTTCTGGCTTTAAGTTAATGTTCTTAAATCCACAAGACCTACTAAAAACTATGCAAGTGACAACCAAGTTTTATTCAAAGATCACAGATGCCTATGCCTAATCAGACCTTTGAAAAGTCCTCAAAAAGATGCCTGCTGTTAAATCTACTTTTTTTCCTCCCCAAAGCCCCCAGTGCATGGTTGTATATCTTAGTTGTAAGTCGTTCCAGTTCTTCTATGTGCGCTGCTGCCACAGCATGGCCACTGATAGAAGGGTGGTGTGGTTCCACAACCGGGAGACAAACATGGGCTGCCGAAGCGGTGCATGCTGAACTTTAACCACTAGGCCATCAGGTCTGGCTCTAAATCTACTTTTACATTTCTCTCTCTCCTGCAATCTAAATAATCCTAAAGCATTTTAGCCTTCAGAAAATAAAATCTTGACCATGAAATTTTTTCACGGACTTGTGTATCCACAGAGTTAAAATTCTTGCTCATACCGTGAGCCCACTTTCCTGCCTAAATAGCATTTAGTGAATATCAGAGACCACTTATTGCCCCTAGAATCCATCCTCTCCTTTTTCTAATTAGTTACAGGAGACCCCCTTCCTCAAGCTTTGGTAGGCAAATGGCGGCTCAGCTAGGGACTACATTGTCCAGCCTCCCTTGCAGCAAGGTGTGGTCTTAAGAGTAAGTTCCAATCCATAGGATGCTACTAGAAGTGATGATATCTCAACTCCCAGCTACTGCCCTTGCTTTTCCTTTCTTCCTTTCCTCTGTCTGGAAATGACAACAAATGGAGAAGCCAACTTGGAGCCAGAGATGGAAGGTACTTGGTGAGGAGGGAGGAGCCTCCCTGCTAGCCATAGACTGCTCACCTCCGGATTATTGCATGTGAGAGAAAAAACTTCTATCTCATTTAGTTCACTGAATGATGGGTCTCTTTGTTACAGCAGCTTAAACTACACCAAATAACAGTGACTATTTCATTGAGGATCAAAGCATTGTGAATCCTTGGGTACACCATTCTTAATATCAGGGGATGCTTTGCATTTACATTGTGAATCTTGCAGGAGATGAGGCCAAATATGTACTGATCCCCAGGGAATAAAAAAAAAAGAATTCCAGATAAGAGTTAATTGTTCAATAATGATGGCTCTCTGGTCCTACCCCTCATTTTCCAGTAAGTCTTTGGAGGCTCAGAAGCTTGTTGAATACAGGCAATGGTTAGTCAAGAACACACCAACAAGATAACTTATTGGTAGTCATTATCGTCATTGGCTTTTCATATTCTGAAGTGAAATCAGAGAGTTGTATAAAATCATACTTTTATGAGAAGCCAGAACCATGCTTTCAGTTCATATTATAGGCCTGCCACTAGACAGTTTACAGGCCATGGGGAGGTAAAGAGACCCGAGGAAAACGTGACTAAAGGGAGAAGTCCAGACGAAGATAACCTTCAACAAAAATTAACCTGCCTCATTGCCTCAGGTTATAATATCAATAATTATCAATTGTAACATTGAAAAGACATCAGATAAATGAGAACCAGGCTTATAACATTCTGAATGGTTTTATGAGTTGGCTGGTGTCCCATTTTTATTTAGCAATATTAGTTTACAGAGCTCAGCAAGTCACCAATCATTTATTTGCTCCTTTCTTTCATTCTTGAGACTCAATTAGGTGTGATATATTCAAACATGAGCAAAACGGCTGTAGTTCTTATCCCGACAGAGCTTGTAGCTTTGTTCCACGATCTCTAAACATTTCTGATTGTACAGCTCCCTCAGGGAAAAGAATTTTAATGCTCCCAAAGGTGCATATTTATTTATTTAAATATTAAATTAAAACATTCCAGTATATGAGGTACATTATAAAATATTAATAAAAACCTAGTTTTTAAAAAGCTAATATTAAAAAATAGATTTCCATGTGAGTCCCCGTGCTTCCGTCCTACATCCTAGGGGCTCATCTTGAACACAGGGAATATCGGACTTTGGAGAGTAAGGTGACTGCGTAATTTGTATATTGATGTCTCTCCTCCATGATACTCTTTCAAATACTTTTGAAAGTAAGTTTCAGGAGGTTTTTCACAAGCAGGTACCCAACGTGAAATCCACAACCTGGCATACTAAAGTCGTAGAGGCACAGCCCTGAGTGCTCAGAACATATATTTAGTGCATAAATAGATGGGTTTCCGCCGAGACTGGCCGGGAGGTCTGCGGGCCAAGTGCCCTCTCTAGCGTGGAGGGCAGGCCCCCGCTCAGGCCTGAGCTCACCACTCCAGTCCTGAGGCTGGCAGGGGCCGGACAGGCTGCCAAAGCTGGAAACAAGATTTGCTTTATAAATTGGACTCCGTATTTGTACTAGTGTTTTCTTTATTGTCATAGACTGTTATGATAGACTTTGTAAATTGTGGTTGGTAGGGTTGGATCACTAAGAGGCTTTCAGAGTTCTGTGTTAAAGGGGAAGAAAAGCCAAGAAAACCCAGCCACAAACAAAAAAGGGGGAAAAAACAGCATTACTTGTCTGACCAAAGACGGACTGGGTAAACATCACTTTTGCACACATATAATGTGATATTGTGCTTATGTCTAGCATTTGCTACCACTAGATGGGTCAGATCTCTCAATAATGATTGCAGCCACACATGTAATTTTGTTTTATGGGTTCACTCAGTATCTATATCAGAACTAAAACTAAGATACAGACTTACTTATCCATCCTATTTTCAGCACTGGAAAGAGAAATGAGAAATCTGATTGTTTTGGCAAGATGTGTAAAACATCACATTAACCAATAATCCTCATCAAAGGATAACACATTTGGCAAATCATTATTTGGTGAGGGTAAGAGAAGAGTAAGTCTTTGGGTAGAGGAGAAGTTATGCAAAGTGCCTGGCGTGGTAGGTGCAGTTAATAAACATTGGTAGATTCGAACAATAAGGTATGGATAACGCTTGTCTCCTTCCTAAAGATCCTCTTGTCTGGGGAAAGAAATGGCATCTTCTGCCCCCACACCCACATTGGTATATCATGACAGCTCCTCATTCTTTAACAAGGATTACCTGTGTGTAATATTATCACCCATGCATAAGAAGTAAAATCCTACAGCACAACAAAAACAAACGTGAAATTAATGAAATAAAGTTCTGCTCATCCTGTGAGTCATACTAATCTATGAGTGTAATTAAAACTGTGTGCCTTTGACAAGACCAGTTGACGCTTCTTGTCTGCCCGCAAATCCTTCTGGCTTGCCAGGTACTGAATCTCTCATAATTAGTGTCACTCATTTGGAACGAGGTAACTTGTCTCCAAAAGGCTCCTAAAATAGTGGAAATTCTTCCATTATTACTCATCAACATTTTTAAGTACAAATTGGTTTACCATACTATCTAGGCAGTCACTTAGAAAGCTCAAAGGAAATGGGACAATGGGTGGGGAAGTTCTTATGGGTCAGGTAGGGGCAGAAAAGTTTGCTGAAGCAACAGAGGTGTTGCGGGATGGCCTGGGAGTAGAGCCTGGCCACCAAGTACTCTCTCTAACCGGCCTTTATTTTCACTTAGCATATGAAATAAGGTTATCACTTTTTAGAAAATACTAAACAAATTGTCCCACTGTACCATTTTTGAATAATTCAAACTATGCCCACTTATTTAAAATAATTCTGAATTACATTAAATTACATACACACATATATTCACATGCATATAAAAAATTCTACTCTAAGGTGTCTGCTCTCTTTCATGGATTATGACTTTGTATAGTTATGCATTTACATTATCAAATCCTATTTTAAGTGCCTCCGTAGAGTTTTCTAGTTTTATTCCCATAAGCTTTGTATGTTCCTTGTTAAGTTTATTTTTAGGGCTTTTTAAAAAATTATGCAAGGAATCTTTCATTCATGTTCTAATGATTGATTGAAATGGGAACGACTAGTATTTACTACTTAAGTTTTACAAACTGATTTCTTTTTTTTATTTTGCTTGTAGTCTTTTAGTTTCTTTTGAATTTTCCCAAGAATACAATAATATCACATGCAAATTCTGCCTTCTCCTCTTATATATATATTTTTTCTTATTTCATACCCTTGTGTAATTATATTAGTTAGCACATTCTGAACAATGTTAAATAGCATGCGGACAGTGGGCATCTTTTGTATATTCCTGACTTCTAGAGAAATGCCCCTGTTTTTCATCACTAGCTAACTTTTAGTTTGAGCTATTTAGGATAACAGTAAGAATTCCTCTTGTTCTATTTTCTGATGGATTTTTAACATGAGAAATAAATTTAAAATTTTGTAGATCACCTCTCAGTTTCTATGAGATAGTAACACTTTTCTCCTTTGACCTGTTAAGATGAACCATTCCTGCATTCTCAGAAATAAATGTTAATAGTATCTGCCCTTTGTAATATTACTTATTTTGAAAATTATCTTGGCTGATTTTGCATACTTATGCTTCCAAAAGAAACCCAAGGGATAGTTTCTAAGACTGGACGCTGATAAAATTAAAAGTTTATCTCTTCATTTTAAGGATATCCGTCCAATATGAGTGGATCTAAACAGAAAATGAGGAGACAATCATTTACCTAACCAGAATTACCTTAATAAGGGAGTCAGTTTTGAACTAATAGAATACCTCTACTACATGTAAATAGTTGTTTAGAGATAGATTACTCAAAATTCGAGAGATAAGCCTCTCAAATGAGATAAAAAGCAGACTAATGAAAATGAAATATAAAACAAAACAACAAATATGAATAGACTAGCAGAATTGCTGTTACTATACCTCAAAAGTTACAATGTAAGATAAAAAGACCACCAGATTTAAACCCACATTTTAAAATATACATCTACCACATAAACTAAGCACCTAGACAGTAATTATAATGAAAATGGGATTTCAATAAGCAATATGCTTTCTTATAGATATTAGAACAATATGTACATTGATTCTATGATGTACATTTTGTTTTACATTTTAATATCGCTAAAATGAAAATGCAACCAGAATCTATGATGGTCATGTTTAATTTTTTAGTCCACTTTTTTTCTTTCTTAGTGATGCATGAAATAACACGTAAGTTGAAAATTGGTGGTATCTTAGATTTGATAAAACATAGCAAATATTAACTTTATGGGTGTCACAGATATTAACCTTTATTAGCTGATTTTACAAAACAGCTTCACCTCCTTATCTCTACTTCCAATACACATCCTCTTTTTAAAAAATGTTATTCCTGTATGTGGATCTTCAAAAAATAATCTAAATTAAATTCAATTTAGATTTAAGGACTTTGAGAGCTTTAGAATCTACTCTAAGGTGATCAGAGGTAGGCCAGGGAGTTGCAAAATAGAGGCTGGGATGTATGTATGAGTGGATGCAAGAATCCCACGCACATGTGCATGCATGAAGGTGTGCATGCACTAGAGTCTCTGGGTTCTACCCAGTTGTTGGTGGAGTTAGTAAGTAAAATAATTCAAAGGCTGCAGAATTCTCAAGTGACTATATCCAGGAAAGTAAAACAGTTATTACAGTGTTTCTCAACTGGAGATGTAAGAGCAGTCATTGTTCTTCTGTCCCCATCTCCTCCCTTCTCACCCAGCTCCCCCCAAAATGAGAAAATAGATGTAGGATTTCCATCTCACCCACCGCATCATTTCCTGCTCTGCTCGCTTACCTCCTCACCACAGATGACAATCGGACCAGTTACAATTATTCTCAACAGAGCCCTGGATCAACAGATGTGAAATAGGGGCTCCTGCCATTACAAAGCTAAATATAAAGAAAACAGCTACCAGAGAGTCCTGTGAACTGAGGGAATGGTTTCTAGGGCAGGGAATTCAAACCAGCAAACTGACCCACTGACTACCACAAACCATCTTTGTCCTCCTTCCAAGAGTAAATTTAAATCCCTCCTCTTAAAAGAAAAAAAAAAGAAAGAAAGGAAAGAAAAGAATATTTGTATGAAACTCTCCAGTCACCATAATCAACCACTACCAACTTCAATAGGATTCTGCTAATCCCTTTTAAAATTCTCTTTAGCTCTTTTATAAATTATTACAATAGAAAAGAACAAAGTCAACAGCACTTAGCCAGTTTTAATTTTCAGTATTACTAGAGTCACAAGGGCCCTTGACTTATAGCTTCAATGTGGACGCACCTTTTGCACAGCTGCTTGAAAGGCCTGTTTAATTCTCTTACAAGAGTCCGGTATTAATTTCGTGTCTTGACTCTCCAGAGTTGTGTCTTGCAAATCTGCGTTTTCATGGAGCTTGAAAATTCTATTAATGCAGTGAGTGTCATCTTCTGATATTCTATTAGGATCCATCTGAGAAAAAAAGTTGTAAGTACGTCAGAGTGGTTATCATGGATCATTCTGCTCTTTCAGAAAGTGTGACCTAAGGACAAAAGAACTCATTCCTGCAAGCGTCCTTATGTTCCCAACAGTTAACAGTTAATAAAATTACCCTCAAGTTGGTGAAAACATTGACTTCTAATTTATTTTCATGAGTTGTAACTATCATCCACAACACAAGTGCACACACGTGATTCACGGGGAAATGATCGAAGTTATCTGACAACGTGAAAGTCCTCATAGAGGGGAGGGGCTTCAAGGAAATCACGTGTGGTCAGCGCAGGGAGAGGAAACTTTTTGTCTTTAAGTTGAGTGCAGCATGCTAGATGGGAGATGAAGCCCACTTGGATATTCAAAGCAAGAAGCCTTCATAAGTCAGGTGAAATTAACATCATCTTTAGCCACCATGTTTGCCTGCCCATTTTCCTTAATCAATGTATATTTTAATCAGCCAGAGAAGGGAGAGAGAAATCCATTTCCTAGTCCCCAAAAAATCCTGAAGCCAGAAGCATAATTTTCCTTTTTATTGAATCTTTCATCAGTGGTTCTCAACCTGGAGTGGGACGTCTGTTGGGGGGCCTGAGAATTGGGGGATATTCGATGTCACATGGGGTGAGCACGCTGTATGGATAAGTGCTGGAGGGGGGAATGCTAAAATTCTCGTAATATATGAATTCTCCCACCCAAAATATTCCCATCAAGTTATTAGCTGATCATCTGGTTGAAACAGGTGCCAGCATAAGCATTTCCTTAAATACCACTCTTTTCTTTAAATTGCCTGCTTCTCCTGGGGATCTGTTAAGCCTTTGTAGTGCTTTCAACTGCCAAGAAAAGGGTAGAGATAATTAGCCATCACTGGTTTTAATAATAACAGTTTAATTTATTGTCCTTTTCTTTCAAAAATTCAAGGTACTTCATGGGCATTTGCTTATTAGTAGGTAAAAGCTAGGTGAAAAAGGAAAAAATACATAAGTTTACAACAGCCAAAGCTCATTTAATACCAAGTCTTTCATTCCCTGGTTTAATTATCTTTTTAAAAGAAATCAGAAAGATGTGCAGGTTTATTAACCAACCCCCAGAAATAAACTGGAAAGTACTCTGTCCGTATCTGAAATTCTCAAAAACAAATGCTAGCCCTTCAACAAATGTGCACCCACAAATATGAATTTTATTATTCTAGTCTTGCAAACGTAAGGATGATCTATAATCCTGGGAGAGATATCACTCATGAAGCAAAAATATTTGCAATTCATATTTATTTTTCATATTTTCTTTAAAATAATTAGTACAAATCAGAATTTGTGAGTTTTTACATAAGGAAAGCTTTCAATCACATACTTTAAAAAATAAGCAAACTTATGCCAAGGTTTCCCACAAAACCAGAGAAGCCTGGGCAACTGATATGAAGGGTCCTTGGGTTCAGACCTCAAGAAAGAAGAATCAAGCACAGGCCTCCTCCGCTGGCTCACCACCCGAAAACTGCTGAGCTGAAGGAACAATGTGGTGTCAGTGGGGAAATGCCTGGGGACCCTAAACTTGGTTAAGCTCACGTTCTGCTGACAAGCTAAGCATCATCTAACAGCAACAGCAGTCCTGAATACTCTCACTCGTGAATGTGTAGTCCAAACGCCTGCAGCCTCAGGGGCTCACCAGGAGCTTGTTAGAAATGCAGCATCTCCGGTCCCACCCAGGCACAGTGCCTGGGAATCTGCATTCTAACTAGACCCAGGTGATTCTGAGGCACATCAAAGTTTGAGAAGTAATGCTTTCAACTATCCAGTATACAAATGTAGATTTTCTGCTCTTAAAAGGACTCCAAATTTCCTTCGAGGCCAATTTTAAAAATGTGTTCACAAGAAACACCAATTAGTAGAAAAATACTGCAACACTTAATAACGGTTAATGATCTGATGCAAAGAAATATAATGCAAAGATTTCGCCCGCTCTCTTGGAAAAGATGTCCATGCCCAGATCCCACCTCTGGCCAATTTAATAAACACCCCTAAGGGTGGGGGCCAACTGAAATCTCCCGAGTGCCTCGAATGTGCAGCTAAGAATCACTGTTTCAGAAGGTAATATTCGAGCTAAAACATCCATAAAATGTCACCAATTGTCTTCCCAAAAGAAATCATGAATGCCCGCCATAATTAATTTTGATATACTCATTTATTTTGTTTCCTTAAGGATCATATGTTACAAATTTCTTTTTAATCTACAACCAAATGTCTTTCTGGTTCCAATGCTCTTGTAGCTCTCCTTTCCTGAAAAAGGGACACCAGGAGAAAAGGGAGGAGCAGAGGTGTGGCGATGTGGGGCCAACCCCCCCCCCCCCCCCCCCACCAACCACACACACCGAGCCGGTGCTCCTGTGGTCTCTGCACTGGAGGAGCTGCAGGGCAGGGACTGGGATTGGTGCTGCACACTCCACAAATGCTCATGGAGTGACTGATTGAATGTATCTCCTACCCCACAACCTATCTCCTGACACACAGTCTGGAGACAGAATTTGCATGACTGGAAAATTATACTCCCTAGTCTATTTTCCCTGCTGATTAGATAACCTACATGTTAATAATAATTTACGTGTTAACTAGAAATAGATATATTTCTAGCATTGCAAATTACCTGAAAAGCTTTTGCAGTAAATTAAACATGCCAGGCACTGGGCTAGATGCTGCGAATAAGATAGTGAGCAAAACAGGCAGTTCTTAGCTTCACGGAACTTACACTCGACAGAGGAACACAGAAACGCATCAAAAAATCACAAGCTGAGTTACAAATGAATTCATTGTATCTAGAAATATCTGAAAACATTAAATAAATCTTGAATATCTGGTTTAAAACTGACTTTTAAAATGCATTTGTCAGATGATGTAGTTCGTATGAAATGAACTCGGACATTTTTTTTTTTGAAACTTCCTTGAAACTTTATCATTTGCAGGGTTAAATGAGGCAGGATGCTTGACATTTGTCTACTTCGTTATCTGTTTTTTCAAACAGGCAACCTGCACACACCTACATCAGATTTTCAGTAGTGACTGCTCTCTTGTTTGGGTAACAAACAGCCAGGGAGGTTGGGGTGCATATTGGGGAGCTGGGGGGGCAGGAGTTAAAAGGGAAATAGAGCTCGAGTTTTCTGAAAAGCTTATCTTGTAGCTAAGCTCTAAACTTTGAATATGGTTATGTGGATGTTAAAAAAAAAAAAACATGCACATAAATTTTACAAGAACTTTTTGGAAGGTTTTTTTTTTTCCTCTGTAAACCGAAGTATGCATACTATGTGGTAAATATATAGCACAAGCCACACGCTGTTTTTTCTTCGGCAAGGTTGGGGGGGAAAGCCGATCTGCACTGGATCTACTATTTTTCTTTTTTAAACCTAGGCACAGGCCATCTGCAAACATTCAGGAGGCTGATTCATTTTTAACTATTCAGACATGAGTTAAGGAGGAAAAAAATTTCTTAAAAGTCACTGTAATTTTTACACTATTCTGGGCATTCTTTTAAATGCACTTAAAACTAAATTAAACTGCTTTTTCTTGAGGATTTGCATAGCTTCCCCCGTCTTCGCCCCACCCCCTTTAAACAAAAACAATAAAACTGTCTCCTTTCCTCATTTTTTTACAGTAAACTGCAAATATGTTACCTGATACTAGACAATTTCATTCTAATTCAAATGCATTCAGAAACCCCAAGTAGTTGATCCACAACTTTAGTGGAAATCAAAAAGTTCTCTCTTATTTGGTACCAAGTTCTAAGCCAAAGGAGCTGATATGAAAATATCAAATCAGTGACAGGTCAAATTGAGTCTATTCTCTTAGCTAGATCTGTGAAAGAAGGCCTCCACATATGTAAAAGTGGAAAGAATTGTAGAGCAAACCCCTAAGTATCCATCACGGAGCTTCAACAATTACCACACATGGCCAATCTTGTTTCATGTATAGGCAACCGCCTCCCTACCCCCAACCCTCCCCTCCTATTATTTTGAAACAAATTCCAGACATCACAGCATTTCATTTGTAACTACTTCAGAATGTAACTAAATGATTAGGACTCCTTCAGGCATCAAATATAGACACCCTACTCAGTAAAATGCAACCAGATCTAGTGGTGTGTTCCTATGAACACACTGCTCCTAATACTATTTCCTTATTGAAGGAGATGACCTTTTAAAAGTGCAGTGCAAAACTGGGTTCAGAGTAATGGCTAATATATTTTGCATAAGTCTTAGAGAAACCCAATTTTCATGCATTTGGGAAAGTTGTATCCAGAAATCCGATGACATTAAATTCTCCAAATGAAAACTTTCTAGCTAGGCTTACTAACTTGCATGTTTACTTCAGAAAAAGATTTTGAGAGTTTCATGATTATCCATGTGACATCAACCACTAAGTTATGCTAAGTGACCATCCGAAGGCTAGATCTCTCAGCCAGCCAGACCATTGATATCAAGAACTCCTAAGGAGAAGCTGAACAACTGTAATAAGAGCTCAGCAGGTCACTCTTTCCTCCAAGGCCACACGGATTTCCATTGTTCCTGCCAAGCAAGCTGCCCCAGACCCCTAGAACTCATTGATTCCTTACTATTCTTTTAATACTGAACATTCACTTCACTATTACTGCTATGAAAATGCCATATCCCGAAGGTGGTAGAAAAGATAGTAGAGAAGTACTACATCTTCTGTCTCTTTTCTGAATGCTGCTCTCTTCTTTGACTAGGAATTTTAATTCTCTTGTTGTAGGCCCCTCTGTTACCTGGTACCATGCCATGCACACAGTAGGTGGACATTGTATGTTGAATAAATCATTTTTAACTCACATTCCACAGCATTTAATAGGGTCATGAGCAATGCAGGCACTGAATGCACAAGCATTAAATGGAGGGAAAAACAACATGCTGGATGGGAAAATGGATAAACCACTCGTTCTTGACTGCACCAGACTCCAGTGAGAGAAAAACCTTCCTCCCTTTCATATAGATTTGTGTGATCTATGTTGCAAGTAAACCACTCAAAAATTGTCTTTTTAGAAAAAAAATCTCTCAATAGGTAAAGATTATGTATATTAATATACAAATACAAATTTTCCAAAGTATTGTTCATTGTATTTCTAGCTTTGTTTTCGTAGATAATCGAACTAGTTCTATAAAAAGCAAATTAGTGGATAATGAATATTTAACAACGAGTCTATGATTACAAGTAATGAAGTTCAAGAGTGGTGCATGCCGAAAACCCATACAACCGAAGCAATGCCACGTTTTGATGCATCCAGTTTGGTTTAGTAATCACCTTTGAATCTGAAAACCAATGAAGTCCAAACCCAACTCTCTTTTCCCATAAAAAAAAAAATGCACAGTCAGCCCCCCACTTCCTCTGAGAAAGAGTTCAAGGCACCAGACAAGAATATTTGAATGAATCCAACCAACTGCACTGCAATTTCCAAGAAAACACAAGAGCATAAACCACCAGAAAGCATAATATTACAAATTTACCCCTTCCTTTCTACTATCTCTCTGCAGTTCTGAGCCGCCTTCCTTACTCGCTAGTTTGTAGCGAGGCTGTGCCGGGAGAGAACTTCAGCCCCGGCACACACACACCTTGCTTCCTTCCTCCGCCCACCTCTGTGAGAAGGCACGTGGGCCCTTCTTCCTTCTTTCACCCCGCGCAAGCGGAGCCCCTGTCCTAAGACCAGGCTTCTCTGTCCTTTGGCCATCTGGCGACTTGAGCATCACCACTGGTGCTCCGACAGCGCACGCACCTTCCCCTGGGCGCGCCCCTCAAACCCTGTGGCCCGGAGCATCCCTGCAAACAGCCAGCCCCAGACACCAAAATCCTCCAAGGGGTGGACGGGAGGGAAAGGGTGGATGCCTAAATGAAGGCGCTTGAATCTTTTTCCTAACTGGACGTCAGTTAATTCTTAGCTTCAAGTGAGAACTGGAAGGGGAGGGAAAGTGGGCAATCAGTTCCAGAAGAGGTGAGCGGCCAATGCTGTCTCACCGGGGGAAATTCAAACGCACCAGGCGGGGCGAGCCCGGCTCAGCGCGCTGCGGGAAGGGGGCGTGCGCGGAGCCCAGAGGCGAGCGCGCGGACCCGAGCCGGGCTGTCCCCGAGCCGGACGCTCCCTCTTTAGGGTCACTTTGCCTTCCTGAAGATGCAAGGTCTGGGGAGCGAAGCCGAGCGGCCAGCCTCAGTTTCCCAGGAGCGCGGGAGGCCGGCGGTGGGGGCGCCGCGCCCGCGCGCCCCGGGGAGGCGGGCACTCACCTGCGCTCTGAAGTAGAGGAACAGGGCGACGCTGCAGACGACCTGGCCCAGCCCCAGCCCCAGGAGGGCCACGAACATGGAGCGCGAGGCGGCGGCGGGCTGGGGGGCCGAGGGCGGCGCGGGCGGCGGCGGGGGCAGGGGACCCTCGTGCGGGGCGCCCCCGCCGCCCATCTCCTCGGTGCCGCGCAGGTACTTGCTGTAGTCGCGGCTGGCGCGGCGCATGGCGCTCGGCCCGCTGGCTCGGCCGCTCGCCTCCGTCCCTCGCTCCGTCCCTTGCTCGTCTGCCCGCCGCCAACTCCAAAGGCAGGAGCGGCGCGGGGCCAGGCGGGCCTCGACGTGGGGCGCTCCGAGCGGGCAGGGCTCCCGGGCGCGGGCGAGCGGGCAGGGCGCCCGGCCGCCCCAACTCTTATAAACCTCTTCGAGAGGGCTGGCCTCCGGAGCCAATCAGCCCGGGGCGAGGCTGCCTCTTCCACTCCCACCTCTGGCTCCCCTTCCTTCCTTTCGCCCTCCCTCTCTTTCTTACTGTCTCGCTCAACGGTCTCCTCCCCATCGGGGCCCTCAGAGGAGGAGGCTGTGGGTTGTTCCAGTGGTTCCAGACGCCGCTGGGCCATCCTCAGCTGCTTTTGTGGAGGTCAAAGAGATGGGCTGGGGGAGGTGCAGATGAGTGCCTTGGTAAAGGAGAAAGGTGACCTCACATACATCCCTCGGGCGGGCAGCTCGCATCCCTGAGCCTCAGTTTCCCTTATAGGGTTTAGAAAGTTGGACTTGGTGATCTCTGAAGGCCCCTCCTATCTGCCTCTTCCCCCATACACCCTCCCCTCCAAAAAATTCAGCATCCTCCGGGATCCTGAAGGTGCAGCCTCTATCACGGTTCCAATTTTAGGTTCCGAATTAAGTATTTGGGCAGTCTTAGAAAATTCCAGAACCGCTTTCCCAAATCCCTGGTTCTACACCCTCAAAGTCGCTTTGAGTGAGGCAGGTTTTGAATGTGGCAGAGGAGGGCCAATAGGCACCACTTCTGGCTTTCTAAAAAAACGGTACCGAGAGAAGGGTAGGACCCAGCAGCTTCACATAGAGGACCGTATGCTACATTCCTACAGAGTTCGCCGTAGGGCATTCCTACTGCTGGGCGGTTTTCCTTCAGTACCCCAAACGTGAGAGGGGTGTACACCCAGATGCAGGCGACCCAGGAGACCTCATCCAACTGTCAATCAGGTAAGAGGGATGTTAAACGAAGTTGAGGTGCAGGTAAATGCTAGTTTCGTTATTAACGAAAACTTTCCACGGCTGTTAAGAAGCCTCTGCTCAGAATTGTGCCCCTTAGTGAGAAGAGGAAAATGTGGACTTTGCTCACCGATTCTGATACATTTTCAGCTGGAAGAAAGGCAGGTGCTGGCCAATTTAAACACCTATAAAAACTTAAGATAGTTCCACTCTTTATTAATACTTTTTAATTTTGCATCCTCTTTCTGCATAGTTCTGTAATAGGCACTTCCATACGCAAGATTTCTCACAAATGACACATCTTCGAATTGTTAAAGCTTGTGTTCCAAATGAAAACTTAGAAATCAGCACATGTTGAAAACGATCAACCAGGTTGGATTTTAAAGCACCTGAACAAATGAATGACTTGTTCAAATTCAAAAAGGCTTTTAGCATGTCTATGTGTATGTATATCAAGTTTGATAGGGAAAAAAGCAATTTCAAACTCCAAGGTGGAAACAATTAAGGTTAATCTGCTTCCCGCAGTCCTGGGTCTCTTCCTGCTTTTTGTTTGTTAACTTTGGGAAGTAGATGTTATTTTCCTCTTCTTCCTTTTCTTCCTCCTTCTTCTTTTGGGAAACAATTCTATATTGCATCCTTTTTATAAATCTTTATTAGGATGAAAGATTTTTAGAATGTATTATAGCAAGAGAACCCACAATGACTTTCTTGTAGTTCTTTCCATTCTTTTTCAATATTTTATATATGTTTTTTATGCCTTGACTTCTCGATCTTCAGATTACAAGAAGGTTACTTAAATCTCTGGATCATGTTAAGGTATGTTTGACCCAGTAGCTTCATATATAGGACTGTATATGACATTCCTACAGAATTCCTCATCTGACAGTCCTACTGCTTGGCAGTTACTTTCCTTTAGAGCCCTAAAGATGTCATCCCATTGTATGCCGGCATCCATAGGCTAGAGTGGAAACTCCACTGTCTGTCTGCTTGTTGGCCCTTCCAAGGTCACCTTTCTGGCCTATTTATTTCCTTATTCATCTGTCTACGTTCCACTGCTAATGCATAAACCCCATATGTTCAAGGACTTTATTGTATTATTCACCTCTATATCCCCATTTCCCAGCAAGTGCATGGTAAATATGTGTTGAATAAAAAATGATTGAAGGGGACTGGCCCCATGGCTGAGTGGTTAAGTTCGCATGCTCCGCTGCAGGTGGCCCAGTCTTTCGTTGGTTCGAATCCTGGGCGTGGACATGGCATTGCTCATCAAACCACGCTGAGGCAGCGTCCCACATGCCACAACTAGAAGGACCCATAACGATGAATATACAACTATGTACCGGGGGGCTTTGGGGAGAAAAAGGAAAAAAATAAAATCTTTAGGAAAAAAAAAAATGATTGAAGGAATCCACAGAGGCCCTGCCTCTATCACAGTCCACGCTACACTGTTTCTGGCCTAAATTAGTCACGCCCCCAGCTGACCCCACTACTTCCAGTCTTGCTTGCCCCTGAACAGTTCTGTACACGGATCAGGATTTCCTTTTAAAGCAAAAAGATATATCACTTCCAAGCTTTCAATGGCTTGTATGTATTGTTGGTATAAAGTCCAAACTCTTAAGATAAAAACTTCAAATGGTCCTTCACAATCTGGCTCAAGACTCCTTTTCTATATCAGCTTCAAATACTACCCCTAGCTGTCGTATATTTCTCTCCCATCTCCGCACACCTGGATGCCTTCCTTACTCCTCCTTCCCCTCTCAGCTCAAATGTCGCTTCTCCAGAAGTCCTTCTCTGTTCCCCAAACCCAAGGTGGCTCCCTTTGTTTTATGCTCTGATAGCACCCTTGTCTTCTCCTATGGTGACACTCTTGCATCCATTCATTCACCCTACAGATATACTAGTGGCACCCACTATCTACCAAGCACTGAGCTGGATCCTAGCGATGGAGTGGTGATCAAGATAAACTTGGGGCTTACACTCTAGTGGGAACAAAACATTGACAAAATAATCACACAGATAATTAATTAAAACTGTGATGCGTGCTATGTGAATCGTGATGAAGGCAAAGTGCATGCACAATAAGATCATTAAAATACTAGTCAGGCCCTATTCTCTTCCCATTCTAGGGAGTCAGAGAAGGCTTCTTGGGCAAAGATATGATTAAAACTAACCCAAGTAATAGCTAACCAGGGAGAAAGTGACCAGGGGGCTATCTTAAGTAGAGGACGATTATGTTATAATTATTTGTTTAGTATATCTTCCTGATTGGGGATGTCTGTCTTATTTACTGTGAATTCATTAATATATTTATTATTATCTAAATCTTCAGTTAACCAGTTAATTCATTAACAAAATCACAAAATAATAAAGTCAAAGCCCTAGTAAGCTAATATGTATTAAGAGATGCCAAGACCAACACCACAATTAAATATTCAAGTTTATGTCAGCACTCAGCTACAAACAACACAATGATTAAATCAACATTTCTCACACTGTGTTTCCTGGTACTGTACCCTGGTGTATAAAGCTGGATTCTTTTGCACCCACATGACAATTTATTGGTTCATGTAGTTTAAAAATGTAGTGTTAGGTCTAGAGTCAGGTATGGCTGGATACAGACCTGAATCAAATGCCTTTCCCTTGGGCCGGGGCATTGACTTAACCCAATCTGATCTTCACGGGCTGAGAGGAGGAGAGAGATAATTCCCAAAGAAAATTAAGGCACAGATATCAAAAAGATAAAGAATTGATGCTGTGCTGCTGGATAGGCAAAAATAATAGTTATCCACCACCAGCAATTCTGCTAATAATTTTCAACTCTTGTCTCAGGACTTTACATTCTTAAAAGTTAAAAAAGACCCCCAATGGCTTATGTTTATATAAGTTGTATCTGTAAATATTTGGCATATTAGAAATCCAAATGGAGATTTTTTTAATGTATTAGCATTTTAACATAATATAGTTTTATGGAAAATAACCAGATTTTTTTAAAAAAAGATATGGAGAAAAGTGACATTGTTTTACATTTTTTCAAGTCTCTTTACTATCTGGCTTAATAGATCCTCTTATCCTCTTCTGTATGTAATCTGTTACAGTATTATATATCATGCTGCCTCTAGAAAACTACACCGAACACTCTTGAGAAAATAAGGGTGGAAAAGAAAAATAATGCTTAGTATTATTATGAAATACTTTTGATTTCACAGAACCCCTGAGAGGATCTCAGAGACTCAGGCGTTCTCAGAACACACTTTGAAAATGGCTGTTTTAGGTGTTAATAAAAGAGGTTGTCCTACATCAGATTAGCTTGGAAAATACTGTGCTAAACAAAGTCAGTTGTTTTTTTTTTAATGCACATCTTGACAGTGGCATTAACGTACATAAGTATATTGTAAATCTCCGGAAAAGGAATTCGGTATTCACTGATTTCCAAACATTTTAAATTTTGGGGGGGTTGGAGGGGACTTCACATATCAAGGGTTTAAGGAACAGGATTTGGTAAAAACTAAATGAGAGACCCCTGTAGGACATGAATGGACAGTATACCACAAATGGCCTAGGTGTTAGTAAGATGGTCAGTAGCCAGGGGAACACACAGAGACTGAAGGAACAGGAAGAGGAGAGACAAGAGACAAGACATTGGGAATTTTCAAGACTATGGAAAATTGGAGAAAAACATTCCAAGCCACTTTAAAGCATCGTGCTGGCCACATAAAACATATCCACACACTTGGAGTTGTCAGTCCTTGCTAGAGCTTTATGGAGCCCCTTAAACACCATTGCCCATCAGATCACTCTCAAGCTCCTTACCATGGCTTATATCATCTTCTGGCGTCTACTTCATTTGCGGCCTCCTTTTTTTCCCCTCCAGCCTCACACTTTACACCCCAGCAACACAGAACTACTGGTACCCTCCCATTTCCTACCATTGGTCTCTCCTGCCAGGATTGATCTCCCCTGACTTTCTCACCTGATTACTGGCTTATCTTCAAACATTCAGTTAAGGCCCCTTGTCCTTTTGAAGCTTTTCTTGATACCCTTCCCTAGTTGGATACCCCTTCTCTATGATTCTTCATTGGTCAATGTGCATACGTTTATTGTAGCTGTGAAACATCTTTTCATAATCTTTAGTTTGCTTCCATGTCTCACCTACTAAACTGTAAGTTCCCTGAGAGAAGTCATTATCTTTGTACCCCTCCTGCCTTACACAGTGCTTAATGAATGTTTGTAAAATGAATGAACCAGTAAAAGAAAAGACGTACAAATGTTCCTGGCATTTTGGTAGCAGAGGGCTAGATTCTGGAGAAGACTAAGTGTTAACAAGGAAAGTGCCCCAAATCATGTCACTTTCTAAAAATACTGATCGCCTAATTTGACTAGGAAAACACGCAGCAAACTTAAAGTCCTGGACAATAAGGAGGAATAAATACATGGGTTTTTTTGGTGAGGAAGATTGGCGCCGAACTAACATCTGCACCAATCTTCCTTTATTTTGTATGTGGGATGCTGCCACAGAATGACTTGACAAGCGGTGTGTAGGATCTGAACCCATGGTCCTGCCAAAGTGGAGCATGCCATACTTAACTACTTACACCACCAGGCCAGGCCCTAAATGCATGCATTTTTTAATGCTAATTTTGTAGAATTTTAATTTCAAGCTTATAGAACTTAAAACTTGAGCTTGACTGACTTTCAGATTTTATGTAATTATGTATATAGTAGCAGTTCTCAAACTTTTTAGTTTCAGGATCTTTTAACTCTTAAAAATCAGAGACCCCCAAAACTTTTTTAATGTGGGTTATATCTATCAATATTTACCGTATTAGAAATTCAACAGAGAAATTTTTTACACATTTTCAGTAACACTTAACATATTTTATGAAAAATAACTACCACTTTAAAAATAAAAACATTAGTGAATAGAGTTGCATCCTTTATGTTTGCAAATCTCTTTCCTAGAAGACAACTGTGTTCTCCTATCTGCTTCTGTAGTCTGATGTGATATATTGTTTTTTCTTGAAGTGTATGAAGAAAACACAGCCTCAGACAAACATATAGTTAGAAAAGGGAGGGATATTTTAATTGCCTTTCCTGATAATTACGGACTTCTTTTCTACTACACCAAAGCTTGACAAGTGGTCATCTCTTAGCCATTATTTGCACTGAGGAATCTAAAACCTTCAGTGAAGTTTTCCTCCTCTATTACAAAAATATCCATTGGTCTGTCCTTCTCTTTGAATGCATCTCTAACCCAGCCACGATTTTGTAACTTCAGGCATTGGTTGTTTGGAAAGTATCCGTTCACTGAGTTCCACAGATCTTCCAAAGGTTGATGTCTTTCATTATATGATATCAAAAACCTGCATTCACTAATATCACCACTGATTTCATCAGGAAAGTCTTTAATATTGGGAAGCTATTAAGTTCACAGTGGCAGATAGGAATTTTTCAAAATTCTAATTTGTTTTTGAAAGCTTGCATTGTATCACAGGCAAAAATACTACCAATTGTTTTCTTAAATTGACAGGCTCACTTGGTTCATTTTCCAGACAATATCTGCCAAGTACCCAAGTCTGAAAAGCATAGTCTGCCTGTTAATCCTTCATCTTGAGACTCAAATAATCACACAAGTGCTTTTCCTCGTGACCATCATGCTTAGTTATGTAGCAGAAGTGCAGACTTCCCATTTTGTCCCATATAACATTAAAAAGATGTATTTTCAAGTGTTAAGATTTAATAAAAATAATAATTTTTACTGTTTCATCAAGGACATTCTTAAGTGAAACTGGCTTTTTTTTTTTAATTATGAGGTGTGTGGCAGTGAAGAATACAGTGACTGCTAACACAGTTTTCATGTCAACTGTATTTGATTAGAGCTATGGCTCCAGAATTTTACCCATTAGTGCAAATGTCTACACTGTAAAAAAGAAAAATGATCTTAGTATTACTATAAACATAGCTTTGATCTTAAGGATCCTCTGAACGGGTCTCAGGGACCCTAGGGTCTGAGGATCACATTTTGAGAACAATTCTTCTATTGGATGGAGGCATCTCTTGGCGAGGCTTTACCCAGTGCTACCTAGTTCTATTAGATTTGCCAAATATTCATTCAAAAGAAGGTCTTGGGGACATTAAGATCTGGGGATCATGAACCAAGAAGAAAGTCCCATGGTCCAGAGAAAAGAAATAGGCCAACAGGAAAGGAGGGATCCTGGAGTAGAAAAACACTGAACATTGGGCCACTGCTGGGGCTTCTTCTCTATGCCTACTCCGCATTCATTAGCAACCAGTTATGTCTGTTCTCCTCTTTAGGCCCCCAGGATTGCTTCTCACCTGGCCTGCTGATTCAGGGACTAGTGGCCTGGCTTTCTCAAGTATCTCTCATGCTGCTTTCACATCTCCCCTTAAGGATTCCTTAGAACCCCTTTTTGAACCATGGAACCATCACAAGGATAGAGCTTCAATCTGAGCTACTCAAGTTAAATCCTTTATTTATCAAGTTTTCTGTTAAACTTTGAATTGAAGAAGAAGTTCTGGGTCCAAAATCAACAAGCCCTTAAACAAGCATACTATTTCCAGCAAAGACAAAAGTAAAAACAAGTTTAAAATAGGAAGCCACTGTTGGATGTTAAGGATGGAAGTGGTATTGGATGGGCAATTTAAATATGTGACTCTGGGAGTTCAGTTGAGATTGGATTTGATCTGTGACTCACTCAAAGCAGTTACAAAGAGGTGTAGGAATCCAGGTAAGAGATGGTGAGTCTTAGTGGGGGCAGGGAGGGAAGGTCAAATCTTGACTGACTCGGGGCAGGAGACCTGAGGAGAGGCAGTCAAGTGTAGAGGTAAGCAAACTAGAGGCAGTGTGTCTGGGTCCACAGTGTAGCTCCACTACTTCCCATCTATGCAGCCACCGGCAATTTACTTAAACTCCCTGAGCCCTCATTATAAAATAAGGATGGTAATAGGAGTACCCGCACCATAAGGTTATGGGTAGGACTAAATAAGTTAATCTGGATAAAGTGCCCAACAGAGAGTGGGCACTATATTAGTGGGTATTATTTTTTAAATATTTAAGAGAGAAAGTAGACAGAACTCGAGGACTGGATGTAAGAGGTAGCTGGTGGGAGGATTAATTCTCTGACCTTTGGCTTGGGTGATTGCACGGATGGTGATGCCATGAGTCCAGATAAAGAACATGGATGGTTTTGGTGACGCTATAGAGGGTGAAGTCGTTGTGAATCAAAGATCACAGTTAACTTGCCTTTTCAAATGTCATCTTACTTGTACTATTTTATTTAATCCATTTGTCTCACTACCTCCTTGAGTTTCCTCATTTTACAAAGTTTTTGATCTTCTTTCTTTCTATTGCATTACTTGAGTATGTAATATATATATATCTGCTATCTTTGCAGTAAAGAGTAAACAAATACTTTATACTATATATATATACACACACCCCCTTAGTAGTGAAGAGTAGACAAATGTTTTGTAGTCTTGATTTAGTGATATAAAAAAAGTCTATTACCCTTGATATCCTCTGACTAGACAATTTAAAACAATCCACTGCCTAACTACTTGGTCATTGAATTTATAAATTTTCCCTTTCTATAAAATTGCATTGAAACCCACTGCCAAAGATATTGAATCTCTCTCATTTGTTCATTAAATAAGCATTTTTTAATAACCAGAGAAAGACCCAGTTCCTACCCTTTAGACTCATAATTTAGTAGATAAGAGAGATATTTAAGCCAAATTAAAATATGGTTCTCTATGTGCTGTCTTAGAAGTCTGAACCAAATGCTGCAAGTAATCAGAGAAGGTGCAACCAACTCTGCAGGGGTGGGCTGGTCCAGTAGGTTTTCACAGAAGTAGTATTCGGTCTGGGTCTTCAGAGAGCTTGGGAGTGTGCATGGTCAACAAAGCGAAGTGGGCATTTCTGGGAGTGTGGACAAAGGTGTGGAGGCCCGGGGAGTGTGGTATATTTGGGGAAGACAGTGCACTGAACGCAGCTAAAGCACAAGGAGCCCCCACGAGCTGAGTAAACTGAGACGGTAGGTTGGGGCCAAATCGTGGACAGCCTTCTGAACCACATCGAGAGAGCTGGATTTTATCTTGTGAACATCAGGTGTCCATTGACAATATTCAAGCACCAGAGCAACATAACCAGATGACACTGTCTTTAGAAAGTTTATCTTGACGTGATTGAGGATGGTGGACTATAGGAGGAAGAAAGGAGAAACAGGAAGGCCAGTTAGGTGGCAGCTGCCATTGTCCAAGCTGAAATGATGGATGCGTGAATTAAGGCAGAAAGGGTCAAATGGAGAAGGGATAACTGATCACAAGGATATTTAGAAGGAAGAGGCAACTTCACTGGAGATGAGAAAGGGAGAAGAGTCAAGAGTGACTAAGGTTTCTTCCTGGATGATTGAATAGTGATACTGTCTTACAATACACATCTTTTGTGTGTGTGTGTGTGAAGAAGATTGGCCCTGAGCTAACATCAGTTGCCAATGTTCCTCTTCTTCCTGAGGAAGATTAGCCCTGAGCCAACATCTGTGCCCATCTTACTCTATTTTGTATATGGGATGCCACCACAGCATGGCCTGATGAGCTGTGCATAGGTCTGCACCAGGGATCCAAACCCCTGAACCCAGGCCTCTGAAGCAGAGCACACAAACCTAACCACTATGCCACAGGGCGGCCCCACGACACTGTCTTAAAGAGAGAGAGCACTGGAGAAAAATCAGGTGTAGGTAGATTGGTGCAAAGAACAATGAGTTTTATCCTGGACATGCTGAATTTGAAGTGCTTGCTGCTGCCAAATGCAGTTGATTTCACAAGCACTCTTTTATCCTTCAGAGATTAAGTATTTGGGCTGGACTACTAGGATTATTCTGTCAATCACATTTTACTAGAAATCCTAAAAGTAGCTTCCCACGTCTTGGCACTTTATTTTCTTCTGAGCATATACAGGAAAAACTCAGATATTTTAGATCTAATCTTCACTGAAATGACAATATTCCCAGACCTCCCTCTCTTCCAGCTTCTGAGGATGAGAATTCACATCGTTTGTCAGTATTTCCATTATACATTTGCCCTTATGGTTCATGTCTCCATGAAGAAGGTTTCTGAAAGAGACTTCCAGTGAGGATCTATTATCTCCATGTTTAACATGTTCAACATGGAATTTTAATCACCACATCCAACTTTTTGGGCAGTTACAACATTCTTGAAAGTGTGATGCCCAGGCCTTAGAATTCTGTGAAAACTAAAAGCCTGTTAGAAGTCCCCCACTCTCAGAGACTGTGGGATGTGTTTGGTATTCTGCCTCCAATAATGTGACCACACGGTTAAAATTACACAATAATGAGCTCTATGTTTATTTATTTATCTGTTTATTTATTTAGTTTGTCAAGGCTACAACAGTAATTTCTGGTTGAAAAAAGGAGAGGGGAAAAAGCAATTTTCCAATCTCTAGTAAATAGGCTAAGATATATCATGATACAACTCTTTTCTGTATAAAATAGTGTTTAAATGCAGATTATTACAATTACAAGGATGGCATAATTATAATAATCTTGCTCTTTTCAGTATTCTTTGTTTGCCCAACTCCCCTCTCTTCACAAGATTCATTCTCTGTCCTGTTCTGTAGCCAGGAGGCCGACCTCCGACCTCCATGGCCTACTTCACCTGGGATCTTTTGGCCCATGGTTGACTTTCAGTTCAACCAATGGGAGGCACTGGCAGAGGAGAGAGAAAGCAGAGTCTTGATTCTCTTCCCCACCCCCACCCCAGCCTCACTGCATGCCTCTCTGGCCGTTGCTCCCATGTGGCCTCCCCTCCTGCACAGTCACAGCTCTCTCTAAGCTCTGGTAATACCTTCTCTCTCCTTGTCCCCTCAAGCCAACAGGTGTGTATTAGCTTCCTATTGCTGCTGTAACAAGCTGCCACGAACTTAGTGGCTTAAAACATCACACATTTATTATCTTATAGTTCTGGAGGTCAGAAGTCTAGAGTGTGTCTGCAAGGCTGCATTCTTTTGGAGTCTCTAGGGAGAATCAGTTTCTGTGTGTTTTCCAGCTTCTAGAGGTTGCCTGAATTCCTTGGGTTGCAGCCCCTTCCTCCATCTTTAAAGCCCATCATCCCAATCTCTGACCTCTGTTTCTGCCCTTATGTCTCCTCTCTGGCTCTAACTCTATTGCCTCCCTCTTACGAGGACCCTTGTGATTACATTGGGCCCACCTGCATAATCCAGGATAATCTCCCTATCTCAAGATCCTTAATTTAATCACACCTTCAAAATCCCCTTTGCCATTTAAGGTAATATATTCAAATATTTCAGGGATTAGGATGTGGACATCTTTGGGGAACCATTATTCAGCCTCCTACAGTATGGGAAAGGCAGCCTACTTTTGCTAGTCCCTGGGTTTCTCACCATCTCTTGGTAATTTGCTTAACACTGACCACACCTCTTCAAATTTAAGTCTCTCCAGTTAAATCCCTTGAGTTTGCCACCTATTTCCTGCCAAGACCCTGCGTGATATACTTTCTAAGTCTGAAAAGAATTACAACTAACTTGTAAGCATGGAAATTATAAAATATATATGTATCCCTTCATGTTAATAACATTTTTAAAATGTGTGTTACTGTGATAAGTAATAAGTAGATTGTGATATTGTGGTTTACAATAAGAAATACGTGTTTAGTCTTTGTCCCAGCTCCTGGCAGTGAGCTCCTAAAAACCTTGGAATATCCTAAGTAATGGGAGCCAGGAAGGTGTCTTTTGTTATGTTAATGAGATGACTTTTGGAAACCACCTAAGGATGAGGGCTGGTTGGCAGGAGAACCAACTAAGAGATTAGAGAGTTGAAACTTTCATTTCTACCTCCTGACCTCCAGGGAGGGAAGAGGGGCTGGAAGTTGAATCAATTGCCATGGTCAATGATCTAATCAATCATGCCTACGTAATGAAGGCTCCATAAAACCCAAAAGGACAGACTTTGGAGAACTTTGGTGTTGGTGAACACATGGAGGTTCAGGGATAGTGGAGTGTCTGGAGAGGGCATGGAAGCTCCGTGCCTTTTCCCCATACCTTGCCCTGTGCATCTCTTCCATCTGGCTGTTACTGAGTTATATTCTTTTATGACAAACTGGTAATCTAGTAAGTAAAATGTTTCACGAGTTCTGTGAGCCACTCTAGCAAATTAATCGAACCCAAGGAAGGTGAGGACCATGGGATCCTCTGATTTATAGCTAGTCAGTCAGAAGTACAGGTAACAACCTCAACTTGCAACTGGTGTCTGAAGTGGTGATGGAGAGGACAGTTTTGTAAGACTGAACCCTTAATTTGTGGAATCTGATGCTGTCTCCAGGTAGATAGTGTCAGAATTGAATTGAAATGTAGGACACCCAGCTGCTGTCTGAGAATTGCTTGAGAATCGGTGGTCTGGGGGATGCCTCCCCCGAATCTGAAATTGCCTTTCAGAACCCAAAAAATACATGAGAATATCTTACTCTGGAAACGGGATCAGCCCAAGCAAATATATGAAGCTGGTGTAGTTTGTCTTTTGTCCTTTTAGCGCTCTTCTTCATGGCCTGAGTGTCCCTGCTCTTCTGATCTCAGGTCCAGGCTGTTTCTGCTCCTTGGAGACGAATGAAATCTCTCACCCAGGTCTTGCCTCCCTAAAAACCTAACCCAGCATTTCCATTACCCTTTACAAGCAACCTGGTCTCATCATATTCTCTTGGGCTAACAAATTAACTAATAAACTACAACAAATTAACATTGACTTGTGTCAATGGACCGTTGATTAAAGCTTTGTTTGTGGTGAGTGTGCATTTCTAATGGTAAATACTGAGACACTGGGGAATTTGAATGGAGGTGGACAACCTATCTTGATCATGGATGAAGGAAGGGTGCCTGTCCACAACCCCATATCTCTCCTGTGCAAATGTTGGAAATATTTAAAGTAATTTTACCTCTAGCTTTCTGGGAAACAACTGTGTTTGATAGGTTTTTAATTAATTAGCATTATCTCAAACTTGTTCTTAAAATGTATTAGACCTTTTAAATAAACTTTTGGGAAATACAGAAGTTAATCAGAGAGATTATAGTTGTTTCTGAAAACATACTCAAATGGTGTTAATGATATCAAAGAGTCTTATTGTATTTATCTTCTAAATGTTTCCTGAATCTTTGTCCTCTTCACTTTTGTTCAGGAAATCATTGTTTCTTTTTTCTTTTCTCTTCTTTCTTTCTCATTGAAACTCTTATTTTCACCAGATTAGGTCTGTGTCTCTCATAATCTCTATTGTTTAACTTGTAATTTCCATTCATTATATTTTTGCTTTTCTTCATGAATATCTTTCTTTATTTGATCTTCTAGATCTTTATTTCATTTTTCGGCACTTTCTATTCTATTATTCAAGTCATCTGTTGGATTTTGAAATTCAGAGTTAAATTTTATTTCAGCTCGGGTAAGCTTTCTCTCCCCACATACTTCTGCTTTATTGTTTGACGTGGGAGTAGGAGGATGTCAGAAGTATTTGCTTGTGCTGCCATCTTCCCGGAATGCTTGTTCCCTCCTCTCTGTCTCTATCTAAGTCAGCCTTTCATCATTTCCTGCCTATAGTACTAAAATTAAAGTGTCTTCCCTATCGTCCTCCTTTCCACCAACCTTCTTCCACTTAAACCCATTTCCAGAATGACCTAATTTTCATGTGCAACTAGCTGCACAATTTCCCCATTTGAAACTGGTCACTGGCCATGATTACTTTAGATAAGGTTCAAGCTCTTTACAGACCCTTCCTTAATTTTTCCCCATCTGTATCTTTAACCTCATCTTCTGTTATTCTCTGCTTTGTATTTAAAGTTCTAGTTTTAGAACACAAAGAATATCATAATTTCCCTATACAGTATGCTATTTATTTCAAACTCTTATTTATTTCAAAGTTCATACTGATAATTTATTCATTCAACATACATTTACTGAACACCAGCTATGAGTCTGGCACTGTGGTAGGCATAGAAGGTACAATGCTGAATAAGATACATAATTGTTGTCCCTACAAAGCTTACATTCTAAGATAAATGTTGCACTTACATTAAAAGAACAAAACTTAATAAAAGAAAAGGATGTATATTATTTTCCCCCTGAAATGAGACCTTAAAACCATTCAGTAAACTCTGCTTTTATTTATTTACTAGCTAGTAGATCTCAACAGACCATTGCTAGCACCATAACCATAACAACTAGGCAAAGCCAGACAAACTGAAAAAAAATTATAGCTTTTTAAAGACATCAACAAGCTGCAAAGATGAAAATGATGCAAAGAAATCCAAAGGGACTAAATTCTATATGAAAAAATCTTTCCTAGGTGAGGAAGTATCAATAGCCACTTTCTTCCCTGGGAGCTTTTGCCAAGCAAACCCAGGCAGGAATAAGATCAAGCTTGCTACAGGCAGAGAGATATTGCAAGAAAAGACATGACACATTGAAATCTGGAGGAACTCCAAATGCCCAGCTACTTTTCTCAAACTACTTGTTTCCTCCTCCACATGACTTTTCCTGAGTACTGGGCAGCCCTCGAGCCTGGGGGACTGGGTTGGGAAGGCAGAGGGAGAGGTCCCAAAAGTCTCACAGTGTATGTCAGAGAATATTGCTGAAGAGAAAGATTTAGAATAAGCGCTAAGCAAGTATAGCCTTCAAGATACTTGAAACAAAAGTTGCACTAAAGCTGATTAAAGGTACAACCTAGCTTGATTCCTGATTGGATTGAAGTCCTCCTTACATTAACTGCAAAATAACATCTATGTAAATTCTTTCATGTACAACATTGGGCATGCAATTTAAAAAATTACATGACATGATAGGAAGCCAAAATGTGTGGTTCATAATCAAGAGGAAGAAACATCCAATAGAAGCAGACCAACAGATGACCCAAATATTGGAGATGGTAGGCAAGAATTTTAAAATAACTATTACTAGCACAATAAAGGAAATAGAGGAAAAGATAAAGAAAATAAATTAAAAGAGAATTTCACAAGAGAAATGGAATAGTTTAAAAGTAACCAAGTGTATATTCTAGAAAATAAAATAAAAATAAGATATCTGAAATCAAGAATTCATTGGAATAGCTTAATAGCAGACTGAATACAAAAAAGGAATGAATTCATAGACAGTTCTCAAGAGAAGATTTCCAAACTGAGGCACATAGATGAAAAATAATTATAAAATAAAACAATATATCATTAGAAATATGTGGAACATAATCAAATGGTCTAACATATGTGTAATTGGAGTTCCAGAAGGAAGGGGAAGAATGAGGAAGAAGAAATGTATGAGGAGACTATGGGGAGAATTTTTCAAACTGAATAAAGACATCAACCGATGGTTTCAAAAGTCAGAAAATTCCAAACAGGATGTATATAAAGAAATCCACACCTAGGCATACCATAATCAAGCTGCTGAAAACTAAAGATAAAGAACAAACCTTAAAACCACTCAGTAATCCATGTTTTTCTTTTCCTTTTAGGTGGAAATCTCAGGCAAGCTTGGTAATTTCTTTGTCCACACTTATATAATAAAAAGTTCTCTGGTCATTTTTAGTCCTGAGAATACACTCAGTTTGGTAATTAAAAGAAGGGATCTGTTTAATAATAAAAACTTTGATTCCATTTAAAGTTAAATCTTCTTCTCTCCCAGTTTAGAACTATAAGTCTGGAAAATTTACCATGGGCAAAAGGGGGTGCTGTGGGTGGGGTGGGGTAAGGAGCGGCAAAGGATAGCAAAGGTCTTATTTGACTGGTATAGTTATAACCTGGATTGGTGCTCTTTGATCTTGGTGAATGAATTTTCAGAGCTAATTATTTCTTGGGGCACTTTCATGTTTCCTTGAAGATTCTCCCACCAAAAACATCTGAGTGAATTCCCCTCTCCTCTGGCTAACTACTTATAATTTCCTCTTCCATTTCTGTAACTAATAATCCATCTTATTCTCTTTCTTCTGGCCACAGACTGTCGCTGGCTGGAAGCCCACTTGGATGGAGTCCCTTTAAATATTATCCTCAGACTGTCTCCTCCCTGGTTGCCCACATTTTGTCCCTGGTACACACTTCTGCCCTGTTGTCAGTGAAAACATTTTGCTCCCAGGATAGCTTCATCTTAGCTCCACCACCAGACAGACAGCTTCAGCCACAATCATTTACTTTTAGTCTTCTTAGACATGAGACAAATCCCAGTCTCTTTGTCATCTCAAACTTCAGAACAAATGTCAAGCTCCCCAACTGGTCCTCTCAAAACCCCTCTCATAGATTCTCTAAACAAACTATTCCTTGTTTACTCCATTTTCAGTCATTTATATCCTTAATCTGGTTCCCAGATTCCTTCTCTACAAGTATCCTTCTTTGAAATATGAGAGTTTTTGCCACCTAATATCTCGTTCCCACTTTAACATTTTCTTACACAAGGAAATGGCCACTTACCATATAGGGAAATTAGTAAAATGTGTTCTGGGAGCACATAAGAGAAGTTCTTAACTTAGATTTGGGAGTTCGGAAAAGACTTTTCAGAGGAAGCCATATTTAAAATGAGACTTGAGGAATGAGTAATAGTTATCCAAAACTATTGGGAAAACCACATGTAAGGCCTACAAGCAAAACAGGATGTATTCAAGGAACTAAAAGAAATTCAGTATAGCTTGATCCGAGTGTGAGGAAGGAATTAGTAAAGGTTGAGACTAGAAAAATAAGCAGGGATTAAATCACCAAGCCTTTGTCAAACATGATAAAAATTTGAATTTGATTCTAAGAGCAATGGAAAGTCATTGGAAGGTTTTTTCCTCAGGGAAATGCATGTTCTGGTTGCAATTTAGAATATGCCTTGGCTATAGGTGGAGAATGAGTTTGGAGGAGGGTGGAAAGAGATGGGCAGATCAAGCCTGGAGGTTGAGAGCTGGTTACTCGTCCATTGCCAAACACAGGCAAGAAACGACCATGATGGTGGCAGAAGCTATGGGTCTCAGAGCCATTTAGGAAGTGTAATGCATTGGGTTTGGTGACTGACTGGCTGTGGAGGGTCAGGAAGAAGAAGGAGTTGAAGATATCCCACAGGTTTCTGTCTTCTGCAACTGAAGGGTGCCATTCACTGGAATGAGAAACCCTGAAGGAAGAGCACGTTGGACAAGCTCCACTTCACACTTGTAGGTCTGAGCTGCACCTCTGAAGTTTTCTCTGCCACTTCTGTTTACTTGGTTGACTCTTCTTCAACCTTCAAGTCTCAACCCGTGTGATATCTCCTTCTGGGTTTCCCAAATCCCTAGATTTTTCTAAGAGCCCTTCCTCTCTTATCCCTCACTCACCTGTATGCTATCACTTTCTTCATTACAATGACTTTTTCTATTTATATGAGTATCTTACACAGTGGACTATAAGAGCCTTGAGCACATGGAATCCATATCATTCATTATTGTAACCTTATCACCTAGCAAAATGCCTGGCATGCAGTGGGCACTTAATTTGTGTTGTTGAATAAATTGGGTCCTCCTGAATCTTGAAATATTGAAGCAGCAGTAGAGATGCAAAATTATGCATCATAAGATATTTCTGAGCAAATACATTTCAGAAATAACCAGTATGGCAGACATCCTCATCACCACCAGCACAACAAATGTATATCACATAGTCATATGCAAACAAGGCACTTTAGCCTTCTAGGAAAGATGGAGGGAAAAGTCTAAAGACTGAAGATACTCAAATGGTTCTTTGTTCAAACTAATATGTATTGAATGCCTGAACAAATGTCACATCAGTTCCGTCTGACTGTAGATCTTATGTTCTTTCTGTTATACCAAACTGCCTCTCGTAAAACAGCACATGGGTTTGACCAACAGTTCCCAAGCAAAACGGAGGATAGAAAGAAACGATTGCTTACTATGCATATATCCATGCTCTACTACGGAGTGAAAACTTGAGAAATCCATCCTAAAACAAAATGGTAAAAAATAGTTATAATTGTTAAAAGTTAAAAAATCTCGGGCCATAAGTCCTGTGATTAAATCCAGGCTCTGCCACTTTCTGGCTGACTTTCTGGCTGAGTAACCTATGTTTCTAGGCCTTAGTTAACTCATTTGAAAAAGAGAGGGAGCGGTATTTACTTTATGGTGGTGTTGTGAATACAAAATGAGTCAATGTACTCAAAACCCTTTGGACGGTGCTTACTAGATGCATGTTACTGTTCTTATCATTCTTCCTCTTCTTAGTATTATTGTTGTTGTTGTTGTTACTGTGACAACTACACACCATCATTTATCAGCCAGTCAGATTTCTGTCAACATCAGTCCATACTGGAAGTAAGTGAAGGACTCTGAGGAAAAGAGCTGTCCCCAAGTCTATGCACTTCACTTAGCATCAATAGTTAGGAATCTTAGACGAACAGTCATTTCAGTTCCTTATCTTTAAACATAAATTTAGTGTGCATGAAAAGAGACAGAAGTATTTTATTAAAGCAATAAAAACTCCCCTCTAATGATAGATAGCCAACCACAGTTGGAAATGATCAGTGAGAGCAGTGCAGGCGTCAAAACAATTACCAAACAAGTAAGGAACACAGTTGGGTGGCTACAGGGTCACACAGCGGTGCCCCAGTGGTGGGATGGCCCGGCTCAGTCCCATAATTCTGACAACGGCAAGACTTTGGGAAACAGTTGGAGTACATCAGTTTGCTCTGCTCACTCAAGCAGAGATATTCTATGGAAATATTTCTATTATGATTGATTATAATTCTCAAGATGTGGGTATTATAAAAGGTAAGCTTAATTTTTGATCTGTAAAATTTGCTTGTTTTTCAATGCTGAAATACGTTTGAGAAAGAAAATCATTAAGAAACGTGTAAGGTCACTATTAGTAATAAGTCACCTATTTGGGTGTGTTAATACGTCCAACCTTGACTTTTTTTAGTATTAGTAGCATACCGCAAGACAAGTGGGCAGGCGACTGCGTAACCTCCTTTTATTTTTGACATTTGCTTTTACATTTGACATTTACTCTTTTTATACACAATCATAATGGAAATTATATGACTCATCTGTAAAGACATTGGTAAGAATATGGAATTCCTTAATATTTTCAAAGAAAAATTAGCATTTCTAAGAGCCTTGGACTAAATTATACCAACCATTTTGGACTGGGGGGTTTCACTGATAAAATTCACTGTCTTAAAGGCAAAAGTTTATTGTTGGAATTTTCAAGCACATCAAAGAGGTTTGGTGGGGATGATGTAGAGTGGATGAATCATCAGGCTGGTAGTAAATCTGGTTGCTTCCAGTCCTGAGATACAAATTAAAAGTCATAACTGGCCCTTCCAGGTGTCATAGGCTGCAGTTGGCAAAATGTTTTGAAATGAAAAATATTCCATATGAACCTGAATTTATTTGTTCATTATCTACATCAGTGCTGTCCAATAGAACATTCTGTTGGAATTCAGTTCCTCACCAGTCACTGAGGCTAGTGGTTACCATATTGGAAAGTATAGATCTGTATTCACTCTTCTCTATCTCTGGTTTATATCTGCTTATTAGTGTTTTGCATTTAGAACATTATGTTTCACGGAAACTGAGGATTGGCATGGCCCAATGACACTAGAGGCAGCCCGAGTGAGTAAAATTCTTGATAGAGCTGTGAAGAAAATTCAATATCACTCCAGTCCCAGAGACTAGCCCAGTGCCTGGCACAGAGTAACTGTCAACAAATATTATGCAAATTTCTTGGGATTCCTTGAATCTCTTAATCTGAAGTCAAACATTTAATTCACTCAATCCCATAGGTTTCTTTTAAAGATAGTACCAGTTTCTTATTTCATTTCCACTGTGCCAAAAGTCCAAGGATAATAAAAGCTCAAGAACTTCTTGAACCAGCTCAGCACATGAACTCAGAGATTAGTCAACATCTTAAACAAACAAGGCTGGCCAGCTGGTCCCTGCTCTATTTTACCACAGTCTGAGGCAGGGACAAATGACACTTAGGAAAGGACTTGCTAGTGTTTCTCTCACCTCATCACCCATCCCCCTCACTCCAAACCCATCAGTTTAATTTGCGAAGCATTTGGCTGATGACAAGTGAGATGGCAGCTGGTCCTGGGGACTAATCCAGTTGTCCCACAATTGTGCTCAGGAAGGTCTCTCTCCGTGGGAGCCGGTGAACCCACATCATGCAGGGCCCCATCCCAGGGAGACGCAGTGTGTCTCCCTGCACGTCCCCACCATACACCTGAGCCACAGGGTAGATGACTACTGCTGCATGGGCTCTCACTTTTTTGTTATTTAATGTCCAAGGGGGCAGTTCTGTAATACCCAGAAGAGTTTAGACAAATAAACATGATCAGGAAACACTATAATTAATGGGCTCTACCACACAGCCAAACTGCCCAGCTTCATAGTTTCAGACTATTTTAGATTCACCATAAAACTTTGCTTTTTCTGCAACTGCTACATTTAGAAGAAGAGTACATCCAATCTAGGCTGGGATTGAGTAGGTGGTTCGTTCCACACCCGCTGTAAGAGTGGAGTCTTGGATGCAATGTCCTGGTTGATTTTCTCTACCCCACTCTCACGGGTGTAAAAAGTTGAGGACCCCAGATCTACAGACACTAAAGATTGGAGAATACTTCTATGCCAGAGTTTACCATAGTCAGAAATGAATGGGCTTTGTTATGGGTTGAATTGTGTACCCCCACCCCAAAATTCATATTTTTTGAAGTCCTAACCCTGGTGCCTCAGAGTAGGACTATGGAGATAGGGTCTTTACAGAGGTAATTAAGTTAAAATGAAGCCATTAGGGCGGGACCTTAATCTGATGTGACTGGGCTCCTTATAAGAAGAGGAAATTTGGACACAGACACATCCAAAGGGAAGATGATGTGAAGACACAAGGAGAAGACTGCCATCTACGAGCCAAGGATAGAGACCTGGAAAAGATCCTTCTTTTGCCACCCTCAGAAGGAACCAACCTTGCCAACACCTGATCTCAGACTTCCAGCCTCCAGAATGGTGAGAAAACAAATTTCTATTGGTTAAGCCACCCAGTCTCGCACTTTGTTACAGCAGCCCTAGCAAACTGACGTGGGCGTCTTCCAGCTCCATTTCTGTAGGGCTAGAAACTTCGTAGCAGGGGTATGATCTCCTTGTCTGGTATCTTCCTTCACTGTCTGGAACATAGACCTAGCAGAAACAGCTGCGTTTTCCTCTGCCCCAGCTCGCAGATATTTTTCCTCCCCTGGACCCTTTTATCCAAAATGGAGCAAATAAGTCTTGGCAATTCATTTGCTCCCTCCCTCCCTTTGCTCCCACCTTTCCCAATGCCCAGAATGAAGGAGTCTTTAGAGCCCCAGAAAACATTCCCAGGATCCAGTCTGGCCCCCAGGGAGGCGAGTGAAGCTCTGAGGGGTTCCCAGAGTTCGGGCCAATTCTTCCAAAGTTGGCCCTAGGAAAACCCAGGCTGCTATGGAAAGTAGCTCTTACCAGCTGCTTCTGATCCAAGGGGTACTTTGTTAGGATCTGTGGGAACAGAATACCTTCTCCATAAAACACCCTCTTCCATGTACTGCCCCAAATACTCAAAATTATTAATGAAATGAATGGTATTGCTTTCAATTTTACTCAGAAGATAAGATGTTTTTATTCTCTTTCCCATCACAAGTATGTGGTTCCCTTTGCTATTCAGTATTGCCATATTATTACCACTATATTAAATTGTTGGCCATATTTTGAGATCTCCAAAGGTCACTACAGAGCACAGGAGTTTCTCCTGTCCCCTCCTGAGGCCTATCCCAGTCTGAAACTATATCCTGAGAGAGTTGGACCTCAGGGACTGAGAGTAGGGGTCGGAGCCAAGTGCAAAGTGAGAAAATATTCAGTTTAGGCTGTTCCTGGCTTTTTTATGTAAATTTGTCATTGAGTCCCTTGTCACCTAGCATTGCGCAATATATGGGAGGCCATGGGAGAAATAGATCAACTCCAGCCCTGAGGGGCTCCAGCATATATAATGGGGGGTTGTACTGAAAGGGGGTATGAACAGGGAAAGGTGGTAAAAAATAGGGAATTTATTAAGACAGCTGGGCCCTTGGGAAAGGTATTTGAGCCACCTCACTGATAAAGCACTTGCCAGAAAAACCATGGCCATTTCTTGCTGCAGCACTAAGCTGTCCTTGTTCTGTCTCCATAATTTAACAGATATTTAGAACACAAGAGGTACTCAGTGGTCCAGACTGCCCATCTCTCAGATTCACTAAACCTTCAGAAAGAAAAGTGGGCATCCTTTCCCCATAATTCTTAGAGAGGAAATAGCCAAGCATTTCACCTGAGGAGCTCATTTCAAGTATTTAAAAATATTTTCCATCAATAAGTTTTTCTGACGTATGATGATGGATGTTATGTGGTGATCATTTTACAATGTATACAGATATCGAATCATCATGTTGTACACCTGAAACTAAAATAACATTATATGTCAATTATACATCAATTAAAAAAAAAAACCTGACCAGTACTCCTCAAAACTGTCAAGGTCATCAAAAACAAGGAAAGTCCAAGAAACTATCACAGCAAAGAGTACCCTAAAGAGATATGACACTAATTGTATAATTGTAAGGTGGTATCCCAGATGGGGTCTCCAGACAGGAAAAGGACATTAGGTAGAAACTAAGGAAATCTGAATAAACTGTGGGTTTTAGTTAATAATGTTGTATCAATATTTGTTCATTAATTATAACAAATGTACCAAACTAATGTAGGATTTAATAATAGGGGAAATTGGGTGAAGGGGTATATGGGAACTCTCTATACTACCATCTTAATTTTTCTGTGAATTTAAAACTGTTCTAAAAGAAAGTCTATTTACAAAAAAAAAAAGTTCCTCTTTATAGTTAACTCAATCGGCCACATGGTAATTTTAATTACTTTTTAATATTTTTATTATAATATTTTAATTTAATATAAAAGCAAATGTATCTATATAAAAATATATCAAAATATTAAGGGGAAAGTAATTACTCACAATCTCTCACTGGTGAAAATCCATATAAATAATTTAGCATATGAATATCTATGTATTTATGTAAATGTTTATATTATTTAGATTGCACTGTACATGCACATTTGTGTCCTGTTTTTCTACTTGATATTGTTATAAGTATTCCTCCCCATCAAGAAGTACTCTTTATAAATGTTACCCTCATAAGTAAAGAGTTGACTCTATTTTTTTGGTTGTCATGTTTATCTTAACATCCACAGCTATTTGCTGACATTGAAAATAAACCATTAAGCTTTTGATTTTAAATTACAAATTATTTCTACATCAGCTAGCCTCATCCTGTCTTTTAAACTCACTCAATCGCTGAAGTTCCTGGGATCAGAGTCAAAGGTAAGAAGAATTAGGTTTCCAGAGATAAGACATCACTTTTTTTTCAACTTATGAATTCAGTGGTTTGTTCTTTAGGGACAGAAAATATCCATGGTATCAAAATAGCCACAAGAAAGTGTCCTACTTTCCACTTCAATGGCTGCACCCCATAATTTACTTAGCCAATGCCCATTGCTGGACATTAAAATTGTTTCCAACTTTTGGCTCTCATACATAATGATGTGATGAACTTTACTGGCTGTGGAACTTTCACTGATTTTCATTTTATATCTTTAGGCTATATTCCTAGAAGAATTACTAGATGAAAAGGCAAAATTTTAAGGCTCTTGCTTCATATATTAAGCTCTAATTTATACTCTCGCAGCCAACATCATCTTCAAAGAGCGTAACCTTTCATAATGTTAAAGTGTGCCGTTCAGCTTCCTCCTCACCAGATCCAGTAACTTCAGTTTCTTTAAACTTCCTCTCAAAGGAGTGATAAAATTCTAGACTCCCAAGGAGTATGTAATCTATCTTGGATGAAGAAGCTTGCATACTACAAGATTCTTCAAATATAATGGAAGAGCCTTTGCAGTCCATGCTGCAAGGAAATCACACACAGCCTCCATAGGCTGCTCTCAAATGTATTCTCTCCCCAGATCTTGGAGGGTTGCTGCTCCTATTTCAACAATTCAAAAGGGAAAACAGACATAACGTCTATATAGACTAAATAAAAAACTAGCGTGACTGTTCACAAAGGAACTTATGAAGACAATGGGACTGGATATTTTAAATCTAGACCGTAGCAATTGATATGTGTTTACGTCTATTAATAGGCACATATATTATTCAACAAATAACACTAAGATTATTACATGTGCTGGGCACTATGGTAAATGTTGGGCATCCAATGGCAAACAGCATAGACACAGTCTGCACCCACGTGGAGTTTAGTTTATGTGGGTGAGTGAGTGTGTGTAAGAGGCACCATGATGAAGTCAGTTGGAGAAGCCTTCACGCGCAGCTGGGAAAGCCTGTGGACAACACAATGCAACTGACCTTTCTATCGACAGCCCAACCAGCCCCACTCCCAGGGCCTCCCACACACTCAGAAGAGAAGTCTTTGTGAGTTTATCTTACTTCTCTATGCTTTGCATGCTATCGGGCAGAAGCGATCTAGAGAGCAATCAAACAAAGTCCTGGATTTAACAGACACACAGAATCTGGAAAGAAAAGAGATGGCCCTCCCCACCTCCTTTCAGCCCCCACATTCAATGCTTCCATGAAGGTAGACGGTAAACAGGAAAACTCACCACCCCCGACCGTGACCTACTATCTGCAAGCCCAGATTGGCAGGTCTTCTATGCAAATAAAGCCTCCTCTCTGTGTGTCTAGGGCAGGTTTAATTTGCAGAGCAACTGACCAAATCCTGGGGCTTTGGTGAGAGCCCAGACCTTCGTGGATCCCCGGTCACCCTGAACATGTCTGCTCATCGTGCTAGCCTATCCAAGGGTGTTTTCTGTCTAGTTCTTTGCTTGTCTGTTTGTCTGTTTGTCTTCTCTCCAAATCTTTAGCAATTCAATAATAAACACCAGAAACCTAACTCCACTCAAAACATTCACAAATGCACTGCAACCATGCTTAATGGCATTGAAGCGAAGGAAGTGGGGCGGGGGGAAGCAGGGTGTTGGTGGGTGTTCCCAGTTCCTATGGTCACAGTCGTAGCCACAGGCTTAAAACACACAGTATCGGGTTCTCAGCTAGCCCCCTCGGCGGGAAGAGCTGGGAGTTTCTGACCTCCTTTGGGGTTAAGGCTGCTGTTCTCAGTCTGTGCGTAAGCGAGTGGTCACAGTCCTTAATTGCAAAGGGGAAGTGGTCAGAAAACACACTGTCCTGGCGAGATTGATAACTTGTAAGATATCTTGGAAGGACGCCAGGAAGTAACAATGAGGTTGTATATGAAACTAAATATACATGCCTCACTTGCAGGTTTGCTTATAATTTCCAACACATTCTGAGAAGAGAAAACAGCAGAGAGAAAGGAGCTGGAGATGGAATCCATAACAGAAGCCAATAATATTCTCTACTGTTTTCTTTCTTTGCTGAGGAGAATACTTCAAAATAGTAACAGTTAACGTTAAATCCAGCACTGTGTCCTGGTTACTTGTCAATGTACTTTCCATGTGTTGACTCAGTTAATTTATCATAGTAATCTTTTAAAACAGTCCTCTGTCCCCATTTTACAGACAATGAAACTGAGGTCCAGAAAGTTAAGTCATATCCAGGGTCCCTAATTAGTATAGGCAGGATTTGTCCCCAGGCAGAGGGTTCCAGGTTCCATACACTTCACAATTATACCCAGCTGCCATTTAGAGCTGAGAATTTCCATCAAATGCAAAATGAACCTAGGGAAAAGGGACAAAAGTTTTTGATCATGCTGCTAATGAAGGTGTTGCTATCAAGATCTAGTTACAAGGACCAGGAGTGGTTTTAAATTGGATGGTCACTCTCAGTGAGGCCTCTGAGCCGGGAAGCATATTTCTTTTGTGATGCCTTCACATTTCTTGAGAAGAAAGCGATCCAGAGAAATGAAATACACCTTGACCATATGCAGTTTCCAATTTGACACTGAATGCTGCTTCTATTTGGGGCCACCATCTGAGCTGTCATTTCATTACCTGACCCCAGGTGAAAGAATTGTTGCCAGAAGAGGCTGCATTATCAACTCCTGAAGTACAAAGTAGTTAAATCTAGAAACAAAATAAAACCTTATAAGTTGGTAGACAATGAAACTGAGACCACAAAGCACACTTGGTGATCATAGGCCCTCCGTTTGTCTTCCAGGAAAAACATGAGAGAGAGTTTCTCTGCCTTTATGAGCTGGCTCTGCTTAAAATGAAAGCCCAAGGCAAGGCGCTAGGTCTTTGCTTTTTGTTCCTGAAAGTTGAAGACTCTCTTGGTGTTTGGAAGCTTCCATTGGGGTGACCTTGAGCCTGCATTTAACCCAGCAAAAACTTATTGAGTACCTACTGTATAAAGACCATTCTAGATGTTGTGGAAGACACACAAAAGTTGAAAGGACAAAGATCCCGTCTCCCTAGAGCTCATGGGCATGACAGAGTCGTAATTATCTCCATTTGAAGGCAGGCTGGGAAATAGGCCTTGGGACTTTGAGGTAGAGGGGAAACCATTCTATTTGAAGGGATGGGAGAAATGTCTTGGAGAATATGAGGTTTGAACTGAACTTTGCAAGTGAGTAGTATGTCAATAGATGAATGAGAGAAAAGAAGGAAGTTTCAAGTCAAGGAAGCACCAAGACTAAGAGCCCAGATGTGAGAGAAGACACGGTGAATCCCGGATGAAGAGGGTGAGCCAGCAGGACTGTGAACCTGGCTGTGTCTGTGTGTGCACATGCCTGAATGTGCCTGCAGGTTGGGGAGCAAAGGCGTGGGTTCTCCAGTGCGGATTGAAAACATACACCAAGGCAATGCTGCGTGAGGTGAAGTATTAGCGACATTATTCTGCATGTCAAGGCGGTGGATGGTCATCCAATTCTCTGAGCAGCTGAATGACAAGATCAGGACTTTAAGATTTGAAATGTCTTCAGGAAGTGCACCTCATTTGAAAGTCATAGTGACCCTAACCATCAGACCCAGAGGATGACTTGAGCGACAGTGTCCCTGAAGTCTGTCTCTGGCTCCAGTGTGGGCCTACAGACTGTAGGACAGATGGACAAGGTCAGTTTGGCCCTGGCTTCTCCCTGGGGAATAATAATATAATCAGTATTTCACCAATAGTATGAAATAGCAGACCAGCAGTTACTACATGATATTAAAATTATATAGGAACTACTAACCCCATGCAGACAGACTCATCCATTTTCATGGAGCATGAAGCCCAGGAAGAGATTCCCTTATGACTCAGTAGGGGCTGTAGAGAGTGATGTTAAATGGAGCCCACACTCCAGACTCAGACACCAAAGGTCATGTGTGAGCTATAGACCCCGTTATCTGGGTGATCCTTAGCAAATTGCATAACTTCAGTGGATTCGTTTGCTAGGGCTACCATAACAAATACCACAAACTGGGTGGCTTAAACAGCAGAAATGTACTGTCTCCCAGTTCTAGAGTCTGGAAGTCTGGGATCAAGGTGTTGGTAGAGTTGGTTCCTTCTGAGGGCTGTGAGGGAAGGATCCGCTCCGGGCCTCTTTCCTTGGCTTGTAGGTGGCCACCTACATGTTCACATGGCGTTCTCCCTGTATGCCTGTCTCTGTATCCAAATTTCCCCTTCTTATACGGACACCAGTTTATTGGATTAGGCCCCATCCTGTTTGTTTCATTTTAACTTGATTACCTCTTTAAAGACCTTATCTCCAAATACAGTCACATTCTGAGGTACTGAGATTAGGATTTCAACATATGAATTTTGGGGGGATACAACTCAACGTATAACACTCAGTTTCCTTATTTGTGAGAAGTCACTAGTAATATTACCTACCCATTTTATGTGTTATGAGAAATGAGTGGCTCAAGCTTATGAATTGCTTTTAACAGTGTGTGTCACATAGTAAGTGCTCAGTAAATAATAGCTAGTGTCACACAAATTAACAAAAGGGTGTAGAATGTTCTCTGTCTGTGCCCATCCATCCTGATGGCTCATGCCTTGGTCCCAAAGGAAAGTTGCATGATTGATGTGTAAGCAAATGATCAAAATTCCATGACAGCTCATTATGAAGGTGGTCACAGTGGCTCTTAAGTCACCTCTCACAGCTTTGGATGCATCTATTCTTCACTGAGCAGTTTCCTATTATAAAATGAAAAAAGGAAGCAGGGAACACTCCTATATTTTTCTCTTGGAAAATGTAAACCTCATTGCACTTTTAAATGCAGACTGACAACAGTCTGATTGATGAGCTTGTACAACCAAGACCAATCAGAGTTGCAACGTGGTGTCCCACGCTGCCTTAGCATCCCTCCTGCTGGATGGGAGAGCTGGGACAGCCCTGGGAAACAGACTGTGTTTAACTGCCAGTGCCGAGTCAGCAGCAAGCGTGCAAGGATGGTTATTTGTGGGAGGCACGAAGAGTGGCTATTATTTTAAAAGAAATTCTCATAGAAAGAATGTTGGATTTAAAATAAATAAATGGGCTCATGGAAGCTGAATAAAACTGTAACATAAGTCAAATGCTCAGCATTAGGCGGTGTCCATCCGCTACTCGTGAAAACAGCTGTCACAAGTTCTGTGCTTTCCATTCTTTCAGGATTCACATGACAATAATTGTAGTAAAATAGAATGCCTCTGAAATAACAGTTCATATAATTGATAATGCCTACTTTATAGTTTTCAAAATGTAGCTCGGGCTGGGCATGGCATACCACTGGTTCTATTAATAGGTAAGATGCATGAACATGTTTTGTCAATTTTTTTCACCTTTTAAATTTCTAAAATTGATATGTATCTTAAAATTGATATGATAAGAAAGCATTCTGTCCTAGTTCAATTGGCAGCATTTTTTTCTTTTTTAGTAGTACATAAATACTGCTGGGCTAACAATCAATGGTGACACAGATTCAAAGAAATGTGGTAGCGATTGTAAACTTATTTGAGTTTCCTTTGGGAATAAAAATATGACTTGCTTCATCCTCCTTATATCTCCCTGTATTTCTCTTTGTAGACCTATATTGTGGCATAAGTAAGAACATCCTCAAGATGCAAATGTGAAAAACTGGTGGCAGAGAGATTAGTGATCTAAACAGTATCACACTGCAAAGTAGCAGTGAGGAATTTAGACTCGAAAATAGTAGAGTGGCTCTATTAGGTCATGCAGATAAAGAATATGAGACTGTAAAAGAGCAGACAAGGAATTGCTTGTGTGTGTGTTGTGTGAGTGTGAGTTTGTATCTTCAGCGCTATGACACAGGCTGGGAATTGGAAAAGAGAAGGAAGCCGAAGCACTATGAGCAGGAAGTGCTGGTTAAGAAGCCTGAGCGGCAGAGACAGTTGTGGAGGCCCTGACCCTCAAAGGAAAGTCAGATCCCAGCCTTTTTATTGTGCAAATGTACCGTCCCCAACTAGAGTACTAGCTTCACATTCAGATTTCAGCTCCACGAAAGGGTCCATGCATTTTCAGCTCCTTACACCCTGAAGAGCTGGGCATCCAATTAGTGCTTAACAAACCTCTCCTTTCTTAAGAAAAACTTTCTAACATATTCCTGTTATGATGTCTACCATGTGCTGGTGAAGAAGGAAAAAGAAGGTAGATAAATTCTCATCACCAAGCTCCAGGGAAAATTCTTCCAGCAGAACTAAGGCCTCCGGGGTTAGGAAGGTCAAAAGAAAATTTTTAACTTGTTCACGGAAATTGAAAACTGATCACTCCTGTAAGTTCAGTTGCTTCGTTTAAACGAGTGACTCTTGACTCTTCTTAAATCTCTCTACGGAAGTAAGCCTATGTTACACTAGACTAGACCATAATGTTTTCAGTAGCACAGTTTTTGTCCCTGTCTAACAGCACTGTCTGACAAGGTTAGACAGACATGAACCTGTTTAAGATCAAAAAGTAAACAAGCATATTTTAAAACAGAGCAAAGATTGAATGGATTCCTCCATATAACCCAAGGGAATCTGTGCTTTGTGTCCTTGCTTCTCCAGCTATGAAAAATGGAAATAATAGCAATCATTTAAGAAGGTGTCTGAAAGACAGCCCGAGAAGGACAATATAATTGAAGAAGAAATATTTTAAAAGAATATAACGGAAGCTCATTTGCTGCCACTTTTCCTCATTTTTCACATTTTCTCATTCCTCTTTCTCATCTCTCTGGGAGGATTCCCACCCACCTCATATTGTGTTACTTGCTGCACACACAGAAGATCAACAGATATTTACTGAGAACACTCGATGCCAGGCATTCTGCTAGGCCCTAGGGATATAATGTTGGAGAAAACACAGTCTCTGCAATCGTGGCGCTGAAACCAGTCACCAGGACAGCAGCCCAATTCCCCCATCTAGCTGTTCCGTCAATTTTCTCAGTGAGCATTTCTCCTTGAAGTTTGTAAAGCAAACAAGAATGTAGCCCCAGGTGTTTACAGTAGAAATCCTAGTACAACGGAATTTCCAGCGGAGAAGAACATCTCTCCCATCTCTGCCCGGGGCCCTGAGTTTTCTCTTAATATCGCTAAAGTGTCATTGTGATGCAATAATGGATGTGAAAAGTGTCATAACCTATAGCAATCTGTAGCAATTCCCATTATTATTCCTTCCTTATGATTATTAGCTCTATATCCCCAGCACTGTCTTGTCAAGACTGGAAGAGTTCATGGCTTCATTATTCTTTGGTATAGAACACTTTCTGAAGATTTCCTCTGGATATAGTGAATTTTGACAGCCTAAAGAGACTGAGATAGAAGAAAGATAAAATGGAAATACAGGTTGGAAGTGGAAGCGTGTGGAGGAAATAGATTTCAGTTAAACATGAGGTGTGAGGTCTTGAATCGGTAGCAATCTACTAAGTGATGCACACTTTTACTGACATGTTCACATCCTGTAAATTCCATGTGTTGTCTTGAGAGATGTGATTTGCAATGAGGAGGAAGGACCCGGATAAGCGGTCTATTATTTTATATGTCATTACAGACTTGAGATAGAACCACAAACCAGAAACAGAGGAGCCAGACAAGTTCACGACCCGTCAGCAATACCGCTATCAGCCATTAACATTAACATACTTTCTCTCGCCTACCACCAAAAGCCCTGCTGGAGTTTGCCTGAAAAATCACGCAGTGAATTAGATTTCCCCTCTGTGCCATTGTCTGATGTTATTTTATTTTTTTATTATTTTTTTTATCATCAGCTACACAGGCTAGAGCCTTGGGCAGCACTGTGGCTGAGATGTGATTGGAAGGCTCAGGACTCCCTTTGCTTTGAATAAAAGACTGCGGCTTTTCCCCCACCTTAGAGGGGTCCCATAAACAGAGCTTTGGGCAGAATCTTTCCAGCAACTCAGTATTCCTTCAAAAGACTTCTTAGCCCACAGAAAGGGCGGGAGGGTTAATGGTAGGTTGCTGGAAACAGAGATTGATTGAAAGATAAATAACTGAAAAAACAGATGTAGTATTCTAGAGGGCCCTGGCGGGGAGCAGGGCAGAGGCACAGTTACAGATCGGGCTCAGCAGACTCATGTGGGCTTGTGTCCACAAAAGGTGAAGGGAGAAGGAAGGAAGAAAAGAAGGAAAGAAGATGAGGAAAGCAAGGGAGTCAGTTAGCACTAGCTTCCTACATCTTACAATCCAGAGCAGGAGATAGACATTAACTGGTAATAATCCTCTGGTGTAAAATCACAGCTTGGGGTAAGGGCTACAAAGGAGCCTCCACACTGATACTAGTGCATTTGGCAGGAGGAGCCTGATTCCTTCTGAGCAGAGAAGCCTTCCCCAAGGAAGTGATGCCTGAGCTGATAGAGCAACACTATGCTTTAACCAGGAGAATATGTAGGGAGAAAGAATCTCAAGCAGAGGAAGGGAGTGTGCAAAGGCCCTGTGGCTGGATGACTCACAGCCCACTGAAGAGTGACAGAAGAGCAGGGTTGTTGGAGCCCAGAGGACAATGGAGGGAATGGGGGAGAGGAGTCTGCAGGGCAGCTTGGTCACACAGGGCCGAGTCAGGCAGCAAAGGATTTTGTCTCCACCCTAAGGGAATGGGAAGGCCAAAAGGTTTTAAGCACAGGACAGACATTTTTAAACAGATCACTGTGACTTCACGGTGGAGAACTGGTTTTTGGAGGGTGAAAGGGGATACAGGAGACCAGTTAGGACAGAACCTACAGCAGCTGTCCAGGCGAGAGAAGATTATAACTTAGCCTAAGGTTTTGGAGATGGAGAGGAAAGGACAGATTGGGCAAAGAGAGAGAGGGAGTGGGAGATTTCGAAAAGCTTCAGTCTAGACCAGAGGTTCTCAGCTGGGAGCGAGGGCGGTTGTGCCCCCTCCGAGGAACATTGGGCAATGTCTGGGAACATTTTGAGTTATTACAATTTGGATGATGGAGCTGCTGTCATCTAGTGGGTAGAGTCCAAGGATGTTGCTAAACATCCTACAATGCCCAGAAGAGCCCTGCAACAAAGGAGTATCCAGCCCAAAATATCAATACGTAATGCATAAGATTATACATACAATACGTAAAGTTTAGAAACCCTAGTCTAGATCCACCTGGTCCCTTCTCAGCCCCACTGAAGGGGACAGATCCTCACCCTCACATCACGCTGTTGAGTAACTGGGCGTAGTGCACAAAAAAGCAGAAAGAAGGACCAGTCTGTGGCCACTCAGCATCCTCCAATCTCCCAGCTTGGGCAAAGGAAGCTCCTTGCTACAAGTGGGGGCATTCTGTGTCATCCTCCCTCCCCTTCCTGACCCCATGCATCTGTCTCAAAGTCTATGGAGCTGGAAAGACTTGCCCTGCCCTCTGCTTCCAGATGCTTGTCTTTCCCTTAGCTTCTGTCCAGTGTTTGCTTCTGCTGCCACGGTGGGTGGCTAATGAATGACTGTATCTTCAGGCGTGGGGGGGCAGGAGGCCTTCAGGATATAAGCAAAGGGATTTGGGAAGTGCAGAGGTAGAGGCAAAATTTAATAACTACTACTTTCATATTTATCTCAATATATTACTTCTAATAAAACAGCAGTTCACTTTTCATATTATTTCTAATAAAACAACAGTTCTCCTTTCTTCGCTGGCTCCATGATACTTGGCAATACCTTATGCTACCCTTTGAAATCAGGCTGAAAACTAGACCTCAATCCCCTGGTCCTTTTACACGTTTCCCTTTGCTCCTCTTTCACCTCTCCATCAGCCAGTACTCACCTTCTCCTGATGGCTCCCAGAAATGTTAACTCTCAACCAGCTCTCCCCAAGGGTTAGTTAAGCCTCTGCCAAAAGGTGAGTCATGGTCCCAGCCAGTAAACTTTTCTAAAAATTGTTGTGCTTATTGTTCCTCTATTGCAAACTTCCTTCCTCAACCTCATAGAGAAGATTGCCTGGCACACCTACTGCTGTTTCAAGATACGGAATCACAAACTCTGCTTAACACAGCAGGTGATATCTGTGGTTTCACAAGGCAGATCAAAAATTGGAGAAAAGAGCAGATGAGCAAGCAAGAATGGATGAGGATAAGGGACCATCAAAACTCCACCAATAAAAAAGAAATATGGTACCTATGTTTTATCAGTGAATACAAATTTTCTACATTTTCATGCAGAGAAAATACCATCCCCATAATAACAGTCTGCGTTGTAGAAACCAAAGCCATTTGGTATTGTATCACATCCCAGGTGGAGTTCATTTCTTTTCCAAAGTCCACCTTGCCCCTACATTATCATTGTTCTTTCGTTTCTAAAAGGATGTGATATTACCTTTGTAAGAAAGATGATGGCGCTGAAAGATTTATTGATGACAGTCTTCCACATGAAAAGCTAAAGAAGAAAAAGACTTGGATTTTGGACTGATTGATTTTTCTGCCCTAATGTAATGGGTAGAAGATTGGCTTTCCTCCAAGAAGTTTCAGAGAAACATTTGATTTTGTTTCCTTTCAGACTCTTAAGGAAACAATGATTCGTGTTTACCTTGCTGTTATGATGATTATGATGAATAGGTGAATTATATTGACATTTGCAGCAGATGCACAGAGCAATATGAAGACTGTTTTTATTTATATATGATTTTCAAATATTAACCCAGACTAAAAGAAATATGTATGTATGCACCAATAGCTAGTCATTTCTACATGTCTCATGCATAGCCTAGGAGAGGAGGAAATAAATCCAAAGATGGACTAGCCTAGGGCCCATCTCATGAATAGACCACTGCCTGTATAAAGTGATTTCAAAGTCACTAGGAAGTACCTCTCTGCCCTCAACTAGCTCTCCGGTGGTATTTAGAAATGTTCACATTGCTCACGTTGCTCACAATGATCACATTTTAAAGTTGAGCCCTTGTTAAAATGCAAATGTTAATGAGGAACCTCAGACATTTAGCAGTATATGTATTAATGCCGTATTAGTTGGGGTTCTTTAGAGAAACAGAACCAATAGGATGTGTGTATATATATATAGGGAGAGAGATTTATTTTAAGGAATTGACTCACTTAATTGTTGGGGCTGGCAAGTCTGAAATTTGCAGCGCAGGCCAGCAGGTTGGAAACGCTGGCAGGAGTTGATATTGTAGTCTTGAGTCCAAAGGCAGTCAGGAGGTAGAATTCCCTCCTGCTTGGGAAGATCTGTCTTTTCTCTAAGGCCTTTGACTAATTGAATGAGGCCCACCCGCATTACAGGGAGTAATCTGCTTTACCCAAAGTCTACTGATTCAAATGTTAATCACATCTGAAAAATGCCTTCACTGTAACATCTAGACTAGTGTTTGATGAAACAACTGGGCACCACAGCCTAGCCAAGTTGACACATAAAAAGAACCATTACAAACATTTTGGCTTGAATTAGTACACCATGTTTATTTGTTAGTTTCCTGAGGGGTCAGTACTTGGGAAAGGCTAGCTTTGATGAGGCATAAAAAAGGAGATGGGAGAAAAGAACAACAGGACAGAAATACCTGAGGATAGGAGGTGTAAGCCAAACATTGTAGAGAGGACTCCAAGGCCAGGAAGGGGATGGTGAGAGCACAGGGTACTGGGAATTTGGCTGTGGGAAATGGGAAGCCAGGCTTAGGAGAGAAAGTTTTCCCAAAAGTTGGAGGATGAGGAGGAATATGGAAGTAATGTAAGACAGAATTAGCCTGGAGCCTCTAAGCTCACCTGTAGAAGACCTTGGACCACTCTTGAACTAGTGGTTTGTTGGACCCAAGTCTCTATTTAGGATTAATATAGGAAATAGCAAGAAGAAGAAGAAGAAGACTTATTGATTGGCACGCACCATGTGCCAGACACTGTTCTAATTATATATTAATTCATTTAATCTTTGTTTTTTTAAGATTTTCAGCTGCGCTAACATCTGTTGCCAATCTTTCTTCTTCTTCTTCTTCTTCTTCTTCTTCTTCTTCTTCTTCTTCTTCTTCTTCTCCCCAAAGCCCCCGAGTACATAGTTGTATACTCTAGTTGTGAGCGCCTATGGTTGTGGCATGTGGGATGCCGCCTCAACGTGACCTGATGAACAGTGCCATGTCTGCACCCAGGATCTGAACTGGTGAAACCCTGGGTCGCCAAAGCAGAACACACCAACTTAACCACTCGGCCATGGGGCCAGCCCCCCATTCAATCTTTCTGACAATGAAATGAAAGCGGTTCTGTTACTGTCCCCTTTTTACAAATAAGAAAACTGAGACCTAGAAAGGTTAAGCAACTTGCCCAGAGCCACGCAAGCAGAAATCAGCAGAGCTGGAATTTGAACCTACACAACCTGTCATCAGAGCACTATGTACTCGTGTACTCATGAGCACTATTCCATTGTCTCTGAAACTGCTGTTGAGCATGTTGTCCAGTATGTGTGTTCCTGTGTTAGGACATAGACATATACAGTATGTTCCTTTTAGTACCAGGAAAAAGATTGCATCTCCCAAGGAACTGGTTTATTTAGATGTATCAGATAATGTACCCATTTGGTTTTCTCCTTCTGCATAGCTTGTAATTTTCCTTTTCAATTTCAGCAGCTTCCATTTATGAATGCTTATTTTTCAAATTACCCCAAACCTTATTTGTAAGGAAGAAGGATATAAATCCTAAAAAATTTACAGCATTTTATATATTATTTTGTTGCTTAAAATAATCAAATAGCTACAGACATTGGAAAATTTCCTATTTTTGAAGAAGTCCTATCTTCCAGAAAACAAAGCTCTAAAATTGATTTCTCTGACAGGAACAATTGAGGCTCAAAAAACACCAATGTTTCAAGAATTCACATTCCAAGACTAAGTGGGTATGGACAGGAATAATTCACTGGAAATTTCAGGCTTTGGAAGAACCAGCCGCTGCTCCCCTCCAGCTTCCCATACTGGCCCTCCAGGGGTCCGCCTAGAGAATGTTGACTAGTACACACAGTTCTCGAAGAAAAGTGATTCAGGAAGAGGCAGGGCCAGGGCCTAGAAGAATTCCAGAAGGGGGATAGGGAAGATAAAAGTCTGCAGTTGCCTCCAGGGTCCTAGCAAAGCAACGAGTCTACTCTTTGGAGCTGATCCCTGGTTCTGCTTCTGATCATGCTCCTATTTCCCCTGCTTCTCCAGTCCTGATTTCCCTTATTGACCAAGCCTGGTCTCTGCTGTTCACTCCCTGCCCTTGATTTTTGTGTATGGAACTCAGCCTCCACATCTTGTCAGGGGCCTCCATCTGACACCAAACTATCATTCCACTTCCACTAGTGAATATGTTCACTCTAACTCCTGCTTCCCTGTTGTTGCCAGCATCCTGCCTTATCTCGGTTCCAGCCCACTGTGATTCCACCCGCTGACACGACACCTAAAACACTGCCTTTATCCTAGCACTTTACGGTGGGATGGTGGTTCCCACACTGTCTGTGGCACAGGGCAGAAGACCATGGACATGAACCATCATCTATTACTCCATGGCCAGAGCTTTCAGGACCATCACACTGAGGCTGTAGGGTCCCAACCCTGATTGCTTTCTACAAGTGCCTGAGTCAAGTGCAATAGGACATAACAATACTCAGTCCAGGCTGAAGTGTTCGTGGAGCTGTGGCCAAGGCATCTCTTTCCTCTATACAGGGTGAGTTTTCCTATGAGCCAGCTAACTGGGCAGGGTTGTCAATGGGTTATATCCATCCTGTGCTCTGAACAAGCAACCGCAGGAAAAACCAGGTCAGAAAACACTAAGGCCAAGGTTATGAGACAATCTGGAAAGTCCAGAGGACTTCACTGAAGTATACCTCATAAACCACACATACATCCTAGGCAATTAAAATCCAGCCACGTGGTGGTACTTGCAATAGACTGAAGGATACTTGGGACACAGGAGTCTCAGAAGATTTCAGTGACTGCTGGAAACCAATGTTCTCTTTGATTGGTGGACAACTCCTTTGAGACTTCAACCAACTCCCTTTTTTCTTCATAGTCCTTGGAATGCTGTGTCCAGGAACCACACCATTGCTTGGACATCCCATGGTCTTAACTCTGAGTTTGAATGCTGAGCCATTGTTCAGGACTACTGAGTCCTCCACACTAGAGCTGCCCATTTGGAAGAGTCTCTTGGACCATGTCTATCTAAGAAGGGCTGTGATTAGTGAAGGGTGTCTGGTTTTTGAGGGCTTTCTACATCATCCTCATGGTCGTGCCCTCAACCAAGTCCTGTGTTCACCTGTGCCATTTCCCTTTGCTCTCATCCAGAAAGCATGATCTTTATGTACTTACTATAGAAAAAAAATGAAAAACTATGGCATTTCTATGGAGCCTGAGCCACCCTGACTCAAAAGCTGTAGATGGCTAGAAAATTTGGTAATGAGACAGACCCCAAGAAATCCTGTATCAGCAAATGACCCATCTCGTTGCAAAAGGAAGACGACCCAAACCAACCTATCTTAAATAAAAATGAGATTTGCTGACACAGTTAATGAAAAAGTCTAACAGCAGTGCTTAATGGCTTCAGGTTCAGCTGGATTGAGGGCCCAAACAATGTCATTAGGATTTACTTTTCCTCTTTCCCTCAATTTCACAACTTTTTCTTCCTCCATGTTGACTTTAGGCACAGGGTACACATGGTAATAAGATGGTGGCAGCATTGAGTCCTTACGTCTTTTTAGGTTTCAGGTCCAGCCAGAAATATTGAGTTCACTTTCCCAGCTACTCGACAATCACTCTGGAATTCACTGTCTTGGAATTCACTGCCTGATTGGATGGTCATGTGTCTCCCTAAACCAATCGCAGTGCCTGGGAGATGGAATGCACTGATTGACTTGGCCTACTGCACAAGCTCCACCCTGGATCCTAGGGAGGAGTCAGCTTCAGCTTCTCTGGAACCACATGTACACAGAGCAAGGGAGGAGTGGGTCTCTTGATACAATGAGAGTGCTGTAATCACAAGAAGGGAGAGTAGAAGCTGGGTGCGAAAAATAGCAAAAGTCAACCTCAGATTCCCAAAGCTGCCTTGGTTTCGGCTGTCCTTGTTTCTGTGATCTTGATCTAGCCTCAGCCTCAGCCTGCCTTACTCTCTTACCTGGTCCTGATTCTTATGTATAAGCAACCCACATCCTGTCTGATCCCATTGACCCTGCCTAGGGCTCTGCCTTGGTCAATCTTTTCCTATCAAATCTCAATTCCACTGATGCCTCACTGAGACCATGAGCCAAGTCAAGCCACAGCCTGCTGTATGGTGTCTCCAGTTTGAGCCCTCCTAACTCAACATATTACTGGTCATACTGAAAGTAGGCAGAACCTGAGATTTTTGTGATTTAGGCCAAGAAAGACTGTAAAGAAATCTGTAAACACACTAACCGAACAGATAGCTGGCTTTGGATAACTGAAAGGATTCTTTAGGAGTGCATCCAGGGAAAAAAAGAAGATAATCAGGTGATAGCTATAGAGAAACAGAATTGCATTTAACAAAAGACCTCTTTCCAACAATAGTTGACCTACAGACTGCTAGAATATTTTAGAAAATATTCTTGACTGTCAAGTGGAGAGAGAGAATGTGTATATGTGTATATCAGGTAAGATTCTAGTGTGTATCAGCTGAAACTCTAGCGGAAAAAAGAAAACTAATTCATGCTGACTTAAGCAAAATAAGCAATGTCTAGCTTTAATATGTAGAGATCCAGATGGTCAAATGAAGTCCTTAGGAATCTCTTTCTCTCTAATCCTAAGCTCTGCTTTCATCCGTGGTGACATCATTGTCAGACACACTCTTCCCCAGAGGGGGAAGAAAGTCGCAAGCAGCTCCATCCACATCATACCAGCTTAGCACTCCAGCAAAAATGAACGTATCTCTTTCCCGATATCTCCATCGTAAGTCCCAGGCAAGGCTCTCATTGGGGTCACATGCCCATATGTCAACCAGTTTCTATGGCCGAGTATAAGAAATACTGTGACTGGTCTGGCCCAGGGCATTTTAACATATGATTAAGAGCATGGACCTCCAAAACCTAATGGCTTGGATTCGAATCTCACTTCCTCTATACATTGGTTGTGTGCTCTGTGAATCACTTTCTTTATCAGTAAAATGGAGATAATTATTGAACTTTAGACAAGTATCATAAAAATCAAAAGAGCTTATAGATGTAAAGTGCTTAGGACAAATCTGGTGCATACTACACACTCAATAAATTAGATACTTATTGCTATGATGATGGTGATGATGATGATAATGATAATGATGATGAACTCTTCCCTGGGTGGGGAGTGTGGTGAGCCACACAAAAACAGTATATTCTGAGAGTGAGAGAGAGGTGATTCCTAAAAGATAGGGTTCTATTATCAAAAGATGGGTAAAGAATACTGATCAAGCAAAAACAACAGATATACCATAGCATGCGTGTAAACAACTGACATTCACATGTGACATGCGGGTATGGGGGTGAGTGTGTGTGAGTGGTATGTATTGGAGTGTAGGAAGAGGGCTTGGAGAAAAAGTGCTCCCCACAGTTCTGTTTTCCAGTTAAACCCTCCAGTGTAATGTCCTGTCCCCTCTAATGAGGAGATGGAGGGCAGCTCTGGGTGTGTTGTGCTGGGACCTGGTTTGGCTCGGGTGGGTCCATGACAGTCCCTGAGTGGTACTCCAGCATTACTGCTCTGGTTTTGAAGTGATCCAGTGGTATACTGGTGACTTGAATAGAGCTAACACCTTACAATGGAGGCTTGCCTAATGCGGGAGATAATTTGAGTAATAATGAAGCAGCTTTTGCCTGTATACAACAAGGAGGTTTTTATTTCCCCCAGAACTCATGAATTCATGAGGTAAAATTTACCGAGTACATATCATGTACCCAGAACCAATTTAGGGCCTAGAGCTGAAATAAAGGGAAAAGAAAATTAAGAATGAGGATAATAAAATCTAGGGCCAGAGGCATAGTAAGAGAAAGGAAGAGCCAGAAAACTGTGTTTGTTTTAAGCAAAAGTGTTATCCTTTTGAAATTATTTCCTATATTTATCTTCTACGAGCAGAGTCCACATTAGATAGACCATAAATCCAACTGAGTTCTGAGAAATAATATATTCTCAGACTTGCCTGAGGTGGGGTTTGCATGGCTGTATGTTTTTCTTGGTTTTATTTGCATGAGAAAAAAAAAAGAAAAAGAAAAAAGCTTACCAAGCACAGCTGTAAGACTTTAGTTTCAACAAGCTATTAAAATTACTTCTTAGCTCAGATGGTGGGTTTTTTATTTTTCATGAGCGTATCTTACGCAAAAAGTTAGCCCCAAAACTTTCTTCTAAATTTAGATTATTTTGTAGATTTTCAATCTGTCTTTCATTGAGTCAATCATCCAAAATACTTCCATGTAATCATGAGTAAAGGAGAAAGGAAGCTGGAGGGTTTTTTCACTCCTTAAAGAAAAATTGTTGAATTTATCCTTTAGACACGATTCTTTAGATAGACTGGCTGCAGTAAAGAAGGCTTACAAATAACTGCTAACCATTTTCCTGTCTAATGGTTTTTGCTTGTTTATACTCTTCATCCAGTAAGTGATTTTCCACTTCCTCATTCCCAATTATTCTTTGTTCTAAGTAAGAAGGTTCTTTGTCACAGGATGTAATAAAACATTTTAATCAGCTTGATGAAACAGTAGAATTATACTTTGTTGAATGGGACACTGTCTTGGAAAGTATTGGCCTGACCTCTCGCAAGTCTAACAGGGGGTAATGAATGTCTTCTGAAGTGGAAGAGTGATCAGCCATGGGGAAGTGAAAGCGGGTATTTCATTTGAAGATGCTCTTGCTGATAACTTGTTTACCAAGCACACAAAATTGGCTAGAAAACAAAGCTAGTTGCAACACAAAAATTTGGAGAAAATTTCTTGGAGTGTAACAAATTTCCCCCATTCTCATCATAGTAATCTGAAGAACAAAAACTGTGTTTTATGAAGATTCTACTTGAAAAAAGTTGGGCACTAAATATAACTCCTCATCATTCTCTGTCAAGTCTCGTGGAGCCAAGTTTAGACCCAATAACACTTGGAAGACATTCTAATAACTGTTCCAATCCAATGAGTGAGACCTCAGAAACCATAGGAAAGCCTTTGCTCAGCTGGATTCTGTACTGAAATCAGTGATACGGTGACCTTTTGGCTGTTTGAATCTTCTGAATAAAAAGAGTGACAGGTCATGTGTTTTAGACAAAAATAACAACAATTACAACTTCTGATGGGTATATTGGATGTCTAAGTGCCTGCCAAGTTTGATCTTTCAAGTTTCATCCTGCAAGCCTGTATTAAAAGTGAACAGGGTCTGGCCAGACCCGTGGCATAATGGTAGAGTCCGTCATACTCTGCTTCAATGGCCCAAGTTCTCGGGTTCAGATCCCAGGTGTAGACCTACACCACATATTAGCCATGCTGTAGTGGTGACCCACATACAAAATAGAGGAAGACTGGCACACATGTTAGCTCAGGGTGAACCTTCCTAACCCAAAAAGAAAAAAAAAGTGAACAAAATCGTTCAAGGATCTCAGTAAGGATTTAGTGGATTTGTCAAGTGTGCTATTGGCAATAGTGGGAGATTTTGCATCTGACTGCTTTGCTAATAAAATGCAGTTTGACCTCAATTTAAGGATTTTTATTCATTTTCAATTATTTTTACAAAATAAAGCTCTTCAATTTACATTTCTAGTAATTTCAAAAATTAATTTAATGCATTTCTTTCCCTCCAAACAACATGGTATATTAGGAAGTGTAATGATTTTGGAGGAGGATGGAAGTGGATTGAAATCCCACTTAAGAGCTATGAGAACTAGACAAGTTATGAACCACCCACCTTTCAGCACTGGATGCTTCTCTTCTGCACAGTGACAAAAGTCTCTTGACTTAGGTCGTTGAAGGTTAATGAGATAACATGAGTAAAGTATCTGGTAATTCTTGGCACATAATAGGTGCTTGATAAATATTACTTCTCTTCCCAATTATCTTTTGGTTCCAATGAGTCTGATTCCCATAAGTTAGAGAGCACCACACTTGAGTTTTCTTTGCAAATGCCTACTCGTCCCCAAGGGTCAGATTGTACTGCTCCCAAGACCGAATGATACCACATGTTAATGCACCTGCCACACCACTCCTCTAACCACTAGTGTTGTCCATTTGTTCAATGAAGCCCTGCCAAGCATCCATACACTGCAGGCCATGTGCTTGGGAATACTAAGATGAAAAAGATCCAGAGCTGGCACTCAAAAAGCTGACTACCTTGTGAAGGAGATGGGCAAGAAAACCAACAATTACACCACAATATCATAAGTTTTATCCAGGGAGTCTGCACACAATGTTTGAGAGAAGAGAGTTTGGGCTCCCCAATGACAACAGAGGGAAGAGAGAAGTCTGAGAATGCTTCAACTGAGTCTAGACTTACCAGAAGCGTTAGTCAGGCAAGAAGGAGACAGGAGAGAATGCAGGAAAGAGGGCTTCAGGTGGAAGAAGAAATTGTCTCTTTTTTTGGTAGCACAAAACCCAACACACTCCATGTTTGTAATCTCGTACTTCAATTTATCATAGATAAAGATGGAAAAATTATTTGAGCATCTGTTGCGGCCAAGGTAGATTGCTGAAAGGATGTACAGACTGAATTAATGCCTTCAAGAGGCTTGAAATCTAGCTAGGAAAATAAGATGCACATATGGTAAATCACAAATTAAGGCTGGAAATCAACACATGGCTGGAACTGTCTGAGCTATCCAAGGTTGATGAGTGCTGCATAGTGATTCACTGAACTTATTTTACAGAATTAATGGCTTCCCCAGAACTAAAGGAGTTGAATGCCAAAGTATTAGAGCCCAGATTCCCAAGTTCCATCTCTGAGACAAAGTTGGAACAGATGCAAAAGCACCAGTCTTGCTCAAAAGGGATGTTTTCAAGTTGAGAACATGAAAGTGAGTGAATTGCATGTCATCTTATATTTTAAAATAATAGAAAAGTTGCAAAAATGGCTAGAAAATTAAGCAGTGGGGAAGAAAGCAGCTGACCTAAGTATCTTTGGAAAACAGTGTTTTGACTGGATACTGTAAGGTTAAATACAAAAAGAACTGCACACAAACACCATAGTTGGTAAATTTGTTCCTCACAGGGTTATAGCTTCACAATTATGAAACTATTTTATATTCATAATAGGGTTGGACTAATAAGTAAACACATTACATAATACAACTCTAGGGAAAAAATATTGCTGTTAATAACTAAAAGTCTTTAATGATAAACTGCATATATTTTCAAATTATAATATTTATATAGAGAATAAAATATAAAGAGTTCACTTATAAGATTAATATGTAAATAATATTAACAAAACATTGCCTTGAGAAATATAGTTTAATGAAGATTCAATTCGAGTAAAAGATTAGTTTCTTAAGTACAATATTTTTTTCATTGCTAATGAGAGATCATTCAAACTTTATGTGAAGAGAAAGTCCTACATTTCTTGGCTTGCTCCAGGAAGTCCAATATTGTTTAGATTTGGAGAAACAGACCATGAAGGGGCTCACTTCGAGGTCCAGCAGGTGAAGGTCAAGGAAATACATTCAGGAGGAGGGCTCTCCTGGATCCACAGGCCTTAATGATTCTCAGATGAAGGTCAAGATGGATGAATGCAGCCCAGCAGCTTGGACGGCCTGAGTGAAGAGGAGGGAACGGGGCTGCTTTAAATCCTAGGCCCACTCCTGCAGAAGGGACCATCAGGGCTTGGCTGTTGGCCTCCTGGCAGGTTTGAGAAAGCTCCTTATGATGTAGTAAGTTTCATGACCTCTTCTAGGGACTGAAGACATTTTAGCATCTCCAACATCTCTTCTTTTTGTTTTGAGCATTTTGATCTCTCTTTTTTCAGGTCTTGAATTGTGGAAGTTAATTCCTGCATCAACATGAAGTTGGTCCTCTTCACATCTGTATAAGTTTCTATAAGACTGGTTACATTTAAAGACTCTGATTCTAGCCTGACATTCTCTAAAATTGATTCAGTCTCTGTGTACTCCTTTTTAGCGGCCCAAAGCTTCTCAACAGCTTGGCATTTCTGCTTAATCTGTGCAGCCAGTATTTCTGAGAGCTGCTTTTCACGTCTTGAGTAAAGGTGGCTTCTAATAGACTGGACAAGTCTGAGTAGAAAGAAGAGACTCATCAACAAGGTGATGAGAAGTAGACACACCTCTGTCTCCCACTGGATGCTGTGGAAATTGAGTTGCAGATTGAGGTAATTGGGCAGCAACTCCACCACCATCTCCGCCAGCTTCCCAAGGATCAACCCAAATCCCAACTCCATAGAAGATCGCAGCCCCTCCGTGGCACTGATCCACCACAGGGTTCTGCTCAGTAACCATGGATACACGAGCCACAACAAAGCCAGGGAAACACCCCAACATTCTACCTAGAACCCAAGCAGCAACTGGCAGCCTGGATTGGTCAATGATATGGTTGATGGAGGGGGGAGATTTGCAAGTAAAATATACTTGTCTTCAAAAAATGAAATAAGTAAGCATATTGTAGATAATGAAAGCCAAGTTTCTCACAGTTAGAGAAACAGGTTCAAAATAAGAAAAAGGAGGAGGTTAGAATGAACCCTGTGGTGCTGGATTGGAGTTGGAGAAATCAGAATGAACTGATTTTAAGTATATATATATATATATATACACACACACACACACACACATATATACCCACACACACACATAGATAGATACAGATATGTATATATAGCTTTGTCTGCTCTCAGGGCCTGGGAGCAGTGACACCTCAGTAGTAATTAGCACATCTAGTTCCCAGATCTTGTTTTTTAAACGTTATTCTCCAATAAAGGAACCAGGGCACTCCTTGAAGAAGTGGTTTACTCCAGGGCTGGGACAGGGAAAATACAAGATGAGCGGTGCTAAAAAACAAAAAAGGACAGAGGCATATGGAAAGGGCACAGAAGCTTATTCTGAAATAATTTGAGTAACAAAATAAATTACAATAGCATTGGGTCATAACCCAAAGGATAAAATAAATATCCTGAGTCCATACTGATGAAAGTAAATAACTGAATAAATAAATAAAAAGTGGAGAAGGGACATCTTTTCCTTAAGAACTCTCACTAATAAATGTAGAAGGAATAAGGGACCACAAATTTCCCATGATTCTACCCCAGTGGTAACTACTGCAGGCAACATTCATTGATGGATGATAAAATTAGTGGACAAATGTTTAAGGAGAAAAGGATATTTGTGTAGTCTCAAAGAATCTCTCTCAAAATATATATGTATTAATTTTAAAGTGAACCATGTAACTTTGCAGTGGAAAAACCTGTAGCCAAGTGTTCAAGGCTAACATCACCAGCAATAAGGTGAATCAACACTGTGTGTGTATGATGCCCTGGGAAAGGCACACCTCCTCCACGGTCTTCTTCCCAAAAACACATGATCTTAACATAATCACGAGAAAGCATCAGATAAACACAAACTGAGGAAATTCTATGGGTCACTAAAGACAAGGGCAGTCTGAGAAACTGCCATAGATTGGAGGAGACCAAGACAGAACAACTAAAGGCCAAGTGGGATCCTGGAACAGAAAAAAAGGAACTTTGGTAGAAAAACTGGTAAAATTGGAATAAAATCTGTAGTTTAGCTCACAGTATTGTACCGGCATTAATTTCTTAATAATCATTTTACTATTATTATGTGTGACGTTAACATTGTAGAAAGCTGAGTGAAGAGCATATGGAAACTGTTCTATTTGCAACTCTTCTATGTCTAAAATTACCTCAAAATAAAAAAACTGAAAAAAATAAAAACCAAAAAAGTTATGCACTATGTCTCTTCTTTGTACAAATGGTTTTAGGATCCTTTGGAGACTGTATTAGTTTCCTATTTCTGCTGTAACAAATTACCAGAAATTTAATGGCTTATAACAACACAAATTTATCATCTTTTGGTTCTATAAGTCAGAATTCAACTTGGGTCTCACTGGACTAAAATAGGTGTCAGCAGAACTGCTTTCTTTTCTAGAAATTCTAAGGAAGAATCCTTTCCCTTGCCTTTTTCAACTTCTAGGGATTGCCTGCACTCCTTGGCTTACGGCCCCTTTCTTCACCTTCAAAGCCAATAATGGCAGGTCACATTGTCATCTCTCTGTCTGACTACAGCTGGAAAATCTTTTCCTCTTTTAAGGACACATGTGCTTAGATTGGACCTACCTGCATAATCCCCATCTCAAAATCCTTAATCTCATCTGCAAAGTCCCTTCTACCAAGTAATACAACATATTCACTGGTTTCCGGATTAGGGCATCTTTTGGGGGGCCGTTATTCTACCTACCACAGGGACATTTCAGGAAAAAGGAAACAACTCTCCCCATGCCAGCACCAACATTTTTTCACGTTTGGGAAAGAAAATAGCCTTTTATGCATGGATTTAGTTTACTAAACGCATTTGAAACATTATGAGCTGAACCCCCAAAGAGAAGAGAAGACAAATCCCAAGGCTTCCCCCATGAAATCAGTTGAAGCATCCTGCATATTGTCAGCTCACAGGAGCTTCTTTATGAGTTATTGATTGCTGATTTGTACTGAAAATGAGATTACTGCACTACTGCCACCTGTCCTGTAGTCAGTGTTGTACCACCATCCAGGTGGTTCATCTCTATCCAAATGGCGTTCCTCTTCCCACTATGAAGCCCTCAGCCTTTTGTAGGACTGCACCTCCAGGCCCTCCCATTCTCAAGCGGGGCTGGGTCTAGCAGTCCTGAGAGCACCACTCTTCATTCTGTTTTGTGGCACATCTGCTCCAGAGCCCTGCACAGGGCTCACACAGGCTAAAGATTTCATGAATAATTGTTGAAACAAACCCTCAGTAAGGTGCTCCCTACCCAGTAGGCCTATACATCCTTGCTTCATATCAGCTTTGGCCTGTTAAGAAATGGAAACCCGTTTTCTACCTACTTCCAGAAGAAAATGTAAGAAGGGAGTGGAAAGTGGTTCTTTCCATAATTTTGGTGTGGCAGAGCAGATAATGTTTGTATTACGGTCTTTGATGCAAACTGGGAGAGTCAGGCTGAAAACACAATTTTCATGGATTATTTAAATGTTAAATGTTAGCACTTTGAAGCACCTTATACAATGCCCATACCCTCAAATGACTCAAATATTTATGTGAATAGATGTACATTTTATTCATGGGCCCTTCGCATGCTCTTTTAATAGTTTTTGGATCCACTTACTAAGGCAGGTAAACCCGGGCTGCACATTACCATCACCCGAGGTGCTTTTAAAAAATACTGGTATCTGTACTTGCCCTCAAAAACTCTGCTGTAATTATTCTGATGGGGTCTCAGGCATCAGTATATTTAAACTTCTCAGTGATTGCAACACGAAACAAGGGAAGAAAGCCACTATGCTAGATAAATAAAGTATGGTTCTTAATATTAAAGCTCAAAATGTGCTTTGCTGAAGTGACGGGTGTGAGGTAGCCGCCCCAGGTTGAAATATGCCTCCATTTCTCATGTACAAGTGACACCCATACTTTAATCTGATGGCTTCTGTCGAGGTCTGACCAGCACAGTCCTTTTCACTCCTTGTCCAAATTTTTCATTCTAGAAGTATCACTCTTCCCTCAGTTGTCATTCCTGCACCCATCCCACATCTTTCTCTTTGATCTGTTGCTGAACCAGGGCTAATGCTCTATGCAGTGCCAACTCTGCCCCCTGCAGCCACCTTCATGCAGCCTCATTTGTCACTTTCTTAGCTCTGCTGCTTTCTTTCATCCCCCGTCACAGCCTCATCCCTCATGATCTCTTGCTATTTCTAAACACAAATAATGGGAAGAAACAGAGTGGGAAAGGAATTCAGGTGATGTACTGTGGTCGCCATCAACGTGTGCCTCTCAGATCTCCAATTGCAGGGAGCATAATTGACCTATGGCTCTGAGTGCTATGCTCCAAAATCCACCACCCCATTAGCGTGAGGCCACCCTTCCTTTGACTGCTCCCAGACAATGGTTGAGAGTGACAGGATGCTAAGTCTGTCCTGTCCCTGGGAGCCCAGAGCTCCTCTGACTTGTGACTTGGGGTCAAATGTTCCTTATTGGCCTTGCCAAACCTACCCAGAACTGTCCTGCAAGCTGAAACTCTTCACCCACAGTTTATTCCTTCTCTCCCTCCCTCCCAAAGGTCAGACCTACATCTAGCACTGACAGCTTTCCTAGCCCTTCCCAGCTCTGTCTCTGTTTTTGCTCCCGGGTAACTCCCCAGATAAATTTCTTGCACATCTGATCCCATCTTGGCGTCTGCTTCTTGGAGGACCCAAACTAGCACATGTACTACAGGAGAAAGCGGTAAGAATAACTGAATTTTACACTAAAAGAAAGTGACTATTCCTACTCACTTATTTAATTATCATAAACTCATGTGTATATATGTATGCACATCCACTCTTTTCAAAGAAAGAGTTACAAGGCTAACAAAGACATATAAGAAATGAAATTGGGCAATTAGAAAAAGAAAATGCCCATAATTACATGCCATAAGGCCACAGAGCAGTAGTTCTCAACTCTACTGCACGTTAGAATCACCCAGAGTACTTTAAAAAATGCTAATGTCCCTCTTGAGATTCTGATGCAATTAGTCTGGGGTGAGCCTGGGTATTTGCATTTAAAAAGCTCCCCAGGTGATTCTAGTGGGCAGTAAGGTTTGAGAACCCCACCCTATAGGTATGTATAAGCCACAATTTACAGTACCTACAATATGTAAACTACCCAGTTGCTCAGGAGAAATGTGGTTAATCGTAGTCCTGAGGGAAGAGAAAAATTTCTTCAGCAGATCTTCACAAAGGAAACACTGTGGGATGTCATCAACCACATCCTTAACAACATCCTTACAGTAAACATAAAAATGAGTTTCATGGAGTTGCTTCCTATGACATCCCTCAACGTTGCCAGGTTCTTTCCATGTGCTACCACTTAGCGCAAGCAGGTTCTGCTCACGTACAAATTTGGAGAGGAATTTTCCACTTTGGTTAGTACATCTCATGCTGAGAAGGCTGCGTGCTACGTCTTGGGATAAAGTTCCACGGTTGGACTCCAGGGGTACCAGAGAACATACACTTTTATCTGTTTTATACCAGGGTTCCACATAAAAATTGTGTTCGGTCAAAAGATTCTACTGCTAACAAGTGTTTGAAAATCACTCTCCGGTCTACAGAAAAAGTAATCTTCCCATTCTTCAGCAATTCTCAGTTGATCTCAGTTGAAATCACAACAAATCCTGACTTCAGAGTCTCAGAAATAATTAACTTCATGATGGGATGATCAAGAAAGATGAACTTCAGACTGTGACTTATCCAAACGGACAGGGCATACCTGGCCAGGAATGGTATCAACAGTGAGGTAGATGCCATCCAGCTAACACCAGGCTATAACAGACCAGAGAAATAAATTGCTTCCACATGGCCAGAAAGTCCAATGGCAGTAACTCCAAGACTGACAGTGTCCCCATCTCACAGTAATTCTTTTCATTTTCTCGTAGCCATGGAGAGAAACTATCTAAAATCCTAAATATGAGGAAACAACTTTGTGACAGTCCAGCTTTCTTGGGACATGATGCTAAAATCCACCAAAAAGGCCAACTCATTGGGATTCTCACCTGTAGGCTTTAATCCGACAATCCTCTATTTTTAGGATGCACACCTCAGTGACCTCCCTACCTGAGCACAGAACACATCCTCACAGATCATACAGATGTCCGTCAGCTTCCCGGGCTTGACTCATGCCAGTGCTGCATGCTGAACTTCTAGCTTCTTCCCCTTCCTGATCTTTTCTTCCCAGCATCCTTGCAACCCACCTGGAATGTCAGAATTTAAGATGTTTAATAAATGAGTTCTCCCCATCAGTTATGATTTACAAACCTCCTGGCTTATTGAGCTGCACTTCATTGTAATTCCAGTGGAACTGATTAGAAAAAATTAATATGCAGTTCTATTACTTATGAATTAATCTATGCATCAAGGGCATTGCTTTTTAGCTGATGGAGGGTATATGCTGTTAGCATTATAGAACAACTCTAGTAGTGACTTTGACACAGACCCAAATAGCAGCAGTTGAATGTAAATTCCAAAGTGGGTCTTTATGCCTTGATGAATGCATGAACAACACTATCCAAAGAATCAGAGTTCAAGGACACCCAAAAGAAGAGAGCAAAAAGAGAACGATTATATCTGCTGATCAGTTTGGAGCCTTGTTATTATATCACCCCTATTCTTGGCTTCAAACAGACTTACACGGAAAATGCTTATGTGGAGAAATTGTTTTATGTTCTAAGTATCATGATTTATAACTTGAAATGAATATTCATCTACTCCACCCTCAGTCCATTTTCACCAACAAATCACCGTTCTCTGCAGATGGTGGAATAGAAAGAGCCATCGTTACTCTCCTTACAAGGAGAAAGGGAGCCCTCTATGACTGGTGGAAATTCAGGGACAAGCCAGGTACCCCACCTTCATCTCTCCTACCAGTTTACCAATCCCTGCCTTCTGCTAAATTGTGGGGGTAATAAACCTGGAGAGAAATTCTGGATAGAAAATTTTGGTAATGAAGAGATGTGAAAAAACAGTGAGCATATGAGTAAAATAAAGCTACCAAAGCAGGACAAAGGCAGAAAAGGGCTGAAGAGCCAGGATTCAGCATCTGACCAATATTCCCACCATCTTGGTTTTACTCTGTGACAGCCTTAGGCACAGACCTGATATTAGTGGAGCACCAAGGGGCAAAAGGACTCACTATTCTAGCCTGATACTGAGGTTCTTCTGGAGTGTTAACTCTTCAGTTTCTGTTGGTTCTGTCTCCCTCCCTTGCCACTATTCTAGGTCCCCATGCTGCTGTCCCAGTGTGGCCACATCAGAGTGCTTGGGAAGCAGTCACATGAGACAGGTTCTCCCCATTGGCCAAGCCTATGGCAAGTTTACAGCTTACAGAAATAAAATCTAGTTTTATAAGCTGTTCAGTGATGCATATGAGCAATGACATGGGTGGAATTTAATACCCAGTGACTTGCTAAACTCTTCACTTCTCTTCAAAACTGCAAAACCTTTGTAGAGATAATGCAAGGACACGGTTTGAGATCCTTTTTTCAAACCTGAGTGAAAGACAGGGGCCAGGAAGTTAAAAAACGAATGACTTCAATAGTGCCAGGCTGAGGGGCAATGAGCATGATGCCAGCCTGTGGAAAATCTCAGTAAATCAGCTCTGGAAATTGTCCTTCCCCTTTCATCCCCTAAGGCCAAAAAAAGTGAAGTAAGGAATGAGAGGTTTTATCAAATTGGACTTCACTTTATTATTTTCACTTTATTGTGAATCCACCGCTCTCCAGGGTAACCTCACCGCAGGTGATGCTTTTTAACTGAGGTGTTCTTTCTCTGATTTTTCTAGTCACCATTCACTGATAACTGCATGGGAAGGCTAAGAATGGGAGGTCTGCAGCTTTTTAAGCCGGTCTGAGGTATTCTTAAATGTACGAAGCCTTGTCTACTGTGCGTCTGTATATGTGTGTGTGTGGTCAACGGCCTTTTTTAAACTAACCTTTTAAAGATTTTTTAAAAGTCTTTTTGTCTAATTACAAATAAAAAATATGATTACTGTAGACAATGTACCATAGGGAAATAGAAAGATACACAAAGATTTATTGACAAGGGGATTCATCATTGCATTATTTTTAATTCCAGAACTGTAAACAACCTAAATGGTCAAAAGTAGAGTTTAGATAAACATAACTACGCCATGAGGTCATTAAAAATCAGTTAAGGTTGTGGGATAGTGATCACAGTATATTAAGAAGGAAAAAATAAGGTTACATACAATATGGATATCATGATGTCATCTGCTTTTACGTATTTATTTATTTATGGAAAAAGGAAAGGAATATCCCAAAAGGTTAAATGTGTGATAATTTCTGGATGATTCCAAAGTGATTTTTACCTTTTTAATATTTTTCTGTATTCTGCAAAATGTTTGCAATCACTATACGTTACTATCATAATCAGGAAAGAAATGACTCTTTGTTACTTTCAAGTTCAAACAAGCCAATTACGCCAATACCTAAGACGCTAGTTGTGTTCATAATGGCTAAGTCAGCCCTTTGAGAGGCTGAGTCTTCCTGTTATAAATGAAAGAAGTGAAGTGCCTCTGCCTCCCTGGTAGTTGAAGTTAGCGAACTTCTAACCCGGCTCCTTGTCTTTCAAGGTGTTTGGCTTCTCGAACATATCTGGATGGGAGACAATTTGGCCTTTGTTCTCTATCTCGTTCCTGGGCCAGGCAGGCAGGAAGAAGACACATACCCCAACTGTTCTATCTAGGCACTGACCATCTACCTCTGAGCTTCTCTTAAAGAAAGAGGGCACCACCATCACCCACCCACCATCATTGAAAGGTAACATGGACCAACATGTTCCATACAAGGAATCCCAGGCACATAAAGATGATGTGGTCAAAGTTCTAGAAGAGCACCTAGTTCTCCTGTTTTTCCAACACTGCACACTTCCACCTTCATTAGCTTTAAGGAAAACCAAGGCACGTTTGAGTGAGAAAATGGCATAGTGACTATTTTCTGTGGTGGTGAACCCAGGTCTCTCTACCTACATTCCTTCCCAGGTAGTTAACCACTAAACCAGAGTTCCAGAACTTGAATTTCAACACATGTAAATATATTCATCCTCATCAGCCAACTCTCAGTGGGTACCTTCTCTGTACCCGGCAAAGTCGTAGGTATAAAGAAATGACTGCGAATTTCCTGCCTTAAGGAATTAGAATCAAGAGAAAGTTCCAAAACAATATGGGAGCATGAGCTTACTGTAGGTGAAATAATGTTTCTGGGGGACTTCCAGTTTTTTATTTTAAATCACTCTGTGCTATAAATAAATAGAATGTCCAGAATCATGTTAATCAGTTTTATTGAGCAAAATTAAATTCAAAAACATTTTTTATTGTTTTCTCCCAAGTTGTTACAATCTCAGTGTTGTAAGAGAGTAGAATTTAATGAATGTAACTATTTAGAGATACAAATCAGTCATCACTTTTATTTTTTCATAAGGATAATGAGTTTAATGATGTCATTATCTTCACTAGCCTCTGACCCTAGGGAACATGAGACTGATCCGTTTTCCCCAAATCTTTTGTGTAGTTTTTATGCAAGTGGAAAACTTAATGCTAACAGAAACAAATTTGACCACACTTTTTAAATTATAGGATAATTGCTAATTCTGTGGTCATTCATTCCCATGCCATCAACTCCAACACAGGAAACTATGAGAAATGAAACCACTGGTAAAATTAAACCTGCAATTATAGCACCAATTTCTAGGATATGTTGATTTTTCTCTATTTTGCAACATGTACACAGATATATAAAATTTACTCATTTATTTCTCACATGTTGACCTTGTAAATCCAGAGTTTGCCATGTCATGATGATTTTAATAAATTTAAGACAGTTTTTGATCTTCCTTATAACCTCCCTTGTTAGCTGACTTTTAATGTGAGGATGATAATGTATTCAACGTGTTCATATTACTTATCCTTGAAAACACTATTCAAAAAAGAAAGAAAGAAAGGATGAAAGAAAGAAAGAAAAACAGACAACGTGAAGCAAATCCATGCTTATCTCAATTCACCATCATTTTAGCCAATAATTGCTTTTGTCACCTAGTGCTTGGATCAATCTCTGTATTTGCAGTGAATTCTCATCATACTTCATATCTTTACTAATATCTACCATCTACTTTTAGGACTTTTTCTAGGTACCCTTTATTTCTCTCATCCACTACTCTCAGCCCTTCTCAGCTCTTTGGGCAGTGTATTCAAGGTTTTGCCATAACTTAAAATTCAAACAGCTCCCAAACTTTCCTCATTGGTTGAAGTTCCCTCTAATCAGAATCCTACCTGCATCACCATTATCTGCATAATTAGTCTTGCATCTTTTCCCTTTTCCATAGCCACAATAAACTATTAGTTAACAGACTTCATCCCATTCTCTATGTGTTATATGCCTCTCTGGATCAGTACTGTCAGTCTTAAATTATCAGTCCATTGGTGGGGGCCCCACTTAACTCAAAAGATACAACTTCACATCTGATTTGACAGATCCTCACCCACAGATTGGACGTGGAAGGAGAGCAATTTTGGTAATAGTAATAAATATTGAGGACTTAGTGCTTTTTGCATGTACTATCTGGATTTAAACTCAGAAAGTCTAAATGTGAAGCCACCACTTTTACTACTACACTGTGCTGTTGCGATGAGAAGATAAGCAGGAAGACCGAGGAGGAAGGGAGGAAGGTAGAATAACAGTGATTAAATCTCCAGTGCCAGAAAAGTACTGGAATGAACCCTGACTTCCTGGCTATACGGCTGCGTATATGGCCCAACTACAACATGTACCGAGCAATTACAAAGTCCCATGTACTAGGAAGTGTGCTGTGTGCTGTACATTGCTTAGTGAGCAAAAACTGATATGGTCCTTGCCCTCCCAGAACTTGTAGTTTAGTAATGGAGAAAGGTGAGGGGGCAGAGGACACAGTCAGGGAGGTCTTCTCAGGGGGCAGTGATATCTGAGGTGTTCTCTGAAGGATGAGTCAATCAGTGTTAACCCGAAAGAGGTAGGGAAAAGCATTATAAGCAAAGGAACTAGCACATGCAAAAGCCCCTCCTCATATGAAAGGGGAGGTTTTATTCAAATAGTGCAAACAAAGCACCCAACACAGTTCCTGGCACATGGTAATGCTTAATCGTACTAATGATGGTGATGATGGTGGTAGTGGTGGTGATGGAGGTGGAGATGATGGTGGTGGTGGTAGAGGTAGAAGTGGTGGAGGTAGAGGTGGAGGTGGTGGTAGTGGAGGTGGAGGCAGTGATGATGGTGACAGAAGGGATGCGGTTGGGGGTAGAGATGGTCATGGAAGTGAAGGTAGAAGTGGTGATGATGGTGGAGGTGGTGGTGCTGGTGCTGATGTGGGATGGAGGTAGAGGTAGAGGTGGTGGTGGAAGTGGAGGTGGAAGTGGAATCGGAGGTGATGGTAGAGATGGTGGTAGTGGTGCTGGTGGGGATGGAAGTGGAGGTGGTGGTGAAAGTGGAGGTGGTGGGGGGGGGTGGTAGTGATGGTGGTGGAGATAGAGGTGATGGTGATGACCACAACAACTATGATGGAGAAACATCTCCCTTTCAAATTATTGCCATTACATTTTCTTAACCAACAGGACGAGTGATTAACTGAGATTTATTCTTTATCCAAGCATATAGCCTACCCTTTAGTGCAGGGATTTATTCAAAGTGCATTTCCTTAACGACAGGCAAGAAAAGGGAAGAAGAAGAACTAGAAGTCTAGATCGTGGACATCTGATTTATATTTCTTTTATTTGTAAATTATTTTAGTGCAGTATTGAAGGGCTTATTGATTTATTCTTTACAAATGGAAGAAAAATATACAGATAATCTATTGTATTCATTATAGTATGGGCGTCCAGTTTCTCCAGAGAAAAAATTTAACTAAAGAAATTAGATGAGATATTTACCTAATACTGCAAGTTTCTCAGTGGCAACAGAACAAAGAAAACAATATATCTTCCAGATTAAACATTATTTCTTCCAACCACACCCCTTTCAAACCACTTCTGAGCAATGATTGTTAATGGCAGAGCGAATATTCCAACAGTCTTGCAGATGGTATGGAAATCATGGTCCATGCAATTTCTTTGATCATTTTCACATTTACCAGCCATCTCAAATAGGCAGGCGCTTATTTGAAATACTTCTGAGATGCTGTGGCAAAATATGCAATGAAATATAATTTGCATGGATGATTAATCCTCTATCCGTGACCTTCACCTCTTTCTCCAGCTGCTGTACATACAACAAGGTTCAAAGGATAAGAGAACCTAACAGTTTCAAACACTGAATCCCCACACCCAAAAGATTTCCATAAAAGCCAAATACAAACATACAGAAGGGTGTGGTTGCTCACTCCCATTTTCTTTTAAGTGAACTGGCTGTTTTCTATGAGACCTTACCTGGTTTGTTTATTTAATATTTGTTTCCACTAGGCTTATTGCCTGAAAGAGGAGAAAATGATCATTGACGCATGAGCTAGAAAAACAGCAATCTTCCTACCAGTGCATGGGAAATAAACGAATTCTTTAAAACAGAAGTTCCAGGAGGAGCATTCCTCTACCTAAATCGTGAAATCATGTGCCCCTTTGCATAGGTGCATTTTCCCCCCCAGGAGAGGAGCCATCACTTTCTTTAGATCTCTGACAGAGTCCACAACCACAGAAGAATTGTTAAAACCCAATGCTCAGCAATGCCCTCCTTTTGCTTTTCTTTCACTCAGCAGCTTTTAAACACCTAGAAAGATATTTTAAAAGGACAACACCTCTGTTTAATTGCTCATAAATTAAGTCTGAGCAACATAACGTACAATAAGTATAAAAACGATATGGACGCTAAACAGTGTAACTTAATGATCGCTTGTCCATCATCATAAAATATCACCAAGAGGGGTAACAGATAAATTGGAACATTTGACTCTATTTAAATTTGTTTTTCAACTGCTTATTTTAAAAAATGTCAAAACCTCAGGGTGTATGTGGATTATTGTGTGATATCCTTCTGACAAAATTCTCTTCAGTTGACATACAGGGCAGGAATTTGAGTGCTGTAGAAAAATCACCACATTTGCTGATATCATGTTTTTTGCAATTGTCATGGTCTATGAATTTTTGGAGTCATAGTTTCTTTTCCCGCACTTGGTCCTTCTTCGCCTGGCTCACTTTTTCCAATGATCCTCATCCTTCAGTGGTTCTAATTCTAAGTTGCCTCAGAGGTAGGATGCTATGGATGATAACTGAGTTCATGTCCACCTCTAACCAGCAACCTATACTGGGGAGCTAAACTAGCAGTTGTGTAACAAAATGAAACACTAGAGGGGTTGGTTGGTTAGTTGTTTATATAAGGTGATACTGTTCATTCACCTACAGAGTTGTAATAAGTACCTTACATTCTTTCCCTACAAAACTAAAAGATTTCACTGAGCTTATGTTAATTATAGGATGTGCCTTTTTAAGATGTTTTTTAAAGGGACATTGTAATTTTTAAGGCACATCCTAACTAATGGTGTGGCTTTGTAAAGTGATAGAAAAACTGGTTCTGAGGAAGAAGAGGAGGAGGAAGAGGAAGAGAACAAAGAGGAGAAGGAAGGAAGAAGTGAATGGCCAACAGAAGAATCGTTTTTGCAATTCAGCTTTCGAAGGACACACTGGGCTAATATACACTAATGTCTTGGAGCTAAATTTGTCCCTGTCTGTGGAGAGAAGCTGAAAATGCAGGAAAGAAGCCAGGTGAGAAGGCGCAGCCCTTTCTGTTGAGCTCCATATGGAGTCATCTTGGTGAAGGGTCATGAAGAAACATAGACGGTGCCTTCATAGTGCCAGGCTGAGCACTGAGACTATGTACAGGGAAATTATTTCTCTGAAGCAGGGGTCCTAGGAGGAACATTCCCCTATCTAAATCTGAAATTATACTCAAAATTGCGTGCTCATGTGCATAGATGCGTTTCGCCCCCCCGGGGAGCGGAGACATAGCTTCCTTTAGACATTCAATGTGGTCCATAACCTCAAAAATTGTGTTAAAATACATTACTCAGGGTCAGGTTTTCCCAGAACCTCTCTTTCCAGAAGCATCTAAGTTGCTCTGCATCTCCTAAACCCTGATTATAACAGATTGGGGAGAAGCAACATTTAAGGGTATTCCTGGAACAGCTTTTTCCTGAGTGTAAAATCTAAGCAGCTTAAACCCACAGACTCAGCCACCTTAAGCGCATGTCCTAACCTGGTTAACAAGACCAGAATTCAGATGAATTGCCCCAGTTACACATGGGCAGTAATCTGCAGTTTTCCAACATCCTCTCCCGTTTTCTATGTCATTTGTTACTCACAACACCTCTGGAGATAAACAGGACACTTTACCATTAGTTCCCAGGTGCAGAACAGGAAATTGAGGGCCAGAAAGCTGAAGCGACTTGCTCAAGTTCACAAGTGGAGGGGGCCTGCCAGGCTGAGAGTCCAGGCCGCTGCCTCCTAGGTCAGTGTTTGCTGTGCTGCAGCACAGTGCCCCCAGTTTCTGTTATGTGCAGGAAGTCAAAGAAGTCAAAACAGAGGAAGATTGTCACAGACGTTAGCTCAGGGCAAATCTTCCTCAGCAAAAAAAAAAAAAAAACAGTGATTGGGGGACCAGCTCGGTGGCCGAGTGGTTAAGTTCGTGCGCTCCACTGCAGCGGCCCAGTGTTTCGCCGGTTCAGATCCTGGGCGTGGACATGGTACTGCTCATTGAGCCGTGCTGAGGCAGCATCCCACGTGCCACAACTAGAAGGACCCACAACTAAGAATACACAACTATGTACCGGGGAGCTTTGGGAAGAAAAAGGAAAAAATAAAATCTAAAAAAAAAAAAGTGATTGGTGTCATTTCCAAGCAGAGTCTTTAAGAGCTAGTGCATACTTCACCATGTTCTCTTTTCCTGCCTCAACAAGCATAGACTCACGTGTTGAGACAGAACCTATGTTCCAGAGTAACTGCAATGAGCAGAATTCTCCTACCATCCCATGTTAAACATGTACCATGGGTGCAAAACAATTTTTGTTGTGTTCAGCCACTGAGATTTTTGTGTTGTTTGTTACTGCAACATAATTTAACTTATCCTGCCTGATATAAATACTTCTTCCAAAATACTCTGCAAAATTCCTACCCCCAAATGCTTTTGTACTAGGAGCAATTTATCTCTGCAAGTTTTAGTGCTCCTGCTTTGTGAATCCCTATAATCTGAACACTTTGTGTTTTCGGGGTCAACTGACTCTGTCTTCTACCCTCCACGGTATGAGGAAGGCTATTTTTTCCCCAGAAAAAGCAGAGCAGTGGGAATGCTCTATCCCAAGCACAGGAAATAAGGCGATGAATTATTTTTGGAAAATTTTAAAACAACAATAAAATCAACTAAAAATTGGTGTGCTTTTTAGTATCACCGTGCGGCTGCAGTGCAAGGCAGTTTATGAGGGCCCATTGCACAGTATAGCCAAGAACTTCACTAGCAATAAATAGCCAAAACAGCTGGGATCCACGAATAATTTACACAGCACCTCTTGTGTAAGACATCAAGACACGGTGCTATGATCTGCAGACGGAGTAGTGAACCACACGAACACAGTCCCTGCTCCCACGGAGTTTACATTTCGGGTGTGGAGGGAAGAACCCAATGAGTGTGCAAGTTGTCATGAAAAGCGTTTTTCTTCCTTCTTAAGAAGGTGGTGTTTGAGTTAGACGTGAATGATCAGGAAGAGGCAGTGGTACAAAGATCTAAGAGAGCATTCCAGGCAGAGTGAACATCAAGGCAAAAGCCTTGAAACAGGAACCAGTCTACTGTGCCTAAGCATTGCGAATGAGGCGGTGAGTGGAGAGAGAAGGCGAAGAGAGAGGCTGGGAACAGGCACTATGCAGGACCTTGCAGGCCGGGGTAAGGAGTCTGGATTTTAATCTGGTTGCAAAGAGAAAGCACTGGAGAGCTTTAAGCAAAAAAGTGGTATAATCTGACTTCAGAAAGACCCTTCTGGCTGTTATGTGGAGTACAGACAGTCAAGAGGGGAGCAGGAACCCAGTTAAGAGGCTGTTGCTTAGGTCCAGAAGCGGGACAATCATGCCTTGGATGAGGGTTTTAGCAGTAGATATGATGAAAATGGTCAAATTCAAGAAATGTTTTGGAGGTAGGAAGATTTACTGTTGGGTTTGACGTTGGTTGTGTGTGAGAGAGAGGACACATACATGACTCTTGGCTAAAATTTCAGATTAAATAATTGAGTGGGTGGTGCCCATCAGTTACTGAGAAATTGTCTACTTAGCTTACCGTCTGCAAAATTAGCAAAAGAAAAAGCTAGTCCCCCTTCCCCAACTTCCTCCTGCACTGGCAAAAAAAAAAAATACTGAAGAAATATGACGAAAGACATATTTTTCAGTTAATTAACATTATCATATTATTCAGGCTATTGGACAACATCATAGATCAATCATCTGGTAATTACCATCCTGGAACATCTAGGACTGAATTCAGATGAGAGATTTGATTGGCCCACAATGATATCATGATTCTATTTCAGAGTAGAACTCAGGGTCTGAGTGTCAGTGCCCAGAGCCTGAGGTCTGACCGCCCACTGGTCCCTAAGCTCTGGCGGGAACCATGCCATGCAAAGACCAATCTATGAGCTGATAAAAAGCTCACATGGCTGGGCCTTGGGTCAGAGGGTTGTGTAATGCAGTCCATAATGGCAGTGGAGGTAAGATTAGAAACCAGAAAATATATGTCAGTGTGGTCTGACCCCTTGCTGGGTTCACATGAAAATCCCATTTGCTTTCCAGAAAGCAGTGGTGCAGACCATTGTTCTTGTTCATGAGCTCTCTGGGACAGTTCTTCTAGGACACGGCCCTCTCTTGTGCTAAAAATGATTTTTAAAGTAAACAACACCAGATACCACCATTTAAAGAAAGTCTGTGGCTCTAACATCCTTCTCAGAAACATTTCATTGTTGCACAAAAAGGGGTCTCATTACAAAGAGCTTTATTCATAGATCTACAAAGAAGGTAGAGACCGAGGGTGGTCTGGCCACGCCTCGGAGACAGAATCAAACAGTGCCATTCCCAAAAGGCAGCAATGAATTCCAAAACACATTTCTGCTATGAAAATGGATTTTTGCCTATTGCCAACTTGTAAGAGAATCCTCTCATGTCTAACACTGTGTAATGATTTAAGACCTTCAAAGGGCTTAGTATTTATTCTAACTGTGCCATCAGCACAATCAACAATTCAACAAATCACAGCGTCAATTTTCCTTTTTTGTGCTTTTTTCAAGCATTGTGCCTGGAGCTGAAGAGTAGTGGGGCCATAATCGATCCCCTTGGCTTTGACCCACTTTCCCTGGGTGTGTTGAAGGCATCTCTGGCACGTGGTTCACAGCATGATGTCTCTGATTAAGTTGTTGTAATAGGATAAAGGAAAATAGATTGTGGAATCACACCAATGCAGTGTAAGATGGAGCCACAAAGTCTCATCAATGCAGTTCACAGCAGTCATCACATCTGGAGTGCACACACATGTAACATACATAGTACCACCACTACAGCAGGTCAGTGACCTAGAAGGCAGTATAGTATTGTGGTTAAGGCCTTGGACTCTGGAGACAGATTACCCGAGTTCAAATCCCACTTCTCTCACTAGCTGCCTATGTGAAACTGTGGCAAATCTGTTAAATAGGGGTGACACCAGAATATATTTCATAGGATTGTTGAAATGATTAAATGAACTAATACACATAAATGATATAGAATAGCACCTGGCAAATAGTAGGTACTGTATAAACATTTGCTATTATTATGATTATACTGCACTCTGTTGTCTCAGGTCACAGTTAGTGAATGTTGCCTTCATGACTTCGTGAGCCATCAGAAATCTTCTTAAGAGAGAAGGACGTGAGAAACTAACACACATTGACTTGCTACTACACACTAGGCACTGTTCCAGAGCATGTGGATGCACCATCTCTGGGTCTGAGTCATTCCTCGCAACTGCAGGAGCCCATGACCCTGGTAGAGAGAAGTATAGTAGAATCCAGGTAGTTAGCACAGCCTTGCAAGGACCTCATCCTCCACTCCACCTGACTCGACTGCTTGCTCGCTGTGTGACCTTGGGCATCTGAGCCCTCATTTCCTTTTCTGTAAAACAGATATAACACCTAATTTTCATGGTGCCTGTGAGGATCCAGTGAGTTTATATTTAGGTATATTAAAGTGGCTGGCATAGTGCAGGTTCTCAAAAGTAACATTGCTTCTATAATCACTTGTCAACTTTTCCCTCCTGGGGAACTGGTAGCCTCCCTTGGAAGACCTCAAGGCCAATAGTCATTTTACAATCTAAACATGATTTCTTATCTTTCTTTCACGGAGAAAATATAACATTTTAAATCATTACATGTACAGCAAAGGTTCAAAAATTAATGATGTAAAGATCTAGAAAGAGTGTTAAACTTCCAATAGGCATATGCTTTCATACTTAGCATTTATTTACTATTCAGCCTGATATATTTGACAATTTCTACTAATTCTCTCTGTAGCTCTTTTTTAAACTACAGAATAAGAGTTAATTGAGATAGAAAGGTGGAATGATGATCAACAATTCTGAGATGACAGGGAGTGACGGCTTTGCCAGTAACCTATGGGAGCTCATCCTGACTATTCATCCTGAAATGAACCTATGGCTTTCTCAATCAGATCTTAAGGCTTTGAGGGATGTGCATCTTACAGTTCTGAAGATGGGGGCTGTGAAATGGCCGCCCCTCCAAGGAGCGAGGCTATGAGGTTTGATTGTGTTTGGTATCACTGGCTCTTCCTTTTGGTTCCAAGGCAGTGATGGGGCTGTACAATATATAAAATTAAGGACCCCAAACCTAAAAATATACCTCTATTTACTGTAGCCTAGCATTGGACCAGGGACTGGCCATGGCATACAAGGCTAGTTGGAGTCACTGATGATTGTAAACATTTGCATTGAATTGGGTACCAGAAGGTGCCAGAGACCAAGCAGACTGATATGAGGGTGCAGCTTGACAAGGGCTAGCATCAGTACGGCAGGTACCTGACAGGACAAATGGGCATTGGGGGGCCAAGAGGAAGAAGCCAACAGGCACAAGGCATGGGCCTGGACAGGGACAACACCCAGAGCTCCTTACTAGAACAGGTCACTTTTTCAGCCTTTTAAATACAATATACCCTTCTGATGACCTAGCAAGATTACTGGGCTCCTTGGCCTAGCGGGATTGCTGAGTGCTAAAATCAGAGCCAGCCTATCGGGAATCCACTCCTTCAACAAATATTTTTTGAGTACCTACTATATGAATAAAATATGTCAAATTTCCATTACTTAATGGTGCTTACCTTCTAGCAAGGGGACATAGATAGGAAATAAGTAAATTATTTAGGTTATTGGAAGATTAAAGTGCTAAGGGAAACAAAAAGTAATGCAGGGTAAGGAAAATTGGGTACGTACAGGTAGGGCTACAGTGTTAAATACCGTGGTCAGGGTAGATCTTACTGCGAAGATGATCACTGAGCAAAGATTTTAAGGGGTAAGGGAGTAATCCATGCAGTTACCTGAGTTAAGAGTCTGGCAGGTGGCCAGAACCACCTAGAAAGGCTGTAAGGTGAGGCACGCCCAAGGAGGCCAGTATGGCTAAGGGCAGCAAGGGAGCGAGAGAGCAGTAGGAGATGACAACAGAAAGGTAACAAGGGGGAGTTGACCAGACCATGGAAGGCTGTAAGAACTCCAATTTTTATTGAGTAAAATGTGGAGTCATGCAGGGTTTGAGCAGAGGAGTGGCAGGACGCAACTAATGTTTTTGAAAGATTAGGCTGCTGTTGCAATAATCCAGGTAAGATACAACGGCAGCTCAGACCAGAGTGGTAACCGCAGAGGTGGTGAGAAGTGGCCAAATTTCTGGATACCTTCAGAATCAGGATTTCCTGATGGACTCACTGTCGGATGTGACAGAGAAGACTTGGGAATGGCTCTGAAGTTTTTGTCCCGAACAGCTGGAAGGTTGAAGTTGCAATCGACAGAGATTTGGGAGGAGCAGGTTTACGGGGGGAGATCAGAAGTTCAGTTTTGGACACTGTATGTTTGAGATGCTGTGAGACAAGCTAGAGGAAGGATAGACACTGGTGTTTGCTGAGGCTGGAGTTCAGAGGGAGGTCTACACTGGAGATACAGAGGCAAAGGCTTTGCAGCAGGACGAGATCTCCCAGGGGACGGGGATTAGCTGCTGACCGAAAAGAGTCAAGGATGGGGCACTTCAACTTTGAAGGGTAGTCAGGAAGAGAGGGAACCAACAGAAGAGGTGAAGGACTGACTGGTGAGGCAATTTCTTGCAAAGCAGGAGGGAGAAACTTCTCAGCTGGTGGGAGGGAGGCTATTGGCCAGGCTGTCCTTACAATCCGAAATGTGTGATTTGGGGTGAAGTGATGTGACCCTGTGTACGGGTCAGGGTGGTTTCACGGAGGCTCTGGGCTTGGGGAAAGCAGCCTGGAGTATGTGTTTGTGTGTGTGTCTCAGCGTGTTTGGATTATGTGGTGGGGTGGACCCACATGCCCCAAGAGAGAACCTTGTGACCGGGAAAGCCCTCTGGATAAGGCTGCCGGGGGCATCTCCTCCCTCCTAACAGAGGGGAAGACATTTTATTTGTCATTTTGTTGGTTGAGAGCATTTAAAAAATAATTTTCTAATCACATGCTAATATGAATCCTGTTGGGTATAAATGGTCTACAGAAGCCTTTTCTTCTGAACCACAGCATCCAATTCTTTTCTGCAGAGAAGGCAGTTTTCTAAGGTGCTTATTGATGATTACTGTTTTATCCTCTTTTGAAAATACCTCTTCCTCTTCATTAATTTATGTCTTTTTATCATTTTTTGTTCTAAATGATGTATTACTTACTTCCTGTTCCTTGGCTATGTAACTGAGAGTTATGCCCCATTCTGTTTAGAGACATTTGGTCACCAAACTGACTCAGCCACAGCGTCAGAGCCTAAAGATTCCCTCCCCGTGAAAGGCCCCCTTAATGGGAACAATTTAAAATGACTTGGTCCCACAGACACAGAAGATACTTTTCCGTAACCTGAGACATGATCCTCCAGGTTTTTCCCAGGGTTGAACTATGCAAAAGAATATAAATTCTTCTGTTTCTTCTCCCGTGTATTTAACGGTCATTTTATCCTCTCAACAGCCTGTGAGATAGGGACTATTATTGTCATCATCCTCATTTTGTAGACAAAAGAAATGAGTTACAGAGAGGTTAAGTTATTTAGAAAAGGCACACAGCTGGTGAGTGGCAGAGCCAGGATTCGAACCCACACAGCTGAGCTCCAGAGACCCTGTGCTTACTCCCTTTCCATTGCTGTGCTCTGTGCCTCTCCTGGTAGTTTTCCACTGTATGAGCTGCTTCCATTTGCTTTGATAAAATAAGAACTTCATATCTGGCACTTGTGGATCACCCTTTAAGTTCACAAAACAGCATCTTAAAAACAGGTAACCAAACCCACTTTGATGACGACGTGGTGAGCCACTGAGGCCACTGACCATAAAACAACCAAATGAAGGGCCACACTGATGCAGTCACTCAGTCAGCCTTCTCTGTATGAAGGCAGCAGGCATTCTCAATGCTCCTAGCTATAGCAATTGTAGCTATTGGTATTTTAAGCACATTCTATGTAAAAGTGACTGTTTCAGTACACTAAGGAATATGTGCATGTAAAATTTAAAATGTTTAATCTATTTCTTCTCAATTTGATTTTTGAAATGAAAGGCTCACTGCAAGAAACTGTGTTTGGACCCAGAGGATTAAAAATCGATGTGCATCAGAGGGCTCAGTCGTTGGATTCGCCCTCCTTTAACACTGCCCAGTGTGACAGTGGCAGCAGCAAGTTCCTTGTTCCTGGAAATATTGGATTCTTGTCCTGTAGCCAGCGCTACAAAACCTCTGCTCCACAGTGCTGGATTTCTCTGCAGGTGTTCCTAAGCACGTCGAAATTTGAGACGTTTTCTTATTCAATGCAGATACTGACTCAGCAGCCTGGGGTGGGCCTGAGAGTCTAGATTCCAACATGCTCCCCAGTGATGTTGCTGCTGCAGGTCTGCCCAGCTCTATTTGAGTAACGAGGGCCCGAAGCTGTGGTTCTCAACCTTGGCCGCTCCATTGGAAACACTTGGGAACCTTTGAAAAATACCATTATCTGGGTTCTGTCTTCAGAGAAGCTGTTTTAATTGGTCTAGGGTGTGGTCTAGACAGCAGGATTTTTCAAAGCTCCTCTGCTGAATCTGCTGTCTAACAGTTGTGATTAGACCCACTACTTAAGTTTAGAGCGATGTCCTCAAAAATGTGGTCCTGGACCAGCAACATCGGCATCGCCTGGGAATGGGTTAGAAATGCAAATTCTTGGGCCACGCCCCAGACCTGGATCAGAAACTCAGGGGTGGGCCCGGCCTCCGTGTGGTAACAAGTCTCCATATGACACTATGATGACTCAAGTTTGAGAACCATTGATTTAGAGGCTCACAGAATATATTTTCCATTTCTCTACCCACCCCTCCCCTCTTCTCCATTTCTACCCTCCACCCTCTTTCCCAGCCTGTGTTTGCCAACTGTTTGGAATCGTAGGGCTGTGCCAAAATCCATTGATAAAAAGCTGAGAGTGAGGATGTGTGGGGAAGAAGCAACCCAACTGATGCCAAGTAAATAAATATTTGGGTCATCTCAATAATTGACAGTCGGCCACTTTCAGTCAATTTAGGCATTGTGTACCCCAGACCAGAGTAAACTTTAGGCAAGGAAATTTCGTAAATCCTTTGTATACACATATTCACATTTCTAATTAAAGCCAATAATGTCATGCTGTATAACTAACTGAAAGGAATCCAAATAGGGATTGTTTGAGTATATGCTTCTGCCAGTCGCCACCTAGTGCTTTTTACGGGTGCCAGATAAATCTACTTATCAGAATGTGCCTGAGCCCAGGCCGAAACAGCGTTACCGCCTTTAACCCACCATTGATGTTCTCAAAGTCTCCGTACTCGGGGGCGATGTTCTCAAGGTCTGCGTACTAGGTCTTCACTTCCGTCATTGTTAGCCCTCCGTCTCTGAGACCGTCAGTCCCTGGACAGTTGAATCTCGCTGCCCCTCACATCTGAGGAAGAGGCAAGCGTTCATGAAGAGCAAACTGGCCGGCTGCCTGGCAGCTTAAGGAGGCAAAGGAGTTCCCATTGGGAAGTTTCCAGTCCAGGAGGAGGATGAGCACAGTGCACGGAATCAAGGGAGCCGTGATACCAACACCTAGCTGGAGTATTCAGGTCACCTGGCATGCGGGTTACTCCAGGGGTGAGCCTTATGGGCCTGTCCAAGGAAAAGGACATGTTTCTGTGTTCTGCCTAAAGGCATTAATATTAGACAATTTAAAAAAAAAATTGTGGCAAAATGCACATACAATTTGCCATCTAAACCATTTTTAAGTGTAAAGTTCGGTAGTGCTAAGTATATTCACAGTTTTGTGCAGCCAATCTCCAGAACTTTTTCATCTTGCAAAACTGAAACTCTACCCATTAATCAACAACCCCCCATTTCTCTTTCCACCCAGCCCCTGGCAACCACCTTTCTACTTTCTCTTTCTATGAGTTTCATTATTCTAGATACTATTTCATATGAGTGAAATCATACAGTATTTGTCTTTTTGTGACTGACTTGTTTCACTGAGCATAATAATGTCCTCAAGTTTCATCCATTTTATAGCAAATCCCCAAAATCCCCCTTTTTGGGGGCTGAATAATATTCCATTGTATGTATATACTGCATTTGGTTTATCCATTCATTTGTTATTGGACATTTGGGTTGCTTCCACATTTTGGCTATTGTGAATAATGCTGCCATGAACATAAGTGAAAATACCTCTTTAAGACCCTGCTTTCAATTATTTTGGACATGTACCCAGAAGTGAAATTGCTAGATCATATGGTAGTTCTATTTTTAATTTTTTGAGGAATTACCATACTGTTTTCCATAGCAACCATAACATTTTACATTCCCACCAACAGTGCACAAGGGTTTCAATTTCTCCACATCCTTCCCAACACTTGTTATTTTCTGGTTTTTTGATAGTGACCATCCTAATGACTACAAATTCATATTACATTGTGGTTTTGATTTGCATTTCCTTAATGAATAGTGATGTTAAGCATCTTTTCATATCCTTGTTGGCCATTTGTATTTCTTCTTTACATAAATGTCTATTCAAGTCCTTTGTCCATTTTTTAAACAAGTTGTTTGTTTTTTTGTTGTTGAGTTGTAGGAGTTCTTTATATATTCTGGATATTAACCCCTTATCTGAGATATGATTTACAAATATTTTCTCTCTTCCCTGAAGTTGCCCTTTCACTCTGTTGATTGTGTCCTTTGATATACAGAAGTTTCAAATTTTAATGTAATCTAATTTATCTATTTTTACTTTTGTTGCCTGTGCTTTTGATGTCACATCCAAGAAATCACTGCAAATCCAATACAGCTTTTCCCCAGTGTTTTCCTCTGAGTTTCATAGTTTTAGGTCTTACGTTTAGGTCTTTAATCCATTTTGAGTGAATTCTTGTATATAGTGTAAGGAAGAGTCGAGCTTCATTCTTTTGCTTGTGGATATCCAGTTTTTCCAACACCATTTGCTGAAAAGGCTATCATTTCCCTCCTTTGAACAGTTTTGGCACCCTTATTGAAAATCCTTTGACCATATATTCGAGGATTTACTTCTGGGATTTCTATCTATTGCATTGGTCTACCTGTCTGTCTTTAAGCCAGTACCACACTCTTTTGTTTACTGTAGCTTTGTCGTGTTTTGAAATCAATGAGTGTGAGGCCTCCAGCTTTGTTCTTCTTTTTCAAGATTGTTTTGGCTATTTGTAGTAATGCTAGGCAAACTTTTAAATCAAAATTCAGATTACTCCCATCTTAAGACCTTCAAATGACTTCCCATGACATGTAAAATCCATACTCTTTACTAAGAGGACTCACAACTCTCACCTCTCAACATCCTCTGCCTTGTCCATGATGCTCCAGCCACATTGACCCCCTTTTGCTCACCAAGCTTGTCTCTCTTCCCTAAGTGCTTTTTACTCACACATCCATCCATTCATTCATTCTGCATATATTTATTGAAATCCTACTATGTGTTGTTGGGCCCTGGTACAGGCACTGCAGTTACAGCCGTTAACAAGCAGTCATGCTGACTCCTTCCTAGCGTTCAACTGAGAGGCCCTCCTCCCGTCCCCCCCTCTTGCTCTCCATCCCTATGCTCTGCTTTTACTGTTTTCGTAGACTTACCTTCATTCTTCATTTCGTTTACCTGTATATTATACCAGACTTTAAGCTCCAAAACTTCAGAGACCCAGAAAACACTTGAGGGGCACTCAACACACATTTGTTGAAAGAATAAACTGAGTTTAATTGATAATCTTCTGAGAGGGCAAAGCTGAATAGCAAAGGCTCCCTTTTAGAGGACAGAGTGGTCAGTTGCCTTTCAGAGCCCTGGACGTTGCTGTAGATTGTGACGTTGCCAAATCACCATTTAGAAGGTTACTTTAAACTTGTACTAAACATAGAATAAAGTATTGTAACCATAAATTCACTGTTTAAACTGAACGGGATTTCTGAAGTCCCTGAACTTTTTTTTCTCATGTTCTGATCTGAACTTTTCCCAAGGAAATAGGGAGATAAGAAATATACCTCCTTGTGTCACCAGAAAGCAGGAATCTGGTATCTTAGAAAAGGAGAGAAATTATTTCCTCTGAAAAACTAGCTTGTATTTTTTTACTTATGGACTGACTGATTCAAGGTCATTGACTAAAATAGAGAGTTGTTAGATTCCATTACTCTTTTCGACAAAAATGCTTTAAAATGTGAGTCAGTTCGGGTTTAACCAAAAAGAAGAGGGAATGTGTTCCAAATAATTCCATTTTGGATGGTCATTTGATTAAATGTAGCCACTTATGTTACAACTCCCCAAATTGTGCCTTTGCCACATTTATGTCACTCGAGTAACCTGAAATTCGTGAGACTTTTTCACCACTTTCTTCTCTTGGGTTCACAATCCAAAAGTATTTGCTCATAGTAAATGAGTGTACCATGGACACATATTTGCCAGTTTACCTCATAGTCAACCACAAGGTAAATAGATTTGTCCATATTATAAACCCAAAATACTGTATTGTATCTTTATATCATTAAACCTGCCAAAATTACATTTTATATCCTTCCTGAATGTATAATCCTAAATTACTACTTCTTAAACAAAATAATAACATCAGACTTGGTTGTCCTTTGTAAAACAAATCATGTGAATTCTATTGTTTTATCATACTTTGTTTTCATTCAGACAATTTCAATCTCCTGCAACACATCCAAGCTAAACTGTTTGCTTAGAACATTCTCCTGGCCGATTACTCATGAAAGAATCAGATACTCTAGTGATTATCTTGTGGAGGCTCAGTCATTGCTTTTGGAAACAGGCCACAGATGAAGTAACAATAACCACATTGACGAAAAAAAAGGCTAAACCAGCAACACAGTACGATGACAACAGAGCACATCTTGATTTGAAAAAGCAGAGATATTCTGGGTTTTTTTACTTTATGTACATGTATATATATTTCCCTTGACATTCTGCCCCTATCTACCACCAATAAATCTTCATCCAAGAAAGATAGTCTAAATTTTCCCCAAGGATCTTCAGAAATGAGTAACTGAATGTAGTTGACAATACATGAGAAATTTTATTTCAAAAATAAATATTATGCTTCCTTAGAGGATATGTGAGGTCAGGAGATGTCATACAATTTCGCTTCGCAGCATATAACTTTCTAATTTTCACCACAATTATTTCTCTTCAAAACATATTAGAGTCCTTGCCAGAATATTCCTTACAAGATTACTTCAAGTCACTAAAAATGAAAAGCAAACCAAATGTCCAACATCAGAGGATTGGTTGAATACAACATAATATATACATATCAGTGAAATATGATGCAGCCATTAAAATGATGCTGTAAAAATATATTTATTAATGTGGAAAGATGTTTATTTTATATTGTCTATCAAAGAGAACATATTAAGTAATATTTGAATTATATATAAGAGAAATAACATTACAGTTATTGAAATGATATGTGAAATTATGTAAGCATTCTAATGTATGAAACATTATATTTTATAATGTATGAAATACATTATAACATACATATAACGTGTTATTTCTTTCGTAACACTTTTCCTGACCTTGGACTGTCCGATGCCCTCTTGTTAAACACTCTCCCCGCATACTGTAGTTCCCTTTCATAGCACTTATCGGAATTGTAAATGGATGTTTAATTGCTTTGTGGTTGCTGATTTTGCCTTCCCACCTGGATATACTCTCCTCGAGGACAAGGACATGTCCATCGGACACACTGCTGTATCTGGCTGCGTCTAGTTTTTAGTAGGCAGCTCAAAATCATTTGTTGAACGAAACAATAAGTGACTGAATGAATAGGCACAGAAAAAAGTCTGGAAATATATGTATCAAAATGTTAACAATGGTTTTTCTGTGGACAGCGGGATTACAGGTGATTTTTCCTTTCTTAATTTTCTAAATTTTCTGCAATGGTTATATACTTTTGGAATAAAAACGACTTAGAATTTTGAAAGTGGTGCTTGTTTTGGTTGGCCTTTGCTGTGGTAATACTACTACAATCGATTGCAAAATATCAAAGTCTTAGAACAATGAGTCTTCAATTCTCACCCAGCGTCTGGGGGTCAGCTCTGTTCCAGACTCCAGGTCAAGTTCAGGTCTGCTCCTCAAGTCTTCTCCTACAGGAAACCAGGCGGAAGGATGAGTTCCTACCTGGGACATGCTGTTCTCATGGCAAAAGGCAGAAGCACAAGAGGGACCAGCAGAAACACACAACGCTTTTTAAAACCTCTGCTCACAGTTGGTCCTCTGTCACTTATGCCACCTTCTATTGGCCAAAACAAGTCACATGGCCAAGCCCAAAGACAATGGAGCAAGGATGTGTATCTGCCTCCTATGACGTATGGTGAGTCACATGACACTGGGGGAAAACATATTACAAAGAGGAAAGAGAGATTTGGGTATGATAATCCAACTAATCACAATGCTTAACTATTTTCCAACAAATAAGGTCACTTCTATGCTAGCAAAGTCTAAGTTTAAAAGTCAGAATCCCAAACAACATGAAGCTCTGAAATAAGGGCTGAATTCCTGAACCAAAGAACTGCCTTTCAAGAAGACACTCACATCAGGCTGGGGAAATAATCAGTACAGTCTCAGAATGTAAGGTTAACAATGTAGCAAAGAAAAGTAAGCTGGGGTACGGTATCAGTTGTTGTATGTGGTAGACTGTTGCGTTAACAACCTTCAGCGATTTACACCAGATTCATATCTCCCTGTAAACCAGGGATTTTCAACAGAAGGCAATTTTGCCACCCAGAGATCATTGGCAATGTCTGGAGATAGGTTTTGTTGTCATGACCTGGGGGTGTGGAGAGGGCTCTTACTGACATCTGGTAGGCAGAAGCCAGGGACACTGCTGAACAGCCTACAATACACAGGACAGCCCCTACAATAAAGAATTATAAAGGCCCAAGTGTCAGTAGTGTTATTGACAAACCCTGCTGAAAACATACAGCCTTGGTTAGTCCCCTCCTGCATTTACTCTGGGTTTGGCCATGTGGTTTGCTTTAGTCGGTGTGACATCACCCACTATGACAAAAGCCGAGGAATGAAAAGTGAATGCTCACTGGGGCTCGCCATCTCTTGCTGCATTTGGAATCCTAGCCACCACGTGAAGAAGTCTGACGTCCTGCTAACTGCTAGACATGTGGCCCAGTTGCTCCCATTGCCCCAGCCAACTGCCAGGCATGAGTAAGGCCATCCAGAGCCAATTATTCCCTAGCAGACCCACCAGCTACCTGTAGTCATGTAAGTGAACCCAGGCAAAACTAGTAAAAGGACTTCCCAGTGAGAACATAGCCCAAAATAACAAGCCACAGTATCATGAGCTAATATATGATTGTTGTCTTAAGCCACTACGATTGGGGGAAGTTTATTATGCAACAAAGATACATTGTATTTTGGGGGATACAGGCTAAGATGCTGTGACAGCAAGACTTAGACATATAACAGTTTAAAAAAGAAGTTTCTACATAGAAGTCCAGGATTCCTGAACATGTTTTCCATCTCTGGGTCCAACGTGGCTCCTCCAGCTACTGTCATCACATACATCCCAGCCAGCAGAAAGCGAGGAATGTTGGATGTTCACACGCAATTCTTTGGGTCTAGGCTCGGATGTACCAAATCATTTCTGCTCACTTTCCATTGCCAGAACGTAATCACGTGGCTACATCTAGCCGCAGAGTGGGCTGAGAAATACTGACTTTAGCTGGGGCAAGATTCTTTATGCCCAGGAAAAATTCTAGTAGAGTAGAAGAAAAGAATAACGGATACTAGAAAATAGTTCACCGCCATAGTTATTTTAAACTTTGAAAAAATTAACTCATTTATATGCATATATTAGATGAGGTAGGTAGTTGGTAGCCAGAGAAATCCAGAAAATTGTTTCCACGCTCCGTTTCACTTTGCTAGTATAGTCCTGACTAAAGCACTGTAAAAAATCACTTGCTCTTGAATCTATAACACAATTTTATTACTTGTAGGTTTGGGGGCGGGAAGAGTTGATCGCTATCAAAATGGAAACTAACACGTCTTCATAATACAAATATTTCTTCCTAATCTCCATTATGAAATCAAAATACTTTCCCAACAAGATACTCTCAATAGATAGAAGCCTTCGAAGCAAAAGTTAGTGCCTGCCCAGAGCCTCTGGAATTCTTTGGCATCATTTTCTTATTTTCTCATCTCCTTCTTTCATAAGTTTCCCCCAGTATTTTCTAGTCCACATTAAATTCTCATGTGCCTGGGTACAAGATGGTAGGATGTTATAGACCCTGGAAAGGGTTTAGCTTTAACTGAGTAGTACGTTTAACATAATATAAAACTAGACAAAATAGATGAATGGGAGTGCACAGACAAGGAAATACGAATGACTTATAAAACTAGAAACATCTGTACCCTCCCTCCATAAAGCGAAGGGAAATTAAAACTACTCTGAGATATCAGTAGTCACCTACAGAATTCCATGTCTGATAACACACTGTTGGTGAGAACGGAGACAGACAGGTACGCTTAGTTATTGCTGGATGGAGTAAAATTGGTGAACCCATAGGGAGAAAAATTTAGCAGAAAATAAAAAATTTAAAAAATTCACATACCCTTGGATTTACCAGTTCTATTTCTAGGAATTTATCCTACAAAGATACTTACACACGTAAAAAATTATGTTTGTTTTAAGATTATTTTCTGAAGCATTGTTTGTCAAAGGGGAATACAGGAAACAACCTAACTTTTCATTAATGGGGATTTGTTAAATAGAGGACACCCACACAGTGAGACATTAAATAGCTGTTCATGAAGAATATACAGTAAATAGTTTCTGAAATACTCTGTTAGATTAAAAAAACCAGGTACAGAGGTATGGAATTTTATGCATAATGCTGCCATTTGTTTTTAAACCAAGGGAATGTTTGCAACTATATAAAATCCTTAGAAGGATAAATAAGAGCCAGCACCAGTGCTTACCTCTTCATGGGAACCAGGCTGATGCAGGATAGGATGGGAGGGAGAAATTTCACATAAATGAATTTTTACAATTTTTGATATTTGAACCATGTGGAGATATTTCCTCTTCAAAGAAAACTAGACAGGTTTTTGTTTTTTTGTTTTAATGAAAAGTACAGCAGAACAATTACCTCTCTTGTGGAGACACTATATTTATATTAATGGAGCCTAAGATTATATTTTTTTATTATTTTTATTTTTTTATTTCTTTATTTGTAATCACCACATCATGTTGAAAACTTAGTAAATTAAAACCACTATCTCTTTTTGAGATGTCCTGCTCTTACATCAAGTTCTTTTTCTTGGACTTAGGTAGTTGATTTTTTTCCATTCGGAATAAATCTATAAAACAAAGCTTACATTTTTTATAAAGTAAGTTAACTTAAAAGCGAAAGATATCATTTGCATTTCTTATCACTTTTAATAATTAAAGTCCAAGACAGCACATACTAAGTTTCTTCTGCTTCCAACAATTGTTCAACAATAACTGAGGCACTAAGCTAAATGCAGGGCCCAAAGCTAAACTCTGTGTGTGATACAAAGATTGCATATAAATAATACATATGAGTATATACATATATATGTGTATATATATATATATGATACATATGCTATTGTGGCATATATATGATAATCATATAGTTAAAGCATATATATGGTAATCTTATGGTCAAAACTGTGCTAGAAATACTGGGCATACTACTCATATTTTAAAACATTTTGAGTAAAATCTCAATTTGTTTTTTCTTGGAAAATCTCCAAGTACACAAGGCAGTTTTCACAAATAGGTAATTTATTATTAGGACTTCCCAGGTCTGTCATTTGAATCTTAAAATGAGACAAAAATCCAGTTCCTTCCAATAAAACTGTACCATTTTTCCCAAATGCGTTGCACATAATTATTAAAACTGATGAATTTGAAGTACCTACAATTTTTATATCAACAGCAATAACAAAATTGCCTTTTTTAACTCAGTTTTTTAAACAGCACACACATTGCAGAAAATTTATAAAATATAGAGGCGTACAAAGAAGAATGAATATCACCACCTATAACACTGCCTCTTAGAGATACCCAATGCTAACAGTCTAGTTCACCACCAGCCAATGATTCTCATCAGACCAAGTTAACTCCATGTCAAACTATCAATTTTGATTTTTGACAGCACTTTATAGCCAATTGGAGTTCACTCTTCTTCACCAAGACAGGTTTCCCATTCACTCTTGGGGCCTTGAGCAACCCAGGCTTGACCCCCAGCTATTGGTTCAGCGTCAAGAGAGGCTGGGGATCAGTCTGAGGTGTGGAAGGTGAGGAAGAGATAGTCCACGTGGGAGGCACTTCCCCCGCCCTGTCTGTCTAGCACATTTTGGGATGCCTTGTCTCTGCTCACTCAACCCTCCCCTGCCCATACCTCCGAACACGTACCCAACACACTGCCCATTAGGCCACATCACAGGTATGGCTCATAGATCTATGTTCTATGCACCGTATGCATGTGGGTACCAGCACCCAGAAATGGATGGAAACTCCTGGAGTTAAGAGTGGAAGAAAGGAAAAGCAGAAAGGAGAGGGGGTAAGTAAAGCAATTCTCTCTACCAAAATGCTCTTTTCAAGGCCTAAAAGTAGAAGAACATCAGACTTAGTGATAAGTAAGGATAAAATATTGATAAAATGAAAAATAATATGGGAAAATTGGAAACATCCTAATTTAGTTAACTTTCATTAACTAAGAAGTATAATATAACCACGCATATTTTAAAATATACAGATACATTATAATTCATTCTCAGTTGCGCCTTCACCACCCATGTCAATCCATCACTAAACTCTGTCAATGATATTTCTAAAATCTACCTTGAATGTGATATTTTCTCTCCATCTCCACTGCCACCATGGTTCTTTCACCAGAACTTATCCAGTCTCCCTGCTTTCACTCCTGCCTACTCACAATCAATTCTCTTCACAGCTGCTACGTGGTCTTAAGAAGTAAGACCATGTCATGTCAGTTTCCTGACGAGTTTCAAAACTTGTCAAAGTTCCCAGTTTCCCAAATGCTGGACATGACCCACAATGTCCCATGTGGTCTGGCCCTGCCAACCTTCAACTTCATCCCCATAACTCCCACTCTCTCCCCCTGAACCTCACTCAGCCTCCCTGGCCTTCCAGGTCCTCCCACAAGCCAGTCTCTCCCCTCCTTGGGAAAGGTTCTCCATCCACAAGCTCATCTCTCTGCCCAGAGGCTCCTCCCCTCTCTCTGCCACTATTTCTTTCCAATCTTCAGGTCTCAGTTTAAATGACACAGAGAGTGAGTGTGGCATTACATGTAAGTATTAAAAAAAAAAAATCAAAATCTTAAAGTTCTCTCTGGAGAGAGAGATTCTGGATGATTTTTATTTTCTTTTTTATACTCATGCGTGTTTTCTAAACTTGCTACAGTAAAACTACATTGCTTTCATAGTAAAAATAAAAACCTCTATAATCATTTTCCTGGTCTACAGAGTGTCGTTAGAGTTGATGGTCAAGTGTGAGATGCAGTGGTGCCTCATTGCAGATGCACTTAGCACTCCTGTACTCAACCTTCCTCCAGAAGCGGCATCTTGTTTCTACACGCTGTCTCATTGCCCTTTTGTGCCCCAAATACACTTAGGTTGTTATCTCTGTTAGGGCACTTAGCTCTTTGCTTTCAGACTTATCCCTGAACAACGACTCTGTCCAAAGCACCAGGAGCTCTGCTAGGACAAGACTCAAGACTTCTTCCTCATAGCACTCCCAGGATGCAGGCCCATGCCCAGCGAGGAAAAATACTCAGTTAACATTTGCTGAATGAATAAATAAACTCTATACAGGGGAGAAAATCAAGGCTCAAAGAGATCAACTAACTTGGTCAAGTTGCACACCCATTCATTCATATTTTCTTTTTCATTTGAGAAATACTTCCATACAAATTAAATCTGTTAAAGTAGGAATAAGAAAGGATTAAAAATAAACTGAAAACGTGTAAGGGACTCAGCTTATAAATGGTAAGCCAGGCTGTCTGACAATAAGCTCAGTGCTTTTCCACTGCACCAGCCTGTTACAGTGTGACAAAAAGTGAGTATATGTCATCTGTGTTGACTGGCAGAGGTTAATTTCTTATTTATTGTTTACGTGACTTCAATCTTAAGGGTTGAACCAGAATACATCCAGGGAAGCATGTTTTCCCACTAAGATTTTGCTACAGACACAGCCATGAAACCTATGGCTTCTATCCAATGAATCCCTACAGTCACGGCAATTGCACAATGAGGCAAATGCAATGTGTAAACAAAATGGCTTAAAACACAGAACGGAGATGCAGAGCTGACAGCCACATAAAGCAGTGAGGTAGTTAAGCCACTGTGTCCCCCTGACAGCGCTCTGAGCAAGCAGATCAGTGCATTTGTCTGGTGGCCACTTGGCTCCCAGAAGGCAGCTCGCCGACACGACTTGGCAGTACTCCCTGGGGCCATGCTCATTCCTGGTGGCATCGGGCAGAGGGCCAGGCATCACTCTCTGTATGCGAGACAACAGGGCAAGGTGCCCGAGGGTTAGAGACAAAAACATCTGTCGGAGTCACCGAGTTGTTGGTCGCCTGAGTTCACCCACAGAGAACGCCCGGGGAGTCAACTGCCAGGCCGTTTCCAGGATGTGCCTGTCCCTGTAAGGGACACTGCAAGCTCCAGAACCCAAGCCCAAAGGTCAGCCAACAGGGAAATGGATGCAAAAGCCTCCCCAACAGCAAGCCGACAAGGGTTGGGAGCAGAAGTCAAGCCCCTCCTAACTCAGGCTAAAATGCCAAAGGCCAGGTTTGAGCCATTTCTAGATGACGGCCAAGCAACTGGTGGAAAAGTAAAGGAAAAGCCCACCAAGGAAGGGCATGATGAATTTTCCTTTTCACAGAGAGTACTAGTTCTGGGGATAGAGCTTTCCTACTTTGTTTTATTTTGTGGGTTTTTCTGAACTTAGAACATTTCAAGGACCCAAGAGTGCGTAAAGGTCATCTCCTCCAGCCCCCTGACCCACGGAGCGGCCTCGGTCTTTCTGTTTTAGTTAGTCGCTGCTCTCCCTTCTAACAGAGCAATAGGGATGTGCAGGAGACAGGAGAACAGGTGTCAGCCAATGCAAATTAGCTCCCCTCACTGGAATCGCATTCCTAAAGACCAGAATCACACTGCTCACCAGGGAACTGCCCCCAAATCATTTTGCCATTCAGTGAACTGTTTTATTTTATTTTATTTTATTTTATTTTAAGGAAGATTAGCCCTGAGCTAACTGCTGCCAATCCTCTTTTTGCTGAGGAAACCTGGTCCTGAGCTAGCATCCATGCCCATCTTCCTCTACTTTATATGTGGGACACCTACCACAGCATGGCGTGCCAAGCGGTGCCGTGTCCACACCTGCAATCCGAACTGGTGAACCCCCCGGGCGCCGAGAAGCAGAACCGCTGCTCCACAGGGCCAGCGCTGTTTTATTTTTTAAATGAGAATTTATACCTGTTTCGCATAACACCCATGCCTAGATCATGATCTGTGGAAATAATGTGATCGTTTAAAGGGCAAGAATAATATGATCACTTTATTTCCAAAATATCCCATTTGCTAATCAGCCAATGAAAAAATATGTATTGAGTTTTCATTGACTATTTATTTGACATTGGCAAATCTAAATTTGTTCATTTGTTCAATCAAAATACTTAAGTGCCCACTATACACGGGGCATTGTCTTAGCCCATTCAGGCTACTATAACAGAATCCCATAGACTGGGTGGCTTATAAACCACAGAAATTTATTTCTCACAGTTCTGGAGGCTGGAAAGTCCAAGATCAAGCAGCCAGCAGACTGGGTGTCTGGTGAGAACCCACTTCCTGGTTCATAGGCAGCCGTCTTCTGATTGTGTCTCTTCTAGCTGTGTCCTCACATGGCAGAAGGGGTAAGAGAACTCGCTGGGGTCTCTTTTATAAGGACACTAATTCCATTTATGAAGGCTCCACCCCCATGACCTAAGCACCTCCCAAAGGCCCCACCTCCAAATAGGATTAAATTGTGGGTTAGGTTTCAGCATAGGAATTCGAGGGGAACATAGACACTCAGCCCATGGCAGGTACCATGCTAGACACTGGAGCTCTAATGCTGAATAAGAGCCAGCACCTCCCTTCAGCACCTTATGTGTTTGGCAGAAGATGCTTCCTCCATGAACAGCATGAGTTCTAAATGTGGGGAAAGCGGAGGAACTCTAGTCTGTTGAAGTCTGGGGGTGACAGAGCAGCCCCCATGACCATGTCAGCTGTCAAGAAAGCCCAACCCTTGACTTAGAGAACTCAGTAAAGACACTGATCTAATAACACGTGACTTTAGTTGTTTTTCTACTTTTAATCACTCACCTTAAGTCAGGCTATAAATTCTCAAAGATTAAAAGGGTTAACATCACAATGCCATAGCAGGGTTTCACTTATTGGGTAATTAAAAGTTATAAAGCTCCTCAAAGGAAGAGTACCATATGCGAATAGCACCCCTGACAGAAGGAACCAAATCTGGATCATAAGCCTGAGGCAGGTTGCAGCTTGTAAAGTTGGTTCTTGTAAATGTAACGCTCACACTGTGCTGTGTAATTGTGATGGAAACCTAAAATGGAATTTAACTTGGTCCGTGTAACCTTTATTCTAATTGTTCCCCAGCTCAGTCTCCTTGGTATGATCTCTATTTTACACCACTCAGCAAATCTTTTTCCCTTGCTCTTTCATCTGCGTAATTCAGAATCCATTTTCCTAATGGGCATTTGGCTGCATGATTCTCACCAACACAACTAAACGGTAGAAATATCCTGAAAAATCTCCATGCAGTTTACAAAGACGTTCCACTCAGATCTACCGAGTTTCACAGGAAACAAACTGTTGGGTTAAGAAAACATATAGGCCAAACATACAATGACATCAGGCCTCCTTCCCTGACGCCAGCTGCGTGTTTGATGTGGTGACATTCTGAAGCCATGTGATGCCAGTTTCAGTTGCATGAATCACATTGTTAACCTTTGGAAATGCTGAACATAAATGAATGATCCTAAATTCTATCCAGCTGTACAAGAAACTCTATTTGTAAATAGTTTCTTCCCTGTTGTAGTATTTTGACTTGAAGAAAGTTACTCAGCAATTTAGGCAGTTAGTTCAATAGTCCAAAAAGTAACTATGGTCAAAACTTGCAAGTGGCTTTAGCTTACATCTTTTGCTACTAAGGAACCATAATCAGCATTTACCCTAAAGTATCATTATTCTCACGTACCTACTTGAAAGAAGTGAATCAGAAGTAATAGCTTCAAGATTTGAAGGCCAAGTTCTCATGTTACCACCCCATCACCCACATGGAAGAAATCCTTAGAAAGTCCATATGACTTAAGATTTGAATTCTTACACACTCTTTAGTCACGCAACTACAGAGAATGTTTGGAATCGTAGGCCAACACCATCCTGAATTCATTCATTGTCCTTTCAGAGTAAAATATGAGAAATGCTACTGTCGTTCCAGGGCTGATTAGATTGCCAGGGACCTGTGTTCAGAAAAGTCACATGTGATAGCACTTGTTTTGAAAATCATTTTCTGATATAGATACATAAAGTTAAAATAGTTTTGATAACATCTATTTTAAATTCTAACTTCAGCACAATAGAAAAATGAATGGATATGCACCATGCAACACATAAGAGTGTTCAATGAATCATTTCAACAGAGATAGTGGCAGAGGTCAAAAGTTTATAATAACACTTCTGAGGATCATGCATAGTTTAATTCGTTTATTAACTCTTCTAGTCATCATTCAATAACTAGCAAACAGCAAATAATTTACCCAGATTAGTTCTTTATTGCATTTTTTCCACATATCTATTATTCATAAAAGACCAATCAGCTTGATACTTAACGTCTCCCACTTTTACATGCCTCTAACACACAGGCTTCAGATAAGGTATCCAATTTTAAGCACATAGTGAATTCCAGATGTAATCATAACCGCATATCTAAACATCCACCTGATGTTGACTGAGTGCTTTCTCTGTCTTAGCCATAGGGTTTAGTGCTTTACAGACCAGATCTTTTAACCTTACACCAGCCCTATTATTTTGTATATTACTGTATTACATATTCTATTTGGTTATTATTCTACTATTATTCTCATTTCCCAGAGTATGGAACTGAGTCGCAGAGATTTTAACAAGCTCTCCCCAGTCCAACAGTAAGTATAGAGCAGAGTTGGGGTTGGAGCCCAGTTTCAAGCGGCTGTGAGATGTCCAAACACTCAACTCCTACCGTACATGACCTCTTGGTAGCGCTTGAATCGCCCCCACACTTCTTCTGCTACAAAGAATACCGTGTTACTCTGTTTAATTTGTCTAGCGTTGGCTCAGAGATTGGGATATGGTAGAAAAGAGGCCGATTGCTCATTTGACAAATGACAGTTTTAAATTGGGAAAGTTGAGTTGGTGCTGCTGCCATGGCAACCGACCAAGAGAATTTCCTGATAGTTAAGAAACTACTGGGGCGAGAAAAAGATCCCCACTGGTTAACAGGCTAGCTTAAAACAAAGCCAGATTTTTTTTTTTTAAGTCACAAAGTTGAAGCTACATCCTAATTCAATGTGCTCGATATTTTAATGTATTCTGAATTTGGTTGCATCACTAGTGGAGATAAAATGTATAGGCTACATGAAACTAAATAATCAGTGTGACTAAACTTTTAGTGATTATCTTTATTTTTTTGGATAAAACAAGATAGAAGAGACAAAAGTTAAATTAAATAACAAATGCAAATTGAGAAGTAGGAAAAGGATGCTGAAGTCAATACTTGAGTCAAGCGCTATTAATGTATTTGGGGAATAAGATCTTGAGAGAGTGTTTTAATCGAGAGCCCTCCAGTTGCAGTAACAGAAGTAGAAACTGAACTGGCTTAAGTAGAAAAGAAGTTTTACTGATTCGAGTAGCTGAAAAGTCTAGGAGATAAGTCTGGCTCGTCAGAATTAGGATGCTCTCACATTATCCTCAGGAATCTGTTGCTCTTCATTTTCCAGGTCTGCTTTCCTTTGTGTTGGCTTTCTTCTCAGATGGATTGTTCCTCTATAGTAGTCTAGATGATCCTTAGCACCTTCAGGCTCACAACTTATTAGCCTAAAAACAATAACAGAAAGAAAGTTCATCTTTCCTAAATCAGGAGAGGCTCCCATTGGCTCGCTTAGAGTCACATGTCTATCCATCCACCAATCACTGTGGGACAGTAAGGAGCTGACTCTGGGTCTGGTCAGATAGCCACTTCTGGAAGAGCAGGGGAGAGTGGGAGAAGGAAAGGAAAATTGGGCTACTATCGTCTAAGGAAGGATGAAACCATATGTTGAAGGCAGAAACAACAGGTTCCAGAGTCAGGAAGAAAACTATTCTGAGGTACTAATTCAGTTTCTGACAGATAACTGATTTTATTTCCTTGAGAAGCTATAAGTTACATGTCTCTGATAAGTCTTTGGCCATCTCGTACAGAAAATAATCACTCTGCAGAATTAGGCATAGAGACGGGGAGAATGGTCTCTCCACTACCCACCCCAAACACCTCCACCAGGTCCCTGCAATTCCACCATTAGAATCTAATTCCTTTGGGTCTTGGAAACATTTCAGATTTTAAGAAGCATCTATTAAAACGCAAGTGCCCCCATGGAGAAAGTGTATCTTAAACCTTTACCAACTGTCTGAGACATTAAAATGGAGGGGTTAGGAGAGGTGAGAGGTCCTGAAGAGAGAAGTTGAAACACACTGAGGAGAAACTTTGCCAACCCAACCACAAGTTAACTGAGTGCCGACTTGGGCAGCTATCCTTGAATCTGATGGCTGGTAATGATGGATACATAGTCTTCTATGTATATATAATTTTTATTATAATAACTTTTTTAGTACAGAAGTAATACATGATAATTTCAGGAAATTTGAAAGACACAGATAAATTAAAAGAATATAAAAATCAATTGTTCCTCCCCCAAACCATAATCCCAGTCTATTCGTGAGAAAAACACCAGACAAATTCCAACAGTGGAGCATCCGACAAAATATCTGACCAGTACTCCTCAAAATTGTCAAGGTCAATGAAAACAATAAACGTCTGAGAAACTGCCACAGGCAACAGGAACCTAAGATATGATGACTAAATGTAATGTGGTATCCTGAACAGGATACTGGAACAGAAAAATAACATTAGAGAAAAAATAAAGAAATCTGAACACAGTATGGGCCTTAGTTAATAATAATGTTTCAATATTAGTTTATTAATTGTAATAAATGTGTCATACTTGTAAGACAGTTAATAGAGGAAATTGGATGTGGGTTATATGGAAACTTTACCATCTTCTCAATTTTCTGCAAATCTAAAATTGTTCTAAAAAATAAAGTCTATTTAAATTTTATTTAAAAAATCAACTGCAATCTCACCACCCAGAGTAAACATGTTAATATATTAGTACCTGTATTTATAAATGTTTTGTCTATGCATAATTTCCTTTTATAAAAAAAAAATCAAACCGTCTTGGATTATGTTTTATTCTTTTTAACAATAAATTATGAACATTATCAGTGTCGAGAAATATTTTTCTACAACCGTATTTTCAGTGGCTGCATAAGCATATGCCCGAATTTATTTAACCAGTGCCTCACAGTTAAATATTTACATCTTCCCCATTTTTCAACCGTAGTAAAGAACACTGTTTAGGGTTTTGTTTGTCTTTTTTTGTTTGTTTCACAAAACGGAATCATATCACACCTGGTGTTTCATACGCTGCTTAAGTCACTCACAGTACACTGTGAGCGTCTCTCCAAGTCAGTGAACATGATCGATGACAAACAGAGCCAAAATCTGGACCCTTGTCAACAGCTGCATCCACTAGCTAGCAATACTCAAAGTTCTTTCAAGTTGGGACTTCATAAAAACCATGAAAGAACACAGAAATATGTCATGAATTAAGTACAGTTTATTATCAGGAGAACTTAAGTAGGAGTTTATATTAAACAACCCACAACCAGAGCATTCATTTAATTATGATATAACTCTCTTTTTAAGTAGCAATATCTCCCCATTAAGAGATGTGGCCAAGAGCCACTTCTCTGCCCTGGTTCTGGTTCTTCGTTGACCTATTTTTGGGGTCATCTGCTAGCCCTTCTTGTGCTCCATCTGTGCCTACAAACCGCACCGAACATCAGTAGATGGTATCAGGATTTGCCTACAAATTTCAGAGAATTCCTAGGCTTTCTGCAGTTACTCAAAGGTTGATTTTTTTTTAAGCACGGAATCTTTATTTCCTTGGTTCTAACCATGTCTATTTTTATTTGCTACTTCCTTGGTTCTAACCACACAATTTCCTTTGTTCTAACCATGTCTGTTTTCATTTGCTACTTTATAGATTCCAATTATATAATGAGATAAGCTATAGAGAGCACTCGGCACGGCACACAGTATTTTCTCCCTGAGCGTCACTGGTTACCATTATCTATACGAATGCTGTAAATACGCTTCTCCTGTGAGTCCACAGAATGACTGCTCTAAAATGTCTTGCTGTGGTAGGAGAAAGGGTTTTAAAGCCTCTCCTAGCTTTTGGCAGGAAAAGATCAATTTCTGCTTTGTGTAGTTCCAAAAAGACCTCCAACTTCTACATTTTGTAGATGTCAGTTTCTCCATATGTATTTCTCATGTATCACAATATCCCTCCCCAGCAGCTATAATTATAGTTGAAAAAGCAACCTTTTTGCTGTCTCACCAGGTCCCTTCTGTGGAACATTAATCCTAAGGATATACGTGTTGTATTTGCACATCTGAGTAGTAAACTGGGTTTCAGACATACCAACGGGCAAGGAATGTGTACGTCTGTTACACAAGTCATATCTAGCTGTGCCTTCATTATCCCATTTGTGACCTGGGGATTACAAATTATTTGCAATATCAGTGTTTACACAACAACTTTGGAAATATTGATACAATAGTAATTAAGCTCTGGTGAGGAAAAGCTTAACTCCTTCAGAAAGGAGTGCTGTAGTCTGTGGACCTCGCTTATGAACACAGTGCTGGTTTTGCCACTACACTATGTAGACATCACTGTTTAAACACAAAAGGGACTCTGTCTGCATGGTTTGCTTTTCCTTAAACCCTGAGTTTCTCTAAGTTAAAAAAATCTTCATATTTCCACCTCTTGTTCATTTGCCATCAGCCTATCCACAGACATCCCACTCCTCCACTCAGTTATGAGTTACATTGCTGTCTTTGGTTTTCAAGCCCCTCGTATGGACTCCAATCTCTGTGGGTTATTAGTTATTTAAGTACTTGACCCTGTCTAGCTTCCCCTCCTGTTTCTATCACACTCCCTACTCTTTCTGTGACCTACTTCACACAAATCTCCACCTAAGCTTTGCACTCTCCGCTTTGCATCGGATTAGACACCTTGATGGAGCCCCATCACCAACACCCGCCTGAGGCTTAGTGAGCGGTGTCCACATTGCGGGAATCCACTGCCCGCGGAGTTCCCAGAGGCCCCAGGGAGAGGCTGGCGGGGCCTGCTCTAGCTTGGCTCCTTCACGCAGAAGAGGTCCCAGAGCAAATTGGGAAAATAGACAGAGTCTATCTTGAGCCCGCTTGGGTACCTCCTGGCTGCTTAAGGCCGTCACTGCTCCTCTGGACGGCACAAGACTCTACTGTGCTTTTAAAATTTACCGTGATTTTAACATGTACTCTTCCCATATTCTAGTCCTGCAGGGCCTTTACCTGGCCAAGCCAGGTGAACATGGGAATGAAAAGGGAAGTGTTATCCTACTCAGCAAAGATACCTGCACCTTAGCAAAGCCTCTTGGAGATAATGTCGTAACCCAAAGGACAGCCTCTGAAGGAGCAATTTTCCAAGTCTAAGAAGATTGCTGGAGGACAGGTATTTGACACAAATAAAGCTTTCAGCACTTCTGAAATTATAGGACATAAGCAGCCCTTCATTCTTCTTAAGGGTAGGGCCAGTCCTGATGAGGCACACATGTCCTTGTAAGAAGTGTCACCACATGCAAAGTGAGAGGACAGGGAGTATTAATCTTATGCACATTGGGCTGAAGGGTGGGATAGTCAGAAAGTATCCAATTTACTTTACTGCTTTGGCCTGGGAAGACAGAAAGGGAATGAACACTTATTGAAACTCAACTGTGGGCTAGCCACTGTTCTAGAACCTCATATGCATTAATCCTAATATAGCTACCATTGTTAAGAACTGGCTCTGTGCTATATCCTGAACTACGAGTTTTAAAAAGATTACTTATTTGAATCCTCCTAATATTCCTATAAATAATCCTATAGCATCCTAAAATGCTATATAAATCTTATTATGTCCCATTTTACCAGCCAGGAAGCAAGGCTGGAGAAGTCAGCTTGCCTAGTACCGCACAGCTAATCAACGGCAGAGTGGTTGTCAAACTTTGCTCTAACTCCAAAAACAGTGCTCTTAACAGTCCTGTAAGATAGCTATTAGGGTCCCATTTTTCAGAGAAGGAAACTGAGACTCTCAGAAATTAAGCAGTTTGCTCTGTGTCTCAGAGCCAGTCAGCGATGGACCTAACATCTTCAAAGCCAGGTCCACCTGAGTATAAAGCCCCCAGTACTCCCTACCTGCTGACTCCTGGCAGTAACTGAAGAGATGCTGTCCTCCCAAAGACCTTTGTGTAAGTATGTGGGTAAGTCCAAGATAAATAATGTGGGTGAGAATTTTAAAAATATGTACAGAAAGCACGATGACCAGTTCTTAAAATAAAAACTGATCTAAACGTCTGAGGTCTGATCTCTGTGAATAATAGCATGCTGATCTCCAAACGTCTTTCTCTTGATTTCATCACCATCACATTTCAGGATAGGACAAGGAAGGACTTGGTGGTTGAAGGAAGGCTTTGAATATATCTGCTGTAGGTAATTGTTTATGTTGCTTCTTCTGACAAAGTCAAGACTAGTAGGAGTGCAGAGGACAGAAATGAGAGAAGAGGAAATGTTGAATGAAAAGCAATGTCTAGAAGTGTCAATAGGGAAGTATTCTGGAGGAAGAGATTGGCGAGGGTGGGAGGGAGGCGGACAACTGAGAAAAGAGCTAAACTTAAGAGGGAGTGGAACAGGGAGAAACAGGTAAGGGACGTAAAGAAGCTTCCAACCATTCTGCCACAGAAAAAAATTACTAGCAAGGGCCCAACCTCTTTCTCCAGAGCCATAGCTGGGTGGCTGCTGACTCTCGGTTCTCCCTGAGGGCTGGTGGGTGGTCTCAGACTGCACTGCTCTGGGTTGATTCATGACCTATCTCCCTGACCACCCACTGTAACCTAGGCTGGGAGTGCATGGGGCCTGGCTGACCCTCCCTGTATTCAATGCAAGATATTTACGGGAATTCAGTACAGACTGCATGGGGTGAAGGACAGTGGCTGGGGGAAAGAGTACTGATTTGGGTCCAGGAGACTTAGTTCAAATCTCAGCTCTAACACTGAAAGTTTAACTTCTCAGTGCCTCAGTTTCTCGTATTGTGCCAGCGACCTAAGTTTGGAGGAGTAAATGAGGGAATGCACTTGAAACCGCCTCACATAGTGCCTGGCACATGGGACATTTATATCCTTTCATCTTGTGTAGGGCATTTTAACGTAAGAAGACATAAATTCTGCCTGCCTTGGATTTAAAATACGACATCGTTTAACCTCCTCCCATAGGGTTTAGGACTATAGTCCTCTTCAGAATCTATATCAAATTATTTTTAGTGTTTTCATGATACCAAATCTTAAACCTTTCATCATGGTCTTGATTTGGAGGAACATCCCAAAATCATTCAGCACCAAAATTGGTGGATAAACTAGGTAATATTTTCTTTAGTTAAAAAATATGGATGGAAGGAAAGAAAAGAAGGGAGGGTGGGTAGGGGGAAAAGAAGGGGGGAGGGAAGAAGATGGAAAAATGCCCTGAGGTATTGACTTTCTAGGGTGACTCAAACTGACAAAGTGTTAGTCCAAAAAGGACTTTCTAAAAATGGCTTCAGCAGTGGCAGCAATTTGGAATAAGAACCTACTTTGAAGGAGACAAGAGGACAATATTTATTTGGATATAAATGTCCTTTTGTACTTGAATTAAAAAAAAAAAGGCATGTAGTCACACCTTGTAATCTTCTGAAAACGGGACCAAGGGAGGTGGGTAAGAATATGCAAAATCCCCCATCTTGCCTCTCTGAGAGATCTTATCAGATGGCGCAGTCACCTGGTGACATCCCCTTTGTTGGCTTCCAATATTTCTCTACAAGGGAAAAATAGACTGCATCATATTTACCCCAACTGTTCTCCCTGGCTTCACAAGGTATCCTGAGAAATAGCATAGAAGCACAGTCTGAGGGGCCAGCCTGGTGGCATAGTGGTCAAGTTCGCATGCTCAGCTTTGGTGGCCTGGGTTCGCAGGATCGGATCCCTGGCACGGATCCCCAGCACAGACCTAGCATCACTCATCAAGCCATGCTGTGGCAACCTCCCACAGAAAATAGAGGAAGATTGGCACAGTTGTTAGCTCAGCGACAATCTTCCTCAAGCAAAGAGGAGGATTGGCAACAGATGTTAGCTCAAGGCCAATCTTCCTCACAAAAGACAAGCAAACAAACAGAAACACGGTCTGAAAAATGAAGTTAACAGAAGTGATTCTAGTGCTGATTACATGGGTGACACTAGGCGTTACTTATCCTCTCTGAGCCTCAGTTTCCTCATCTATTCACCTGTAAATCATCAGGATTAATTTCAAGGTCCCTTTTAACTAACACATTCTGTGATTCCCGCAACTTTTCTTTCTTCTCAGAGAAGCAACATGACTCCCACCTTCTATAGATGCAGAACTGGATTTACTGGGAAGTAATAAAGCTTAAGATTCGGGACCACTCACCTGCACAGGGCCCTTCCTGGACCCTGGGAAGGAATGCTGTGTTCACATGATCATCATCTTTTAGTAAAACTTACCAAAGTAGATATTTCATGTTCTTTTTCTTAAAGAGGACCCCCAACATTGTTTAAGGCTCAAGCTCCACAGAACTCTGGATCTGCCCCTGTGCAAAGGACATATTTCTTGCCAAACCCACCAGTAAAATTTAGTGTTCATGGAAAGTAGACAAATTCAAGTGATCAAATAAGAAGAGTCCAGAAACTAGTTTAAGAAACAACCACTTTCAACTTCCTCCACTTATCTCCCCTTTGGCTTATTCTGCTTTTTTAGAGCAAGAAGCTCTGACCTTGAACAGCAAAATGGCTGACCCAAATTTACAACCAGAATTCAAGCCATAAAATGCACTCCTGATAATAGGGTACTCTTCTCTGCCCCAGTCCTGGGGGCACTGGAAACCCTGAAAACATGCGCTGATCTACTTTACGAACAAGAAATTGCAAACAGCACAGAACCACCAGTGAAACTGGAGACAGCCAGTTGCCATCCCTAGAAGGCCAGCTTTCACATTCACCTCATGTTTTTCCACATCATTTAAAATAGAGTAGCTGGTGGCTGTTTTTCAGGCATGGCAGAGATTATTTTTACTCTCAATTACAGTGACCGAAATAGCAACTACTACACTGGGAATAAAGAATGGGCTGGCATTCATTTAATTGGTTTTCAAGACAGAGTCAGTCTTCATAAAAATTAGGCTTTTTTTGTTTCTATTTTAATGATTTCTCATTGCTTTGTGCTCCCTGGGGCTCACTTTCCTGGATGACATCTTTAAATCCCATGCCTCTGGCTTGCCTTTGGGGTACAACTAGCTGCAGGTGGTCTCTTTCTGGAGCCTCACAAGCCATCTCAAGGCTCTTGGAGTTTGCACCAAGGTCCATGGGCTGTCTGAAGTGACTACGCTCCATCAGGCTGCACCCAGGCTGATTTCCAGCTCCTTTCCTCATGGGGAGCATCAGTGATGGGGCATTCCATTCCCAGAGGGAGTCAGTCGCCACACAATTACTAAACACCAATTCTGAGTCCAGCTGTGGGGGAGCCAGGAGAAGTATCCTTGGGGGGTAAACTACACACAAACATATTTATTCAACTAGTTGGGAATGTGAGCTACTAAGTGATATTTCACAAGCCACTTGTGCAATGGTCAGCCTACTTCCCGAAACTTATACTGCTGGTGGTGTGGGTAGCAGAGATCTATCAAGGAAATTTTTCTAAACCAATAGTAATTATACATGTATTAAACTACATTTTTTTGTCCTTGCAAATTGTTTCTTTCCCCTGCCATGCCTCCGGCCCCTTGCTCTGCCTCTGTCTGTATCCAATTTTGTCCTCTGGAGATATTAGCTGTCAAACACATTTAGCATTCATTCAAAACAATATTTATCAAGTGCCTACCTTGTGCCAACCCTATGTTTTGCTTTGGGGAGCAAAAATGAAGAGAAATGTTTTCTTCCCTCATTGAGTCTAGTGGGAGTGATGGAGATGCAAAACGGAGCACACAAGTTCATTGTAGTAAGTGTGGTGAGGGACAGCGAGGTCATCGGTGGGATGCCTATGTCTGAATCTGTGCGAGTGCTTTTAGGGGCTGCCTGGGAGGAATGTGCAGTGGAGCCTGCCCCGGAGTTGACCAAAGGAGCTCCGCAGTAATCCAAACATTTCATCTGAAGAAAATGTTCTACTGCTTTGGCACAAATAATTAGTATCTGGTATATTGGTTTTCTATTCTGCCGTAAAAAATTAACACAAACCTAGCAGCTTTAAACAACTCTCATTTATTACCTCGCAGTTTTATGGGTCAGAAGTCCAGAAGGTCTGGCTAGATGCCCTGCTTAGAGTCTCACAAGGTCAAAGTCAAGGTGTTGCTTGGCTTGGGCTCCTCCGTGGAAGCTCTCGGGGAGAATCCACATTCAGGCTCCTTCGGATTGTTGGCAGAATTTACTTCCTTCTCATGGTTCTCATGTGGCTCCCCGCCCCCATCTTTAAGCCAGTAACGGTGGGTTTAGTCCTTCTCATATTTTGAACCTCTTTGCCTTGCTCTACTGTATTCAAGGGTTTATATGATTACGTTGGGTCCACCTGGGTAATCTGGGCTCATTGCCCTACATTAAGGTCAGCTGATTAGTAGCCTTAATTACATGTGCAAAGTCCCTTTTGCCATGTAACAACATAACCCCAGGACTAACACTAGGGGCAGAGATCATGGGGGATCAAAATTCTGCCTACCTCAGTTCACCCTGCGGCCCCCAGGATTCATATCCATCCCATATGCAAAATACATTCACCCTATCAAAATACATTCACCTATAGGGTCTCCAAAATTTTCATCTGTTACAGCATCAAAATCCCACCTAAATTTCATCAGTTCAAAAGTTCCAAATCTCATCATCTACATCACCTAAGGCAGGTACAGACGAGGCTCTGGGTATATTCTATTAAGTACAACTTAGGGACACAATTCTTCTCCATCTGCCACCCACAAAACTAAAGAAACAAATTATCTGCTCCCAACATACAAAGATGGGACAGGCATAGGAAGCCATTCTAGACATTCTCCTGCAAAAAAGGAGAAAAGAAAAAGCAAGACGTTACCAGTCCAAAGCAGTTTTAAAATCCAGCCAGACAAACTCTATTAGGTTTCAATGCCTGGAAATAATTCTCTGTGGTTCTCAGTTCTGCCTTCTGAGTCATCAGGTAAGTTGAAATAGCACTAATTATATTCCAGGCACTGTGCTATGGGCTTTACATATATTGACTCATTTAATCCCCTAACTACCCTATGAAGTATATTGCTCTTAATTATCCCCAAGTTACAGATGAGGACCCTAAGGCATGTACGGGTACAGAGCTTGCCCAAGGTCATACAGTCGGGGAGAGGGAGCTCTGGACTCAAACCCAGGCAGTCTGGTTTCAGACCACTATACTACACTTCTGTCTCTTGCAAAATCAGTAATAATTTTAAATCACCAAGTTCTGCTCAGGAAGGAAGGAGTTTGGAAAGTATTCCAGACTTTCCCCATTACACAGCACTATTTCCTCTGAGATGTGTGTATGTTTACGTATCAATGTGCAATGCCCAGCTTCACTACAGGGAATTGAGAGAACACCTGGCATCTCTGTGGTGGGATGTGGAGGTAAGAGTAGGAAGGGACATCCCAAGCCTTAGACTACTTCCATGCAGAACTCTTCCCCAGAAACAATGTCTAACATGAGCTTATATGTGAGTCATTCTTCCACTTCAATGTCATCTGTCCCTTTTAAGAAAAGAAAATCATAACTCTTCATGTGTGTAAAGACAGTTAATCTCCAGTTATCCTTCAGTCTTTGGCGTTGATGGATGAAGGCACTTGTTGAATACTTCCTCATGAGGAGGTGGGATCACACTGCGGTTAGGGGGCTGGCTCAGAGGTTGGACTAACTGGGTTTGAATGCTGGTCCGCCTCTTTCGGAGCTCTTTAATCCTGTATTACTTATTTAACTTCCCTGAGACTCATCTGTAGTAAGTGGAGCAGAGTAGTACCTATCTCATAGAGATTTTGTGATAATTAAATGTGTACAAACTCTGTGTGCCTGAAATCCAGAGTGTCCTCAATAATTCTTAGTTACTATCATCTTCCTATTCAAATCATTTTCTTTGTTTTTATTTTGCAACTTTTCCTAATTTTCTCCATGCTAAATTTCATATAATACAGATACAATTCTATGGATCAAAGAAGTATTCTTTTTATTTTATTTTATTGTTTGAAATAAATGTGGTTTAGAAACTTTCATTATGAAAATATTTTCTATAAAGCAATTTATTCCCCATTCTAACAGTGACCTGAACTGGAACAGCAGGAGTTGTTCCTAAATTTTACATTTTGCGTTGCATATTCATTTTCATGCAAATCCAGTTTCATTTTGGCGTTTCAGGAATAAATGATTGATACACAATACCTTGCAAACTTCTTTCTTTTGCTTAGATAACCCGTCAGTTTTTACCAATATTTTGCCTGTAGAATTTTTGTTCCAACCATTAATAGGAAGGTGGCAGTTAACCCTAACACAATGGACAGCCAAAATTCATGAAAGTTCAATCACAAGAAATAAGTCTGTGATAGAGAGAATCAAAAGTTCTGAATTCTATACCTTACACCCGTTAGGATGGCTACAATAAATAAAAATAATAATAACAGAAAATAACAAGTTTTGGGGAGGATATGGAGAAATTGGAACCCTTGTACACTATTAATGACATTGTAAAATGGTGCAATCACTATGGAAAACATTATGGAAGTACCTCAAAAAATGAAAATAGAACTACTATATGATCCGGCAATCCCACTTCTGGGTAAATATCCCAAAGAATTGAAAGCAGGGTCTCAAAGAGATATTTGCACACTCATCTTCAAATCAGCACTATTCACAATAGCCAAGAGGTGGAAGCAACCCAAATACCCATTGATGGATAATTGGATAAGCAAATTGTGGTATATACATACAATGGAGTATTATTCATCCTTAAAAAGGAAGGAAATTCTGACATATGCTACAATATGGATGAACCTTGAGAGCATTATGCTAAGTGAAATACGCCAGTCACAAAAAGACAAATACTGGATGATTCCACTTGTGTGAGTTATCTGAAGTAGTCCAATTCATAGAAACGGAAAGTAGAATGGTGATTACCAAGAGCTAGAGGAAGGGGAGAAAGGTGAGTTGTTTAGTGGGTATAGAGTTTCTGTTCCGCTAGATGAAAAAGTTCTGAAGATCTGCGTCACAACAATGTGAATATGCATAACTCTACTGAATGGCACCCTTAAAAATGGTTAAGATGGTAAGGTTTACGTTACGTGTTTTTTACCACAATAAAAAAAATAGAATGTACAACCCCAAGAGTGAACCATAATGTAAACTATGGGCTTTGGGTGTTGGTGATGTGTCAGTGTAGGTTCATCGATTACAACAAATGTACTACTCCAGTGAGGGATGTTGATAGCGGAGGGAGGCTGTGGGAGTGGCAGGGGCGATATGGAAATTCTATACTTTCTAATCATTTTTCTGTGAACCTGAAACTGCTGTAAAACATAAATGTGTTTTTTTTTAAATTCTGAATTCTTGGCTTTGTAAACATCCAGTGATAACTTAAGAAAGACTTAGCTTAGTGTACCATGGGTGAGGACTTCAGTGGATAGCCTCAACAGCATCATATATAGCTTGTAACACAATATATAACCTATGGTCAATTCATGCTCCTTTGGGACTCACTCCTTTGGACTAGGCAGGATTCCTGTTTCTTCATCTACAATGTAAAAGGCCACATTAAACGACCACTAAAACCAATTTGACCAGTACATGACTTTATAAGAATATGAGTACAGGCCTCATACATGACTTTCATTGAGTAAAAAGTTGTAAAATAGATGACTTAACTTGGAATTTGTGTTTGTGATTCATGGTTATATAATACTTCCCAGATTCACCATTTAGAGATGCAACAAAAATGACCATTTCTATGAATTCACTCAGCTATAACAAATTTTCATAAGTAATACCTAAAAGCAATTCAGCTGTCCTTCTTTAAAAATACTTAAAACCACAAAATAAGTCTCAACACCTTTTTTAAAAGATTGAAATTTTATAAAGTATGTTTTCTGATCACAATAGAATGAAACTAGAAATCAATAGCAGAAGGAAAACTGGAAAATTCACAAATATGTGGAATTAAACAACACATTCTTAAATAAGCAGTGGGTCAAAGAAGAAGTCATAAGGGAAATTAGAAAATACTTTAAGACAAATGAAAATGAAACTTATCGGATGCAGCAAAAGCAGTGCTAAGAGGGAAGTTTATAGCTATAAACACACACATTTAAAAAAAAAGAAAGATTTTTTTTTTAAAGATTGGCACCTGATCTAGCATCTGTTCTCAATCTTCTTTTTTTCCTTCTTCTTCTTCTTCTCCCCAAAGCCCCCCAGTACACAGTTATATATTCTAGTAGAAGGTCCTTCTGGTTGTGCTACACAGCACGCTGCCTCAGCATAACCTGATGAGCAGTGCCCCGTCTGTACGCAGGATCTGAACTGGTGAAACCCTGGGCCACTGAAGTGGAGTGCACAAACTTAACCACTGGACCATGGGGCCAGCCCTAAAAGATCTTAAATTAACAGACTAACTTTACACCACAGCAAACTAGAAAAAGAAGAGCAAACTACACCTGAAGCTAGCAGAAGGAAGAAAATAAT